>NW_008355789.1:730466-731103 GCF_000622305.1 Nannospalax galili | reverse complement strand
CCCTCCCCCTTATTCTCCCTCACTGCCCTTCCCATTTAAAGTGTCTCCATTTTCACCATTTCTCCTTTGATAATTCCTGTCTGCTCTGGTCCCACCTCTCTTGAAGTCCTCTTTCCCCTTTATCCCCACAATTCTTTGTATACCACTCCCTCTCCCCCTCCCATTTAACTACCCCCATTTTACACCTTTCTTCTTTAGTAACACCTGTCTCCTACTGTCCTTCTCTCTCAGGTTCCTTCTTTACCTCTCTGGTTCCTTTTTGTTATTCTGTTTTCTGCAGTTACAAGGATTTGGTGTTAGGCTCTGCATGTGAGGGAGACCATACAGTTTGTGTTTCTGAGTCTGTGTTATTCACTTAGTATAATAGTCTCTAGTTCCATCTATTTACCTGCAAATTTCATGATTTAATCTTTCTTTACTGCTGAATAGAGCTCCATTGTATAAATGTACTACATTTTTGTTATTGATTTGTCAGTTGAGTGACACTAAGTTGCTTCCATCTTTAGCTATTGTGAAAAGAGCAGCAACAAGCCAGGTGTGGTGGTGCACGCCTTTAGTTCCAGCAATTGGGAGGCAGAGGCAGGCAAATCTCTGTGAGTTCAAGGCCAGCCTGGTCTACATAGCATGTTCCAGGCCA
>NW_008355789.1:726737-730420 GCF_000622305.1 Nannospalax galili | reverse complement strand
AAAACATGGATGTACAAGTATCTCTGCAATAGGAGGGGTCCTGAGGGTTAGGCCAAGGAGTTGTGTGGTAGGTTCATTTTTAGTTTTTTTTTTTGGTCTGTTTGAGACTTGGTCTCCCTATAGTCCCAGCTGGCCTGATACTCTATATGTAGACCGGGCTGGCCTCGAACTCAGAGAGAAATGCCTGCCTCTGCCTCCAAAGTTCTAGGATTAAAGGCATGTGCCACCACACCCCACTTCATTCTTAGTTTTTAAAGAGTTCTCCACACTGCTTTCCAAAGGGGTTTCAGGAATTTGCAGTCCCACCAGCAGTGAGTGAATGTTCCACTTCCTCCACATCCTCACCAGCATTTGGTACCATTTATTCTCTCGATCTTAGACTGACTGGGGTAAGATGAAATCTTAAGGTGGTTTTAATTTGTGTTTATGTAACTAACGGTATTGAACACTTTTTAGGAAGTTTCTTAGCCATCTTTATTTCTTCTTTTGAGAACACTCCGTTCAGATCTTCAGTGCATCTTTTAATTGGGTCATTTGTTTTCTTGATTCTTTGTTTGTTTTTTTTTTGAGTTCTTTATATATTCTGAATGTTAAACCTCTGTCACATGTGTCACTGGTGAAGATTTTTTCCTACTCTGTGGGTTTTTGCTTCACTTTCTTGTTTGTTTCTTTTTTAAAGAGGTCCCACTTGTTGATTCTTGACCTTAATTCCTGAGCAAACGATGTCAGATTTATAAAGTCCTTTCCTATACCTGTATCTTGTAGGTTACTGCCAATGATTTCTTCTAACAGTTTTGGAGTTTCAGGTTTCACATTGAAGTCTTTGATCCAGTTGCAGTTGACTTTTAGACAAGGTGAAAGATAAGGGTCTAGTTTCATTATTCTACAGGTAGAGATCCAGTTTTGCCAGCACCATTTGTTGAAGATACTGTCTTTCCTCCAGTGAATATTCTTGGCAACTTTGTCAAATGTCAGGTGGCTAAAACTGTGTGTACTCATGTTTGGGACTTCAGTGATGTTCCATTGATCTGTGTGCCTATTTTTGTGCCAGTACCATGCTGTTCTTATGATGATAACTCTGTAATATAGTTTGAAATCTGGTATAGTAATCCCTCCAATGGTGCTTTTTGTGCTCAGGTTTGCTTTGGCTATCTGAGGTCTTTTGTGCTTCCATATCAATTTTAGGATTTTTATTTTCTAATTCTGTGAAGTATGCATGGGCATTTTGCTTGGGATGGCATTGACTCTATATATTGCTTTTGGTAGGATGGTCATTTTCACAATATTAATTCTTCCAATCTATGAGCATGGGAGGTCCTTCCATCTCCTGGTATCTTCCTCAATCTCTTTCTTTAAAGATTTAAAAATTTCATTGTAGAGATTTTTGATGTCTTTGGTCAGGATTATTCTGATATTTTTTTAAGGCTATTGTGAATGGAGAGTTTTCATATACTCTTTTTCTTATTGCTTGTTATTGGTATATGGAAAGGCTACTGATTTTTTGTAGATTAATTTTGTAATCTTCCACTATACTGAAAGTGTTAATCAGTTCTAGGGGTTTTCTGGTGGAATTTTTTGGATCTCTTAGGTATAGTATCATATCATCTGCAAAAAGGGATAATTTGACTTCTTGTTTTCCAATTAGTACTCCTTTAAACTGTTGATCTCTTCTTGGTTTAGCTTTGGTGATTCCCATGATTTTGAGTCCCATGATTTTAGATATCCATCCATTTCTTTTTGATTTTCAAATTTAATATGTTTTTAAAGTATTCCCTTATAATGTTCTGGGTCTTTTTGGTGTTTGTTGTGACGTTTCCCCTTTCATCTCTGATTTTGTTGATTTGGATTTGCTCTTTCTTTTGGTTAACTGTGCTAAGGGTCTATCTATCTTGTTTAGCTTTTTCAAAGAACCAGCTCTTAGATTCTGTGATTCTTTGTATTGTTTTCTTTGTTTCTATTTCATTAATTTCTGCTCTGATTTTTGTTATTTCTTCTCCTCTGCTGTGTTTGCGCTTAATTTGTTCTTGCCTTTCCAGAATCTAAAGTTGCAATTTAAGTCGTTTATTTGTGCTCTCTCTGATTTTTTTTTTTTTTTTTTTGGTTTTTTTTTAGCCCCAACTGGGCTGGAACTCACTATATAGACCAGGCTGGCCTTGAACTCACAGAGATCCACCTGCTTCTGCCTCTGGACTGCTGGGACTAAAGGCGTGTGCCATCATGCCCAGCTGCTCTTTCTGATTTTTTTATTATTTTTTAAAAATATATTTTATTTATTATTTATTATTTTATGCATATGTGTGTATTGCCTGCATGTAGGTAAGTACACCCATGTCATGCAATGCCCGTGGAGGACAGAAGAGGCTGTCAGATCCCCTGAAACTGGGGTTATGGACAGTTGTTAGCTGCCATGTGGGTTCTGGGATTTGAACCCAGGTCTTCAGCAAGAATAGCCAGTGTTCTTAACTGTGGAGCCATCTTTCCAGCCCCCTCTGATTTTTTAATGTAGGCACTTAGAGCTGTAAACTTCCCTCATAGGACTGCTTTTAAGTATCCCAAGGGTTTCGTTGTGTTGTATTGTCCTTTTCCTTTGGTTTCAGGAATACTTTTATTTCTTTCTTAATTTCTTCTCTCACCAGTCATCATTCAGGACTGTGTTGTTTAATCTCCATGAGTTCATGTAGTTACTAGGACTTCTTTTGGTCTTGATTTTAAGCTTTATTGTGTTGTGGTCTGATTGCATGGAATTATTTCGTTTTTTTTTTTTTTTTGTATTTCTTGGTTTGTTTTGTGCCCCAATATGTGGTCAGTTTTAGAGAAAGTTCCATGGGGTGCTGAACAAAAAGTGTATTATTTGGTGCTTGGGTGAAATATTCAGTAGATGTCTGTTAGTTTATTTGATGTATGGTATCATTTAATTCACATGTCTCTCTGTGTATTCTTTGTCTGGTTGACCTGTCTAATGGAGACAGTAGGATATTAAAGTTCCCTGCTATTACTTAGTTGGGGTTAATCTGTGCCTTAAAGACCTGTAATACTGTTTTTATGAAATTAAGTGCACCAGAGTTTGGTGCATATATGTTCATGATTGTAATATCTTCTTGGTTAATTGTTCCTTTGATCAGAATGAAGTGACCCTCTTTATCTCTTCTGATTAGTTTCTGTTTGAAGTCTTTTTTATCAGATATTAGAATTGCAACCCCTGCTTGTTTCTTAGTGCCATTTTCTTGAAATATTCTTTTCCATTCTTTTACCTTAAGGTAGTGCCTGCTTCTCTGACTGCTTGTTATTGGTATATAGAAAGGCTACAGACTTTTGTAGGTTAATTTTGTAACCTGTCACTTTACTGAACGTATTAATAATTCCTAGTTTTCTGGTAGAATTTTTGGTGTCTCTTAGATATCACATCATCAGCAAAAATGGATAATTTGATCTCTTATTTTCCAATTATTATTCCTTTAATTTCCTTCTCTTGTCTTATTGCTCTTGCAAGAGTTTCAAGCACTATGTTAGAGAAGAGTACAGATAGTGGACAGCCTTGTCTGGTTCCTGATTTCAGTGGGAATGCTTCCAGTTTTTCTCCATTTAGAATGATGTTGGCTGTGGCTTTAAGTATGTTGAGGTATGTTCCCTCCAGTCCAATTCCCTCTAGGACTTTGAACATAAATGCATGTTGAATTTTGTCA
>NW_008355789.1:725994-726621 GCF_000622305.1 Nannospalax galili | reverse complement strand
ACCTCGGATAGCCAAAGCAACCCTGAGCACTAAGAGCAATGCTGGGGGGATTACTATACCAGATTTTAAACTGTATTACAGAGCTATAGTCATAAAACCAACATGGTACTGGCAGAAAAACACACACATAGATCAATGGAACAAAATTGAAGACCCAAATATGAGTACATTTTTGACAGAGGGGCCAAGAACATTCACTGGAGGAAAGACATCATGTTCAGCAAATGGTGCTGGCAAAACTGGATCTCCACCTGTAGAAGAATGAAACTAAACCCCCTTCACCTTGTACAAAAGTCAATTCCAAATGGATCAAAGACCTCAATGTAAAGCCTGAAACTCTGAAACTGTTAGAAGAAAACATTGGCAGTAAGATACAAGATACAGGTATAGGAAAGGATTTTCTAAACTTGCCCAGGAAACAAGGTCAAGAATCAACAAGTGGCACCTCATTAAACTAAAAAGCTTCTGTACATCAAAAGAAGCAACCAAGGAAGTGAAGAGAAAACGCACCGAATGAGAGAAAATCTTCACCAGTGACACATATGACAGAGGTTTAACATCCAGAATATATAACAAACTCAAAAAAAAGAGAATCAAGACAAGAAGTAACCCAATTAAAAAATGGAA
>NW_008355789.1:705770-725980 GCF_000622305.1 Nannospalax galili | reverse complement strand
CAGAGAGTTCTCAAAAGAAGAAATAAAGATGGCTAAGAAGCATCTTAAAGGATGCTCAGCATCACTAATAATCAAGGAAATGCA
Source organism: Nannospalax galili (assembly GCF_000622305.1). Lineage (NCBI taxonomy): Eukaryota > Metazoa > Chordata > Mammalia > Rodentia > Spalacidae > Nannospalax > Nannospalax galili. Next base: position 725,896 of record NW_008355789.1, on the reverse strand, counting down.
AACTAAAACTACTTTAAAATTTCATCTTACCTCAGTCAGACTGGCTAAGATCAAGAGAACAAATGATACCAAATGTTGGAGAGGATGTGGGGAAAGGGGAAAGCTCATCCACTGCTGGTGGGACTGCAAACTTGTTCAACCCCTATGGAAAGCAGTGTGGAGAACTCTTAAAAAACTACAAATGAACCTACCATTTGACCCAGTTATACCACTCCTTGGCATATACCCAAAGAACTCGTCCTATTGCAGAGACACTTGTACATCCATGTTTGTTGCTGCTCTTTTCACAATAGCTAAGAGATGGAAGCAACCTAAGTGTCCCTCAATTGATGAGTGGATAATGAAAATGTGGTTCATTTATACGATGGAATTTTATCCAGCAGTAAAGAGAGATGAAATTGTGAAATTTGCAGGTAAATGGATGGAACTGGAAACTGTTATACTAAGTGAAGTAACACAGACTCAGAAAAACAAAACAAAACAAACCCAACAACGTATGTTCTCCCTCATGTGGATCCTAGCACTAAATCCTGATAAGTGATTATGTTTCCAGACATAACTATAGGAACCAGGATAATGAAAAGAAACCAGGGAGGTAAAGGAAAAGAAAGAATCTGAAAGAGAAGAACTGTAGGAAACAGGTGTTAATAAGAGAGATATGGAAAAAAGGGGGGTTATTTTAAGGGGAGGGGGGAGGGAAGGTTATACAGGAACCTAGGTGATAAAGGGAAAGAAGGAGCTCAAGAGAGGTGGGACCATAGGAGAAGGATATTATTAAGGGAGAAATGGGGAAAAGGGGGGCCCCTTAAATGGGGAAACCATGATGGAAGGGTTAGACAATGCAAGAGACAAATAATGCCTAGCTAGTTTTAAAAAACCAGAGGGAACCAAATTAGTCTAACAACCTACTGACAAATTATACATACGACTAGATCAAGGAATATAATATATGTCTAGGCAACGTTTATCTGAGAGCATTTGGTCTTTGCCCAAGCTTTAGCTACATGGCACATGGTAATTAAAAGTACCAGACTTGGAACTAATCTTCTTGGATGTTTAACAGCCATACTATGAGGCCTATACTAATTTGGACGGAGGGACATAAAAGGCAGTTTTTGCTCCTTTCCTTCCTAGGTCAACTAAGTCCCAGCGGACTATGAGCATCTCTCAAAATGTCCTGTAACTGAGGTGAGTCACCTGTTCTCTCAATCAAGGAGGCCATGGAGACCCCACCAGATGGACTTGAACCAGTGTCCAGTCTACAAAGAGGAGGGTCAACACAGAGGAATCATTTCCTCCATGCTTCCAAGCGAAGCCAGCCATGGTTGAGCAGGATCTTTGACTTATCTTCACATAGATGGAATTGCTAAAAGAATGGAGCCAGGGGCTCCTCCCCAGCCCATGTGACCCCTGAAGAACAGATCCTCAAAGGACCTTAAAAGTGAAAATAAACTGGCTTATCTGGGCCAACTGTATGGTCTTAAACACCCAAAAGGAAAGTACTAACCAAAGATTAAAGGGGCCAGTATAATTTTTTAAGAGTCCATATGTATAGCTAAAGGCTACATCACAAGCAACAATGCCAGATAGGAGATACCTTCTTTTGAGTTGTTGGCCAGGGTGGGCAAAGGGACTCCCAGATAGTAATCCAGCATAGAACTGGGAAAATGAACAGCAGACCCCAATCTTATCTAAAGGAATATTGACAATTGATTGCTGCTAGATGAGGAACAGCTGATCTTCCTAAAACAAGGATCTCTAGATAGGCTGACTAGATTCACCAGATGGACAAGCACTGGGGAATGGCTGGGGGTGCTGACTTCAGAGAATACAGAAAGAATGTATTCTTTCAACCTACGTATGTTGTGGAAGATTTTTCTTTTCCCTTCAATTCTAATAGACATTTTTGCTAGGCAAAGTATTCTGTGTTGGCACCTATAATCATTTCGAACTGGGAGTACTTTGGCCCAGGCTCTTCTGGCTTTCATGGTTTGCATTTCATAAGTCAGGTGTAATTCCAATCAGTTTTCTTTTATACTTGACTTGTTTTTCTTTTTCAGCTTTGAGTATTTTATATTTGTTCTGTACATTTAATGATTTTATTGTAATATGCCATCGGGAGTTTATTTTCTGATCCTGTCTATTTGGTGTTCTATGTGCTTCCCGTACCTGTATGGGGATGTCTTTCCTTAATTTCGGAAAATTCTCTTCTACAATGTTGTTTAAGATCTTGTCAATACCATTACCCTGAGATTCTTCTTCCTCTATGCCTATGATGGGTAAATTTGTTTTTTCCATGGTGTCTCTTATTTCCTATATATTCCATTCCCGTGTCTTTTAAAAAATTTCATAATCTTTGCTTGAGTGGTCCAATTCTTCAACTTTATTTTCCAGTCTTGATATTGTTCTTTAAAAAAATTTTATTTAGTATTTTTATTTTTTTAATTTTAATTAATTAATTAATTAATGAATTTATTTTTGGTGTTTTTGAGACAGGTTCTTCCTGTAGCCCCAGATGTCCTGGAACTCAGTATGTAGATCAGGCTGGCCTTGAACTCACAGAGATCCGCCTGCCTCTGCCTCCCGATTAGTATTTTTATTTTACGTGTATGTGTGTATTGCCTGCATGTAGGTAAGTGCACCTGTGTTGTGCAATGCCCATGGAGGTCAGATGAGGCTGTCATATCCCCTGGGACTGGGGTTACAGACAGTCGTTAGCTGCCATGTGGGTGCCGAGATTCAAACTCAGGTCTTCTGCAAGAACAGCCAGTGTTCTTAACCACTGAGCCATCTCTTCAGCCCTCGAGTATTGATATTCTGTTTTCCATTTCATTCATTCTATCAGCAAGGCTTTTCTCCTGTTGTTTCAAATTGACTTATTGAGTGTTTCACTTCCTTCTTCATTTTAGCCTAAGTTTTTCTTAATATTTCTCTTTTGTGAATTCAGTCAGAAGTTTATCCCTGTCTTCTTTTAGTTCTTTGATTTGTTTGTGTGTTCTTTAAATTTGTTGAATTCTTTGATCACGTTTATGATAATTTTTTAAAATTCTGTGTCCTGGGTTATCTCTAGGAGGTTCCCCTTGTAGAACTCTTCTATAGGACTGGTGGTGTTTAGTCTGAATATCTTATTTTGTTTTTTCATGTTATTATTTTTCTGTTGTGATTTTGGCATGTGGGTTTCTTTTGTTGTTTGTGATTCTGGTATGAAACTCAAGCCTTTCTTTGTTGAGTTGAAGTCTGCTTCTGTTTGTAGTATTGGTGTACCTTTGTTGTTTTCTTATTGGGTATGTAAAGCTCGTTGGTCTAGGCTTCAGGTTGTCTTTTTTGATTTTATATTGGAGGGACCTGATGGCTTCAGTCCAGCCCAATCCAGGTACCAGTCAGGTACTCTTAGACCTTCTCCTAGGATCTGGGCCCCTGCTAGTGAGAAGTCACAGCACAATTTGGGAAGCTTGCTGTGATGGTTTGAATGAAAATGTCCCCCATAGGCTCCAAGTGTTTGGACATTTTTGTCCCCAGACGATGGCGCTGTTTTGGGAGGTTTTAGAAGGTGTGGCTATCCTGGAGGAAGCACGTCACTGGGGGTGGGCTTAGAGAGTTCTTAAGCCTTTTCAGATCTCTGGTCACTCTCTTGCTTCCTGGGCCTGCATGATGATGTGAGAGCTTAGCTTCTGCTGCTCCTGGTCCAGCCACCTCCACCTCCCTGCCATGCCTCCCTGCCATGATGGACTGTAATTCCCCTGGAACCGTAAGCTCAAATAGTGTTTCTATCATAGCAACTAGAAAGTGACTAATACAGTAATTGGTACCAGAGAGTGGGCTGTTGACTGTGAAAACCATGTGGGGTTTTGGAAAAATGTGGAAGACTTTGGAAGTTTGGGCTAGAAAAATGGTTGATTGCTGTAAGCAGAGCTTAACAGGCCATTTTAGTAACCACCTGGAAGAAAGCAGTGCTGAGTACAATGTAGTTCCAGAGGGAAATAAGGACTTAAGCAGCACTTGGGATATTTTGGCAAAGAGTCTAGCTGGAGTCTGCCCTCAACCTAAAAGCTTGCCTGAGGCTAAGTTGAAAAGCAATGGACTATTTTCTCTGGCAGAAGAAATTTCAAGACAGCCTAATGTAGAAATGGTGGCATGGATATTAATGGTGAATATTATGCAGATCTACAGTGGAAAAAGAGCAAATGGGGCAGAAAGAAATGCAGTTTGGATTGAGAAAGAGCACTAGGAAGATAAATGTTGGAGCTCTGGCATGTGATGGAGAGGATCCCATTGATAAAGAGATTAAAGTGATTAAGGAGATTAAAGTGATTAAGGAGGGACCTGGAGATTCAAACTTAAAGGATAGAGAGAGTGCCTCCAGGGCAAGAGTGCCTCCATACCCAGTTAAGCCTCCAACTTGTGAAAGGAAATTGCTGCAGGGGCCATGGAAGAGAAAAGCTTCTAAAATGGATAAGGCAGGCTGGAGTCCACCCCAAACTTGCAGTCAAACTTGGCAGTGTCGTTCACCTGGTGCTGGCTTTAGAGGCATGAAAGATGGAAGAGTGAAGCGGTCATCAGTTCTTCCTTCGGGGTTTCAGAGAGCCTCGGAGGCCAGGCAGCATGAAGTAGGGATTCCCCTGCATAGAGAAGGCCCTGATAGGCCATTGTGTGAAGCTGTGAAGGTGAAGCCTGGTTGGCAATGGAGACCCCAAGAAGTTTGTGATGCCAGAGCTGTGAGGCATCTGCCAAGAAGACCTGCACACAGGGAGTGGTACCAGTACAAGAGGAGATATGTGTTGCATGCAGCAAAGCTAGAGAGGCTGAGCCATCTAAGCCCTTTGGAAGTAAAGTCCCAGAAGTTGGATGAGGAGCTCCTAGATTTGGTGTTTACCCTTGTCTGGTCTTGTCCAGTATTTCCTTACTATGCCGCCATTCCTCTCTTTTGGAATGGTAATATGTTGGGAATATGTAATTTGTCTTTTGATTTTATAGAGGCTAACAGTTAAGATATTTACCTGAGTCTCAGAAGTGACTGTGGACTTTCGAATAGTATTGAGACTGATAATGACTATGGGGACTTTTAAAGTTGGACTAAATGCATTTTGCATTTTATATGGTCATGAGCCTATGGGGGCCAGGGGGTGGAATGTGGTGGTTTGAATGAAAATGTCCCCCATAGGCTCCAAGTATTTGGACATTTTGTCCCCAGATGATGGTGCTGTTTTGGGAGGTTTTGGAAAGTGTGGCTATCCTGGAGGAAGCACGTCACTGGGGGTGGGCTTAGAGAGTTCTTAAGCCTTGCCAGAGCTCTTGTTTCCTGTGCCTGTATGATGATGTGAGAGCTTAGCTTCTGCTGTTCCTGGTCCAGCCACCTCCAGCTGTTAGGGTTTGAGAATCGAGAATAATTCCCACAGATACCCAAAAAGATTATACAAAAAATTTATTCAAAAATTTAAAGTAAAAAAAGACAACAACCAAATGGTGTCTAGCTGGGCACAGACTTCATGAGCCAAAGATGGAGTCTGGCCCCGAACAATAGCAGGCAGGAGCTTTTATTGGGTCACTCCACAGAAACCCGCGTGCACCAAGCATCTTTTTAAAATAATTGGATGTCCCCATATACTGTGTATGGGGAAAGTCATGATTGGTAGGGGCTGTCTTCAGGGCTTTGGAATATGCTGACTAATATCTTTTAGAGTCAGAAGTTTTTGTTCATACCTTATAAGGCTTTTACATGTACAATATGCCTGAGCTTGTCTGGGCTTGTCTAAAGAAGCTAGCCAAAATGGAGTCAGAGCATTCTGGCTCTTCATTCCCCCCTAGAGTTATGGCAAGGGTTAAATCTTTAAGCCAAGCAAATTACAGAAGCAGAAAGAAGTGGTTAGATGGTGCATTTAAGGCAGTGGAGCCATTTCTATATTGCTGTAAGGCTCAGGGGTCTCACCATCAATTGGACTGTCTGTATCCGTTTTTGGATGAATTTGAGCAAGGCATTAAGAATACAGGGGCCACAGGTGATTGCTAATAGGAGTAAGAAGAGAGGTCTGACTATTGCTGAGATCAAAGTTGTTAACCGGGGACCAGTCAAATAGGGATTCATACCAATTTTGTTGATTTAGTCATTCGTTTTCTCTTTCTTTAAGTCTTTTACAGACCTCAGCCAAAGACTGTTTTATAACTCCCGAGTGATTAACATAGCAGTACTGTTCCCCTAGGGCAACACAGAGTCCTCGTTTTTTCTAGAAAAAGTAAATTCAGGCCTCTCCTATTTTATAAGGTTACCTCAACTAAAGAGGATAGAGAGTCTTCGAGGTGGCGGATAGATGTTTCTAATGATTGCATGTCTAAGTCTATGGCCTGTCTAAGAAGGTGATAATTTTTATCCTGGAGGACTAGTGCTGAAGCCCCCAGACCAGTTGCAGTGGTTACCCCGACCCTGAGAAGAGTAGACAAGACAACTGCAGTGGTTCCTATGGCCCTATGAGGTCTAGACTCTTCTGAGACTCTGGTTTCCATTTCTATGTCTGTTCTATAATATACATGGGGAACCAGCTGCACTAGTACACAAAAACCCCAAGTCTGGTTTAAAATGGATGAGTGGAGGCACGTAGTTAAGCCAGAGGTACAGGCCAACCAAGTGGAGTTGGGGGGCACCGTATATGGGTTAGGTGTAGTAGCCCCAATCTCTTGAACAGAGTTACATAGGTTTTGGTAAGAAGGGGGAACAATTTTATGTGAGGGAGTCACGCATAGCCCTTTTCCATACACTTGGGTAAGGGTAAGCTCCCTTCTCCCTGTAGGCGGGGGAATTCTACAGGCAGTGGGGTCAGAAGTGACAACATAATTTCCTGGGAGAGCTAACCCATCATAAAAGGGAGGGCTTGGGTCCATGCAAAACCAGCAATGGATAGTAAGGTTAGGGGAAGTATTATTCAAAGCAATAAAGGTGGCATTCAGGAGGTTCATAAGCCCAGGGGATGGTTGCAGGGACTCTTAGACCCTTTGGATCTCTGGGGGTGTGGATCTAGGTGTGGGCAAAGTAGAAGCTTTATCCAGTTGGACAGTTTGGCTAGGAGCTGGCCTCTCGACAGATTTAAAAATAGTTAAGGCCAGTGTTGATCGTCCTATAGGCTGTAACACTGTCCAAGCTGGACCCATCTGGGTCCCCACGATTGGACCCACCTGAAGACACACTGAAAAAAGTATTCCTGGATCAGTCCCTGTGGTGTATAACCTGAGGCCCCAGGTTTGCCCATCAATCCATTTTTGTAGGTTTTTAAGTTCCTTTCCTTTCGGGGTGAAGTTCAAGGAGATAGGGCTGCATCTAGAGGAGGAACAGGGTCCTCAAATTGCCTTGATCTGGGGTTTTGCCAAAGGGTTAGGCCCAGGACCGCAGTTACCTGGATCAAGTCGGTAGTGATGGGGGCAGCCCAATTAATATATCCAGTAGACACACAGCTCCATGAAGCACAGAAATAGTCCCCTGGCCCCCCACAGGTACTTCTTCGGTCACCATTGTCACCCGGGCAAACATAGAAGTGGTGCTCCTTCATCCTCTTTTGGCCAAGGGGAGACTGGCAAGCATAATTTACAGTGCCTGATGGAGTGTATGATTCCCAAGCTCCTTCAGGTCACAGAGGTCAAATGTAATTTTGGGGAACCAGTCACCTGGAGGTCCCAGGTGGGAGGAGATGTTCACTATCTTTCCAGTGGATGTGCTACTAACTACCCAGGCAAGATTTTGGAGCCCACGGGGGGGGGAGTTAGCTAGGGCAGGCTCTATAAAAAGAAATAAAAAAAGCAACAAGGTTATGGTATGGCAGAGATTTTTAGACTGAGAGGATTGTCTTTTACCCGTGTGACCTTCCATCTCTTGTCGACTTGGTCTGACCAATCTTCTGATGAAGGCTTTAAATTCGAGTGATGTATCCAGGTCTGGACACTGGCCACCTTAACCGCAGTAGGGGTGGTGAGGATCACGATGTGGCTCCTTCCATCGAGGTCCAAGGGCCTCCTTGTGGTGCTGTCTCACCCAAACAAGGTCTCCTGGCTTGAATTCGTGCGGTTGGGCTGGTGGCAGTTTGTAGATGTGCCCCAGCAAGGGGATAACATTGTCTTGTGCAATCTGTAAGGCCTCTAGGGACTTAAGAAATTGGGATTCAGACAAGTCAATTAGCACATCTGAAGGCAACTTGGGAAGCAAAGGGAGTGGTTGGCCATACATGATTTCATAAGGTGTTAGGCCTTGAGTATATGGGGTATTTCTGACCCTGTATAGGCCAAAAGGTAGGAGGCCTGTCCAGTCATCGCCAGTTTCTAGGGTTAGTTTGGTCAAGGTCTCTTTAAGGGTCCGATTCATTCTCTCTACTTGCCCTGAGCTCTGGGGGTGGTATGCACAGTGTAGCTTCCAGTCAGTCCCCAGTGTTTTAATTAACTCTTGAGTTACCTTAGAGATGAAGGCTGGTCCATTGTCTGACCCGATCACAGAGGGGAGTCCATACCTTGGTATTAGTTCATCGATGATCTTCTTAACCACCATTGAGGCAGTTTCCCCCTTTGTGGGAAATGCTTCGACCCATCCTGAAAATGTATCTACAAAGACTAGGAGATATTTATAGCCATACCTTCCAGGTTTTACCTCAGTGAAGTCCACCTCCCAATGGACTACAAGCACAGTGCCCCTCTCCCTTCTGGCTGGGGGCATGACTTTTCCTCTTGGATTAGTAACCTGGCAGGAACGACATCTGGAAAGACAGCTCTCAATCATTTTGGTTAGATCGAAGATGTGGTACGGAGTCAGGAGTTCTTGTAACTTTCTCTTTCCTAAGTGAGTCCCTTTGTGAAGTTTATATATTAAGTCCTCTGCCAGCTTATGTGGCAGAATGAGTCTCTCATCAGAGGTGTATCTCCATCCATGCTTGATCTTGGTATTTTCCAGGGAAGTTAAGTCCTGATCGTCCTGAGCTGAGTAGGAGGGCTCTTCTGGCAAGAGGGGTTCAGGTAGAATAATCAGTAGGTTTGAGGCTGTTAGGCCTGCTTCTCTGGCTGCTGGGTCCTCTCTCCTGTTTCCCTGTGCCTCCAGTGAATCCCCTTTTTGGTGCCCTGGACAATGGATGATGGCCAGTTTCTTTGGTAACCATATGGCATCCAGGGACTTTAAGATCTCTTGTTTATTTTTGATAGTCTATCCTTCTGCTGGCAGGAGCCCCTTCTCCTTGTATACAGCCCTGTGGACATGAGCCGTAGCAAAAGCATAATGGCTATCAGTGAAAATGTTAATGGTCTGGTCTTTACTTAGCTTTAAGGCCTGAGTCAGGGCAATTATTTCAGCCTTCTGGGCAGAGGTCCCAACTGGTAGGGAAGAGGCCCACACTGTCCGCGATGGACTGATGACTGCCACCCCCACATATCTGGTTCCTTCCTTAATGAAGCTACATCCATCTGTGAACAGAATTAAGTCCAGGTGGGGCCATGGAACATCCATCAGGTCTTCCTGAGTCCCATGTAAGCTGCAGAGTACCTCCAGGCAGTCATGCAGGACCTCAAGATCCGTTTCTGGCAGCAAAGTGGCAGGATTGAGAGTGGTGCTGGAGAGGGACTAGATGTGAGGGGGATTAAGGAGCAAGGCCTGATAATGCATCAGCCGAGCATTTGTCATCCATCGGTCAGGGAGATTTTTAAGGACCCGCTCAATCGAGTTAGGGGTGGTGACCGTAAGGGGCTGTCCAAGCATGAGCTTATCTGCATCCTTAACCAATAAGGCTGTGGCTGCAATAATTCTGAGGCAACCCGGCCATCCCATGGCTTTTCGACAAGCTTTTTCAACAAGTAAGCCACAGGTCTCTTCCAAGGCCCGAGCATTTGGGTCAGGACTCCCTTTGCTATTCCCACTTGTTTGTCAACAAAGAGCTGATAGGGCTTATGTATATCTGGCAGAGCCAAGGCTGGAGCCTGCAATAAAGCCTTTTTAATTTCTTGAAAGGCCCTCTCCTGAATCTCAGTCCATATGGAAGGATGACTTGTTCCCTCAAGTGGCTTCATACAGGGATTTTGCCAGCTCAGCAAATCTGGGTATCCAGAGCCGGCAGAAGCCTGCCAATCCCAAGAACTTCTCAACTGCCTGTGGGATCTCAGGCTTGGAATTCCCATAATGGCTTGCTTTCTGGCTGGTGACAGCCACCCCTGCCCATCCTTTAATATGTACCCTAAGTACATTACCTCCGTGACACAGAGCTGAACCTTCTTGGCGGAGACCTTCTACCCCAATTGGTCCAAGGTCAGGAGCAAATTTCTGGTGGCCTGAAGACAAGTGCCCTCATCCTTAGTGGCAATCAACAGGTCATCTATGTACTGTAGGAGGTTTACCTCCAGGTGCGAGGCCCGATACTCCTGCAAGTCCTGGTGTAGAGCCTCATCAAAGATCGTGGGGGAGTTCTTGAACCCCTGTGACAGTCGTGTCCAAGTGAGTTGTCCATTAAACCCCTGGTTCAGGTCTCACCACTCAAAGGCAAAGAAAAAAAACACCCACACGCACACGTGTGTGTGGGGGGAGAGAGAGAGAGAGAGAGAGAGAGAGAGAGAGAGAGAGAGAGAGAGAGAGCTCAGCAGGGTATAAGGGTTGGGGACTGTAGGGTAGACATCCTCTACCCTCTTGTTAACTTCTCTTAAATCCTCACTGGGCAGAAATTGTTAGTCCCTGGTTTCTTGATGGGTAACAGAGGGGTGTTCCATGGAGATTGGCATGGAACCAGAATACCGAACTCCCTAAGGCAGTTTATATGTTTAGTAATTCCTGCCCTGGCTTCGAGGGTCGTTAGATTCTGTTTTACTCTTACAGGCTGAGCATTAGTTTTTAAAGTCACTATTATTGGTGGCTGTTGGATGGCTTTCCATGGGGAATTAGTTTCTGCCCAAACTCCAGGGATTGTTGCCTGGAGGTCCCTGAGGATAGTGGTTGGTCTCTTTTGAAGGGGTGGGGTATGCACTCTCCATTCTTCTTCTAATTGTAAGCATAGGATATAGTCTGCTTCCGGTACAGTCACATCAGGACCATTTCTCTCCCAGAGAAATGGTTTTGAGCTTTCATTTTATTTAGCAAATCCCTACCCAATAAGGGATATGGGCACTCTGGGGACCACCATAAAGGAGTGTGAAACTGTCTTCTTACCTAAGTTTACTTCCCTTTTGGTAGTCCAAGGGTGCTGAGTGGTTCCCATGGCCCCTTGCACCCAGGTGCGTTTACTGGTCAATTTTCCCATAAGCGCTTTTAAAACTGAATATTGTGCTCTGGTGTCAACTAGGAAGTTGACGGCTTGTCCCTCCACTTGTAGGGTCACCCAGGGCTTGTGGTGGAGGTTTGCCAAGCCTGGGCCCCTTCAGTTTTCTAGATTTGCCAACTCGAGGATCTTGGTCTTGGAGGGAGGCTGGGATCCCGTCCTTTGAGGACATTCCCTAGCCCACTGGCCCAGCTGCTTACAATATGTGCACTGGTCTCTTTTTAGGCGGGGCTGACCTTCCTGTGGGGGTCGTGGGCTCGGGTTTCCTTTTTCATAGAGGGTCAGTCTCCACATTTGGGATCCATTGCTCTTTCAGCCAACAATATCCTAGGCAGCCCTTTTGTTTGTCTTTCTTCAGGGGTTTCTCTGTTGTTAAATACCTTGTTCACTACCACCATCAGCTCAGAAAGGTTTTTGCCCTAGAAACCTTCCAGTTTTTGAAGTTTTTGTTTTATGTCTGGAGCTGCCTGATTTACAAAAGCCATATTGATGGCCATCTGATTCTCTGGGGCCTCTGGATTTATTGGAGTATAAGTTCTGAAAGCCTCTAACAGGCATTCCAGGTATGCTCCAGGAGACTCATCCCTTCCCTGCATCACCTGACTGACCTTAGACAAATTGGTGGGGCACTTAGCAGCTTCCTGGAGACCCCCCCCACAAGAATCTGGTGATAGACCTTTAGGTGTTCCCTACCTTCGGGGGTATTATAGTCCTACCCCTCTGTTGGGCACGTGAGAGGGAAAGCAGCCACAATCAAATCCTCATTCTCTGTTTGTTGCCTGTCATTTCCAGGGACTGCGTGTCTGCATTCCCAAAGGTTGTGGTTCTGTTCCTTGGTGGTGAACAGGATATTCAGTAACTGTTGGCAATCATCCCAAGTGGGTTGGTGGGTAAAAAGAATGGTATCCAGGAGGGAAATCAGGGCCTGAGCCTTCTCCGTGAAGGAGGGAGTCTGTAACTTCCAATTATACAAGTCACTAGTAGAAAAGGGAAAGTAGACTACTGGGGCAATTCCATCCTCCCCTGGGGGCCCAATCTCCCTCAGGGGAAGAGCTTGCACAATTCTCCCCTCCTCCTTCGAGTGAGTGTGCATTGGGCTGGTCTTGGCCATGGGAGGTGCTGGCTCAGCCATGGGAGCTGGGGACAGAGACCAGAAAGGACTGGAAGAAGAAGATGCTCGTGACCTGTGCTCCCTAGGTCTATCCTGAGCACTCACTGGGGTCCCGTAAGGTGGTGGTAGTCAATCTTCCTCTGGTGCCTAGGGAAGAACCTTGGGACCTGATGGGTTTTTGGTCTGGTCTTTCTTCAGGGGAAGCAAAGTGGCTGGCCCCTTAGGCCCTGATGGTGGGAGCAGCAGTAAGGGATGCAGCCAGTTGGGGGGGCAGCAACCAGATATTGCCAACCTATGATGTATGGGATCTGGTCAGGGTGTCCCAGTTCCCTGAAGATAACTCCTTGAACCCTGTAGATGAGGGACAGGTTAAAGGACCCTTCAGGCGGCCATTCAACTTCAAAGGAGGGCCATTCAATGGTGCAGAGGGTCTGGAGGTGGTGTGGCTTGACACGGAGTCCAGACATGTTTGAAGCCACTCATTTGTAGTCCTGAAAATGACTAAGAACTAGATCAAGGGGAGCTGAAGATGATGAGACTTTCTGGCCCATCGTGGGATAAGCTTCAAGAAAAAAGAATATGAGGAGAGGGATGAGAATGAGAAGTAGGATGGAAAGTCGATAGACAAGGTGGAGCTCCGAGCAGAGGGTGAGCACAGTATGAGATGGTGGTTCCCTAGAGGGAGAAATGAAAATCTCGCATTGCGTGGAATCAGCTGAGAAGGCTGCCCCTGTTCCTCTTCCAAAAAGATTTGGACAGCCTGTATTCCACGTCAGACTCAACCAGAATCTTGCATCTGGCCCACCCAGATTCCACATGGGACAGGGCCAAGACTGTGGGTCGTCCTGCCTGGATTCCATGTCAGACTGGAGTGCAACCCCTCAACAGAAGAGGAGTTGGGGCGTCCCCAGTTCTCCTCCAGCTCTGGGATCAATAGCGCATCCACCTGATCTCCATTGAGCCCCAGGATGTCCGGACTACCGAAGAGAGAGAGAGAGAGAGAGAGAGAGAGAGAGAGAGAGAGAGAGAGAGAAAGAGAGAAAGGCCGGCAGAGGCAGAACTTACCAAGGCCAGCTCTGGTGGAGCTTCTGTGGGTCTGGGGTCTCTTCTCGAATCCCGGATGAGCCCTCACAATGTTAGGGTTCGAGAATCGAGAATAATTCCCACAGATACCCAAAAAGTTTATTCAAGAATTTAAAGTAAAAAAAGACAACCACCGAATGGCAGCTAGCTGGGCACAGACTTCACGAGCCAAAGATGGAGTCTGGCCCTGAACAATAGCAGGCAGGAGCTTTTATTGGGGCACTCCACAGAAACCCGTGCATGCCAAGCATCTTTTTAAAACAATTGGATATCCCCAAATCCTGTGTACGGGGAAAGTCTTGATTGGTAGGGGCTGTCTTCAGGGCATTGGAATGTGCTGACTAATAGAGTCAGAAGTTTTTGTTCATACCTTATAAGGCTTTTACATGTACAATATGCCTGAGCTTGTCTGGGCTTGTCTAAAGAAGCTAGCCAAAATGGAGTCAGAGCATTCTGGCTCTTCACAGCCACCATGCCTCCCTGCCATGATGAACTGTAATTCCCCTGGAACCATAAGCTCAAATAAAATCTTCCTTCTATAAATTGCTTGGGTTAGTGTTTCTATCGCAGCAACAGAAAAGTGACTAATACACTTGCTAAGGGGAGGTCTGATTTATGTGCTCTCAGGTGGTCTGCAAAGCTCTGGGCCCCTACTGAAGGGCAGGGAAGTCTTGTCCTGCAGCAGTGGGAGGGGCCACACATGGTTTCAATGTAAAGGGATGGGCCCAGTGCAATTGGGGATGCTCACCACTTCATGGAAGCCAGATCCAGTACACTCTCATGCAGTCTGCAAAGATTTGATTTCATATAGTTTTTAACAGAAGGACAAAAAGGGAAAAATTTCAAGTTAACAAAAGCTCCCCCCACCAATAAAAATAAATCACTTTTTCTAAATGGGTCAATTCATCCAACTTTTTAATTTCAGTGTTTAGGTTATGGCAATAAGATTTATAAGACTGTTTTTATTTTTGTAAGTAAATAGCAGTGTCCAATAGTGCGCCTCAAGTTAACTTCTTTTGGAGGTTTCTGTTGGTGGTTAATTCTGGGTCTTTGGCATATTAGCCACACTCAGTACCACTGAACTACATCTTCCACTCCTCAAGTTAACTTTTTCTGTCATATCTCTTTGGTGGTACTTATGCACACTTAGTTCTTTTTATAGTTAACATTTGACTTTTTAAAGGAAACATAATTTACATGTTATAAGATTCATCCTTTAAAGGTATACAGTTAAGTTTTTAGTGTACACAGGAAGCTTTTCAACTGTCACTGTTATCTAATGCTAGAAAATTTCCCCTCCCTCCCTCCCTCCCTCCCTTCTTCCCTTCTTCCCTTCTTCCCTTCTTCCCTCCATCCCTCCATCCCTCTTATACTGTGGATCATTTAACACAGGACCTCATGCAAGCTAGGCAAGTGTTCTTCCATAGAATTATACAGTCATTGTCCAAAGAAAGAACCCCTACCCATGGCCACTCACTGACTGTTCTCCCCTTCCCCAGCCCCTAACCAACATGAATCTGTTTTCTCTGTGGAGTTGTCTATTAGGGACATTTCTTATACATGGAGCCATACAGAATGTGACCTTTTGCCTCTGTCATATTCAGTTTAGCAAGATGTTTTCAGGGTTTGTTTCTGTTGTAGTGTATAGTAGCTGCTCATATTTATGTCTGCCAGTAAGTGATCATTTGAGGGTATTTTAGGTATAATGAATGATGCTGCTATGATTATCTGTGTACAGGTTTTGGTGTGAAATTGTATTCTCAGTTCTCCTGGGTATGTGTTATACCTAGGAGTGGAATTGCTGACCTTCTTGTGATTGTTAAGTTTCTGAGGAACTGCTAAACTATTTTCCAAAGTCATGGTGCCATCTTACATCCTTCCAGTCATGTGCAAGGCTTCCCTTTGCTGAGAGGATGTTGCCATCCAGGACAATGATGGGAAACAGTGGCTGGATGGGTAAGCAGCCATTGCTTATGGAGCCTCCTGTGCTGGGTGCAAACTGGAAGTCTGTTTTGATGGAGAACACAGAAACACAGAAACACAGAAACACAATTTGTAGTTAAGTGTCCCCTGCTCCTGATGGTGGTACTGATGTAGTCTGATCTTCTCTATGCTTACCCACGATGGATTTTGCTGGGCCTCAACCCTGGGTCATGCTATAGAGGCAAGGGAGACCCAGACACAGCCTGTCTTGGCTTTCTGCTTTTGTTTATTTATTTGCTTGTTTTCAGACAGGGTCTTACTGTGTGGCCCTAGCTGACCTGGAGCTCATTGTGTAGACCAGGCTGGCCTTGGTCAGAGATCTTCCTGCCTCTGCCTTAGGAGTCCCGGGATTAAAGGTATGCACTGTCAAACCTGGCAACTTCTTTTTCTAAGCCCTCTCCAGAAACAAGCTATCCTTTTTCTGTTATCTTTAGCATTTTCCCCAAGCGTCTGATGCTGGAGTTTTTGCTCCTTGACTTTCTGGACATTGCGTCTCCCCTTCAGTATTGGCCTCCATCACTTGCCTATTTCCTTTAGGGTCAGGATCTTTTGTGGCTCATGACGATTCTTTCTGTGCTTGTTGAAGAGGATGTATCTTCCATCTGAACAGGCTGTAGTTAGTCACAGAAGAGACTCAGCAGGCTGGCTGAGGCCTGGTAGAGACAGAGCTCTTGGAGAAGGGCCCTTCGGATGATGGCACTGTTGCAGTCTCCCTCTGACCTTCTCTCTGCTCACCCACATTGGGCCTTGCTCCAGGCTGTGTCTTGCGCTCTCACCTTGCCTCTGTAGAATGACTCAGGGTTAAAGTGTGGCTCAGCAGCTCAGGAGTTTTAGACATTGGACAGTCAGCACCCACATATTAGGTTATTCATCCCCTTAAGATACAACCTAAACTGGCTCTAGAACTGAGGGCCAGATTTTGGTGTTACGCTCTGGCTCTGTTACTAACTAGCTTTTCTTTTTTACTTATTTACATTCCTTCCAGCATAAAATAATTCTGTGATTCAGAAGCATAACAGGCAGTGCTGTATGATGGGGTCTGGATTCTTGAGCAGGCTGACTGGCAGCATGCTGGTCTTTTGAATTCAGCCACCAGTGAATTGAAATTGTAATAGCTGTATTTATTGTACTCATATTTGAAAGACTTATTAATAAGACATTCCTTGGCCCCACATTATCTCTGTTTCACAGGCTATCTTTTTTTCAGTAGGGTTTCCTTAATTCTATCAGATATTTCATTCCTAGAATGTTTCAAATGTCTGACTGTTAGAATCTCCAGGGAAACTAACGTCTTAATTATATTTAATATTTTTTATTTCATTTGATTCTTTAGATGAAATCAAAAGTAACTTATTTTAAAGGATATGAATATTTTTTCTATAACTACATTTCTTGCAAATTTAGAAAGTTTTGCCGTATTTTTTACCCCTCCATTACCATTTTAATGTAGACTGTAGTTGAGCACATAGGATTGCAACTTCTTTCATGTTGGAGTGCATGATGACGTTGTATCTTAGTACCTTCCCCCATGTTTCTTACTGTTATCATTGGATAGCACTGATTTACACTTTTTAAAAAAATTCTCCTGGCAGTTTTCAGAGTGTTCAAGACCTTCTGTGTAGGAAGCAGGGGCTTCCTGAGTTTAGCCTTTCCCACGTAGCTAGTGAGTGAGTGTCGTTAGTGGTTTGTAGATTATGACTTTTAGTTCTAGATGCCATTTCTCAGTGGACATATTGACAAATTGAATTTTACCTGTGGCATCAAGGATGGATGGATGGATGGAGAGAGAGAGAGAGAGAGAGTGAGAGAGAGAGAGAGAGAGAGAGTGTGTTAGATATTCATTCACTGACTTGCTCTGTAGTCCAAGCCAGGAACTCTTTGTTTAGCTCCAGAGACCTCATACTGCTCCTCCCACACCCGCCTCCTTAGTGCTGGGGTCACAGGCACACACTACTGGTGTATGTAAGTATTCTTATAGACACATTTGTTTAATATATTTGAGTTATATGTTTTTAGCTTTGTCATCTGTTCGGATTGTTGTAAAATGATATCAAGGGATCTGCTATAGAGAACTCTAAGGATCACAGAAAATGCTTTTTATCTTATTGATCACATTGCTTTTCCTAAAAATATACAGTGTCAAGTCTTCAGAATAGAGCCAACAAAGAACCTTGGTGGGAGTAACAGTAGGAAACTGGTGGTTTACTGTGAAATGATTTCAGGAAGACCTATACATAAAATACTATGGATGTTTACTTAGTGCCTTTGATACTCACAAGTAGGAAGGGGGAGCACTGTTGTCATCTGGAAAAATTGTGTTTTCAGAATCAGTCACTAACTGGATTGTAGAGTACTGTATTAATGCTTTAAATGGTACCACAATTCACTGCAGTTCTGACCAGGGATATTGCATATACAAGTAAAACGAAATCCATCTTCCTGAAGAATGACTGGTTATAAGAAACTATTCACTCTGATTTTAAAATAAAGCAGTAACTGCAAGCCACTAAGAGCTCAAAACATACTTAGGGCCCCAGGAGAGAAGATTTAGTGCATTTAGGTTTCAAACACATTTCTCTTTATGGTTGAAATGCCTTTAAATTGATCCAAGTTATTAAGCCATTAGATTAATAAAACAGGAAGATTCGTATCTCCTCTTTGCTATGGACCCAGATGTCAGGATAGACTTTCTTCTGAAGTGGTGAAGCTCTAAGTGTTTGGTCCTCTTCCTAAATCAATGGGAAAATCTGTTTTCTGAGATTTGCTGAGCCTGAGCTGAGCTCAGCATGGGTGCCATTAAAACTTTGAGCAGGGGATGCTGTAAGCCCTGTACTGAGGGGGCAGGAGGAGGGGGGAGAGCAGGAGTTCAAGTTTGGTTACTTGGGCAAGTTTGTGGCCTGCCTGGGCCACTTGAAACCCTATTTAAAAAAAAAAATTCCATTTAAAAAAGTGTTGATTTGCTATTGTAAAAAGAAGACAGGGAACTGGGAGAATTTCCCTAGTGACAAAGATTTTTTAAAAACATTTTATTTATTAATTTTATTTTATGTATATGAGTGTATTGCCCGCATGTGTGCATGTGTGTTAAGTGCACTCATGTTGTGCAGTGCCCACAGAGGTCAGAAGAGGGTGTTGGATCCCCTGGAACTGGAGTTACACGCAATTGTTAGCCATCGTGTGGGTGCTGGGGATCGAACCCTGTCCTTTGCAAGAGTAGCCAGTGTTCTTAATGAGCCATCTCTCCGGCCTCTAAGGATGTTTTATAGACCTTTTTAGAATTCTTTAATGCTTTTAATTTAAAGAACTTGAAACATAATAATGATGGATTCTATTTCTTGTCCATGAACTCTATATGGCCAGGCCATTGGCATTAGAGAATATGAGGGAATCTTCAAGTTCACTGGAAAGTGAGATAAAACACTTGGCAATCTTGGAGAATGAGCAGATCCATCCATTCATTCATTCTGTGTCTCTGCTGGAAAGGTTTCTTTGTCTTTCATGGATGATCTGACTCCAGACTGAATGTTGTGCAATATAAATAGTGATTTTTTTTAATGTTGAAATAATAATTTTTTCAAATATTTGGATATCTGATGCAAATACTGAACAGGATTTTCTCACTTTATGCCTCAACCATTTTAGTCACATTGCAAAGTAAAAATATGACAAGGGCTTTTCTGTTGAGACTCTCCAACATTTTTCCTTTATCCACATAACAATCAAACAGCAATACATCTTTCTGAAAATATTAATAATATTGACCATGGAGCAACTATTTTTTAGGTATCTTTGGCTTAGACACTTAGCTGGGCACAGAACAGGTCCCACTCTGACCCTTCCTTTTGTTGCCTCTGGACGTCTATATAGATTGTGCGCTAAAGCCCCTTGCTTTGTAAGCTTATTCACTGAGTGCTGGTGGGATGGGACTGGGTGCCATCATCTCTGTTATTAATTCACATCACTGTGAAAAGGGACTGAATTACCTGAATCTTGATTCCCAGCAGTTTACCTTTCCTCAGGTGTCTTTTCTCTGTGTTGTGAGAACTCTTATTTTACATTTGTTTATGTTTATTTTATGTGTACGAATGTTTGCCTGCATGTATGTTGTGCAGTATTCACACAGGTGAGAAGAGGGTGTCAGATCTCCTGGAACTGGAGTTAGGGACAGTTGTTAGCTCCCATGTTGGTCCTGGGAACTGGACCCGGGACCTGGGAATTGTTCTTTGCAAAAGCAGCCACAGGAGCTCTTATTTTTATTGATTTATTTTTTGCTTTGAAAAATTATTATTTTTTAATCATTATTTAAAACATTATTAAACACAGGTGAGAAGAGGGTGTCAGATCTCCTGGAACTGGAGTTAGGGACAGTTGTTAGCTCCCATGTTGGTCCTGGGAACTGGACCCGGGACCTGGGAATTGTTCTTTGCAAAAGCAGCCACAGGAGCTCTTATTTTTATTGATTTATTTTTTGCTTTGAAAAATTATTATTTTTTAATCATTATTTAAAACATTATTAAAAAAATTTTTAATAACTACATGATTAGAAGAAGCATTTCATTACAGTTTTAACATATTCAGTAATACACTCCAGAGCAAGAGTACATCTCTTTCACAAGCGGCTGTAAGTTTCTAGGTTCACAGTTGAATTAATACAGTTATACAATATTGAACTCAGTATAAGCCCTGCAAAT
>NW_008355789.1:703338-705213 GCF_000622305.1 Nannospalax galili | reverse complement strand
ATAAGATTGAGGTCTGCTGTTCATTTTCCCAGTTCTATGCTGGGTTACTATGTGGGAATTCCTTTGGCCATCCTGGCCAACAACTCAAAAGAGGGTATCTCCTATCTGGCATTTTTTGCTTGTTATGTAGCCTTTAGCTATCCATATGGACTCTTAAGAAATTATATTGGCCCCTTTAATCTTTGGTTATAATTTCCTTTTGGGTGTTTAAGGCCATCCAGTTGGCCCAGATCAACCAATTTATTTTTACTCTTAAGGTCATTTGAGGGTCTGTTTCTCAGGCGTCACATGGGCTTGGGGGGAGCCCCTGGCTCCTTTCTTTTACCAGTACCGCCTATGTGAAGATGTCAAAGGTCCTGCTCGACCATGGTTGGCTTTGCTTGGAAGCATGGAGGAAATGATTCCTCTGTGTTGACCCTCCTCTTTGTAGACTGGACACTGGTTCAAGTCCATCTGGTGGGGTCTCCTCGGCCTCCTTGATCAAGAGGACAGGTGACCCACCACAATTACAGGACATTTTGAGAGATGCTCATAGTCCCCTGGAACTAGTCGACCTAGGAGTGTAAGGAGCAAAAAAGGTCCTTTATGTCCCTTTGACCAAATTAGTATAGGCCTCAAAGTATGTCTGTTAAACATCCAAGAAGGTTAGTTCCACCAGTCTGGTACTTTTAATTACTGTGTGTCATGTAGATAAATTTTGGGCAAAGACCAATTGTTCTCAGATAAACCTTACCTAGACATATATTTCTTGATCTGCTATGTATAATTTGTCAGTAGGTTGTAGGAGTAATATGGTTCCCTCTGGTTTTCAAAACTAGGCATTATTTATCTCTCACATAGTCTTACCCCTCCATCATGGTTTTCCCACTCAAGGTGCCCCCATTTTCCCCCTTTCTCCCTTAATAATACCCTTCTCCTACGGTCCTACTTCTCTTGAGATCCTTCTTTCCCTTTATCCCCTAGGTTCCTTGTGCGCCCTTCCCTCCCCCCTCCCTTAAACTAACCCAATTTTTATCCATATCTCCCTCATTATGGCCTGTTTCCTACTGTTCTTTTTCAGGTTCTTTCTTTGCCTTTACCTCCCTGTTTCCTTTCCATTATCCTGGTTCCTGTAGTTATGTCTGGATACATACTCACTTATCAGGGTTTGGTTCTAGGAGCCACATATGAGGGAGAACATATGTGTGCTGGATAGCTTTAGTGTCAACTTGACACATCTGGGTTGCGGGAGCCTCAATTGGGGAATTTCCTCTATTGGACTGGCCTGTGGCCATGTCTGAAGGGCATCTTCTTGATGAGTGATGTGGGAGGGCCCAGCCCACTGTGGATGGTGCCACCCCTGGGGAGGTGGGCCTGTGTTGCATAAAAAAGCAAGCTGAGCAGGGGCCAAGAGAGCAAGCCAGTAAAGCGGCATTCCTCCATGGCCTGTGCTCCAGCTCCTGCCTCCAGGTTCCTGCCCTGAGTTCCTACCTTGGGCTCCCTGATGAACTGTGACCTGGGAGATGTAAGATAAATAAACCCTTTCCTCCCCAAGTTGGTATTGGTCAGAGTGTTTTTTCACAGCAATGAAAAACAAACGAGGACAGAAATTGGTACCGGAGAGTGGGATATTGCTGTGACAGAGTGACCTTGGTGTTTTTCGGAGGACTGTGGAAGTGTTTGGAACTTTGGGCTGGAAAAGCCATTGTGTGCTCAGAGTTTGTTGCAGTGGAGCTTGGAACAGTTATGCTGAAAGAGTTGTAGACAATGGAGGCCTGGCTTGTGAAGCTTCAAAGGGAAACAGAGACTATCAGGGCTGTTCATGTGAAATTTTGGATTGAGAATCTATGAATTCTGGTCGGCTGGGGCTGAAGAATCAGCTGTGATTAAGAAGAG
>NW_008355789.1:701552-702719 GCF_000622305.1 Nannospalax galili | reverse complement strand
TGTTTGGATTTTTTTAAGGACTGTGGGGTTTTTAAGGTTGTACTGTCTTATGTTGTGATATTAATGTTAACATCATGTCTTGGGGACAAAAATTGGAAAATTTATGGTTTAATAGTGATGTTTGTGTATCAAGTTGAAAAGGGGTCAATTGTGTTGGATAGCTTTAGTGTCAACTTGACACACCTGGGTTGAGGGAGCCTCAATTGGGGAGTTTCCTCCATTGGACTGGCTTGTGGGTATGTCTGAAGGGCATCTTCTTGATGAGTGATGTGGGAGGGCCCAGCCCACTGTTGGTGGTGCCACCTCTGGGCAGGTGGGCCTATGTTGCATAAAAAACAGGCTGAGCAGGGGCCAAGAGAGCAAGCCAGTAAGCGGCATTCCTCCATGGCCTTGCTCCAGCTCCTGCCTCCAGGTTCCTGCCCTGAGTTCCTACCTTGGGCTCCCTGATGAACTGTGACCTGGGAGTTGTTAGCTAAATAAACCCTTTCCTCCCCAAGTTGGTATTGGTCAGAGTGTTTTGTCACAGCAATGGAGAACAAACTAGGACAATATGTCGACGATTTTTTTTCTGAGTCTGTGTTACTTCACTTAGTATAACAGTTTCTAGCTCCATCCATTTACCTGCAAATTTCATGATTTCATCCTTCTTCACTGCTGAGTATAAAACTCCATCGTATAAATGAACCACATTTTCATTATCCACTCGTCAACTGAGGGACACTTAGGTTGCTTCTATCTCTTAGCTACTGTGAAAAGAGCAGCAACAAACATGGATGTACAAGTGTCTCTGTGATAGGATGAGTTCTTTGGGTATATGCCAAGGAGTGGTATAACTGAGTCAAATGGTAGGTGCATTTGTAGTTTTTGAAGAGGTCTCCACACTGCTTTTTTCTTGAGACAGGGTCTCCCTGTAACCCCAGCTGTCCTGGAACTCGCTATGTAGACCAGGCTGGCCTTGAACTCACAGAGATCCACCTACCTCTGCCTTCCAAGTGCTGGGATTAAAAGCATGTGCCACCACACCTGGCAGTACATTTAAGCTTTGGTCTCTATTTCAACTTTTCCTCTTTTCTAACAACACACTATAAATGTTATATAGTATCTACTGATATTTCTATCGCTGTATTGTAAAATTAACAGAAAATTATTTTATCAGATCCTGGTCTT
>NW_008355789.1:699034-700698 GCF_000622305.1 Nannospalax galili | reverse complement strand
GCACTTGTATGTCTCCACACACACACACACACACACACACACACACACACATCTGCACACAAAAACACACACAAATAAATAAATGTAATTATTTTTTCTTTGAAACATTGGGGATTGAATCCAGAGCCTCACACATACTGTGTAAGCATGTCATTATTAAGCTAGCCCAGAAGTCACTAACTTTTAAATCAGTAGATTTGAATCAGAGAGATGTCTGTCCCTAATATAGATGGGCCTCATCTAACTAGTTTAAGGCTTTAAGAGCAAAGACTGAGCAGTTTCCCAGACAGGAAGGAATTCTGCCTTCAGACTCAAACTGCATTAGCAACTCTTGCTACTTAGGCAGTCTGTTGAGTTTTCTGAAGTACCCTGATTAATCCAATACATACGTGTAAGCATGCGTTCCTGTGTGCTTGTGCATGTGTGTGTGTGTCTGTTGTGATGTTTTCCCTTTCATTTCTGATTTTGTTGCTTTGGGGGTACTCTTTCTTTCTTTTGGTTAACTGGGCTAGTGGTCTGTCAATCCTGTTTATCTTTTCAAAGAACCAGCTCTTGGATTTGTTGATTCTTTGTATTGTTTTCTTTGATTCAATTTCATTAATTTCTGCCCTGATTTTTGTTATTTCTTCTTTTCTCCTGGGTTTGGATTTTGTTTGCTGTTGCTTTTCAAGTATGTTGAGTTACAATGTTAAGTCATTTATTTGTGTTCTTTCTGATTTTTTTGATGTAGGTACTTAGAGCTATAAACTTCCCTTTAGGGACTGCTTTCAGCGTGTCCCAGAGGTTTTGTTGTGTTGTATTGTCCTTTTCATTTAGTTCCAGGTACACTTTTATTTATTTCTTAATTTCTCTTTTGACACATTCATCATTCAGGAGTGTGTTGTTTAATCTCCATGTGTTCATGTGGTGATTAGGGCTTCTTCCGGTGTTGATTGTAAACTTTATTGCATTGTGATCTGATAGAATTATTTCAGTCTTATTTGTTGAGGTTTGTTTTGTACCCCAGTATAGTTGATTTTGGAGAAGGTTCCATGGGGTGCTGAGTAGAAAGCATGTCCTTTGGTGCTTGGGTGGAGTAGTTGGTAGATGTCTGTTAAGTCCATTTGATACATGGCAATGTTTAATTCTGATGTCTCTCTGTTAACTCTCTGCCCTGTTGACCTATCTAATGGAGACAGTAGGGTATTGAATTCACCTACTATTAATGAGTTATGGTAATCTGGGTCTTAAAGTCCTGTAGTATTGTTTTTATGAAGTTGGGTGCACCAGAGTTTGGTGAATATATGTTCATGATTGTAATATCTTCTTGATTGATTGTTCCTTTGATCAGAATGAAATAGCCCTCTTTGTCTCTTCTGGTAAGTTTCAGTTTAAAGTCTATTTTGTCAGATATTAGGATTGCTACGCCTGCTTTTTTCTTAGTGCCATTTGCTTGGTATATTTTTTCCCATCCTTTCACTTGAGATAATGTCTGTCCTTGAAAGTGAGATGAGTTTCTTTCAGACAACAAAAGGATGGGTTTTCTTTATTAACCCATTCACCTAGTCTGTGTCTTTTGACTGGGGAGTTTATTCCATTTATATTTAAAGTTATTAATGAAAGACGGGTATTGAATCCTATCATTTTTATTTCTGTTTACATTCTTGATATAGCTGTACTTTTCC
>NW_008355789.1:667925-692163 GCF_000622305.1 Nannospalax galili | reverse complement strand
GGGAGAATACTTTGGTCCAGGCTCTTCTGGCTTTCATAGTTTGCACTGAAAAGTCAGCTGTAATCCTAATGGGTTTTCCTTTATATGTGACTTGATGTTTCTCTTTTGCAACTTTCAGTATTGTCTCTTTGTTCTGTACATTTAGTGTTTTTACTATAATGTGCCACGGAGAGTTTCTTTTATGGTCCTGCCTGTTTGGTGTGCTGTATGCTTCTTGTATTTGTATAAGCATGTCTTTCTTTAATTTTGGGAAATTTTCTTCCACGATTCTGTTGGCGATCTGGTCCATGCCATTATCTTGGGATTCTTCTCCTTCCTGTATGACTATGATTCATAAGTTTGGTCTTTTTATGGTGTCACACAATTCCTGCATATTCCATTCTTGTGATTCCTTAAATTTTTCATAATCTTTGCTTGAGTGGTCTAGTTTGTCCACTTTATCTTCCAGTCTTGATACTCTGTTTTCCATTTCATTCATCCTATTGGTGAGGCTTTCTCCTGTCGTTTCTAATCTTACTGATTGTTTCACTTCCTTCTTCATTTCAGTCCAGAGTATTCGTCAATATTTCTAACTCTTTTCTGAATTCATTCAGAAGTTTATACCTATCATCTTTCTGTTCTTTGATTTCTTTGTTCTTTAAATTCACTGAAGTCTTTTTATTGTTTTGTGTGATACTCGGGCCTTCAAGTTTAGTTCTGCTTCTTTTTGTGAACTTTATGTGTCTTTGTGGTTTGCTTTTTGGGCATGAAAAGCTGGTTTGTCTAAGCTTCCAGTTCTCTTTTTTGATTTTATATTGGAGTGGCCAGATTGCTTTTGTCTTCAGGAGTTCCCAAGTCAGATGAGGATCAGATGCTCTCAGGCTTTCTCCTTGGGCCTGGATCCCTCCAGGAACAATTTTGGCCTCAGGAATTTGGGGGTTGGCCTGGCCTGGGAGTCTGGCCCAGGAAAGATGCTGGTCTAGGGCAGCTGGTGGCCATGCCACCCAGAGATGAAAAGGGAGATGGGGTGGGAAGAGGCCCCAAGGACTCCTGGGGACTGCACTGAGGAGCTGGATTGGTCTGGATGCAAAGGATCAGGAAGAGGAAAGGTCAGCCCTGGAGTCCAGGAAAGAGGCTGGCAGATTGTACAAGCCCAGGGAAGTAGAGGGAGGTGAGGGCGGGGACAAGCCCAGAAACAGGGCCCCTGGGGACCAGAGAAGGAACTGAGTTGGTCTGGATGGAAAGGATCAGGAAGCATTGGTGGTTCCCCAGGTGTCTGGGGTGCCAAGACAAGGAATGGGACAGGACCCAGGCTAGGAGGAGAGACTGGCGAGGGGAGATGGGAGGGTGAATGAGGCTGGGGGAGTCAAGGCATGGAGGGCACCATCGACTTTCCCTAGAGAGAGGCCTGCGGGTCATTTGGGTCCAGGGAAGCAGAGCAAGAGCTCTTATTTTAAATATTGAAGTTGTACTTTTTTGGTTTTTTTTTTTTGTGTGTCTTTTTGAGATGGTTATAGTCTCAGCTGGACTGGAACTATGTAGATCAGGCTGGCCTCCATCTCACAGAGATCTGCCTGCCTCTTTCCCCCTTGAGTCCTCCCCAGTACTGGGACTAAAGGCGTGTATCACCGCATCCTGCCTAGGGGTGAGAATTCTTAACTAGATTGCCTGCTAAGCTTTAACCAATTTGTGTAATTAGATTACTCTGTCTTCCTTTTCCTGTTCCCTCTCTTTACCGTTTCCACAGAAACTGCATACCTATTACATGTATTGTGATAATGGCATATCCCCTGTATTTGTAAGAGTCTGGTGGGGAGCTGTAGTAATGATGCCTGAGAGATGTGTGGCTAAGCATGATATGTGATGTTAGAGTCATGTGCAGCGTGCGACCCAGTACTTACCTGTATATGAGGCAGGAGAAATAGGAGAACTGCGAGCTGGCTATGAAGACCAGAGGTGGAATTGAATATCTATTAGTGTTTTGTACTTGTTAGTCGTGTTCCATCTATAAGGATTTTGGGCATTGACTTTCAGCGCAGTGTGTATGCTTTGGTTTAGTTGTAGCATCATTACGTATCTTTACAAGATCTTCTGTGAAGGACTCTGCCGGCTTCCAGAGGTTCAGTGGACACAGGAGAGTGTCCTGGTTCAGTGGCTCACAGCTCCTTCCTCTGTTAACAGAAGCCCTTCTGCTGGTCGTTGGAGATGCCTGTTTTTTCATGTTTGAGGAAATTTGACCTGGGTGCTGGACAGTTGTCGATTAGAGTCTGTGTCACACTGAGTGTTTTCCGTAAGTTTTCAACCTTTTATTGATTATAATGCCATTTACTTTGTTTACTCTGCATTTTAAAAATTCTTACACTTGGGCTGACCAGAAGGCTCAGCAGGTAAATGTGCTTGCCCCCAAGTCTGACAATTTGAGTTTCATCCCTAGGTCCCACATGGTTGAGGAGAGAACTTACTCCCCATCACAGGTAACTGCTCAGCTCTTCTCCATGAATTTGCCTTTTCTAGATAGTTCATTTCATTGAAACCCTGCAACATTTGTCCTTTTGTACCTAGCCTGTTTCACTTAGCATGCTTTCAAAGTGTTTCCACTTTGAGTGGTTTTGGTCTTTCTGCAGATATCTGAAGCAATTTCTGTGTCTTTCTTGAAACTAAATTAGACTTGCTGGGCTTTTAGGGGGAGAATCCCCTTATTCAGGAAACTGCTTATGGCTGGTCAGTTGGTATAATCATAGAACTCAGTATATTTATTTTCTTATCAGAGTTCTTGTTGTCTGTCATGTGTTGTTTGAAAACCATTATATTGTGTGTATTTCTAGCCATTTAAGGCAGAAGGGTAAATGTTACCCTTATTCTTTCTTGACCAGAAGCAGAAATATGTGTCTATTTAAAAGTAAGTTATTGAGATACAACTGAAATAATTGACATGCCGTAAGCTGTACATGCTGAAAACATAACTACCTGCCTACCTGCCTATCTACCTACCCACCTACTTACCTACCTACGTACCTACCTACCTACCTACATACATACATATATACAATGGCTTTTCTATGTATCCAGGATGGCCTGGAACTTGTGATCGTTCTACCTCAACCTTGTAAGTGCTGAGAGTACAGGTGTGTGCTATGATGCTTGGCTGCTTTTACCTACTGCACACCTGTGAGATGTCCCTCACGCTACAAAGATCCATCACGCCCCTTTTAACACCTTCCTTCTGCCTCTCCCTGCTGCCATCCAAATTCTTTGGCAACCCATAACCATTTTTCTCTCACTACAGATCATTTGTGTTTTCTAGAGTTTGACATAAATGGAATCACCCTATGTCGTGGGCATCAGTAGGTCGCTCTTTTTGTTGCTGTGTAGTACTGTATTGTGTGGATCTGTCACAATCTATTTATCCATTCACTTTTTGATGGACATTTGGATTGTTTCCGGTTTTGGGCAATTAATAAATAGAGCTGTTATAAACATACCTTTGTAAGGCTTTTGTGGGCATATGTTTTCATTTCTTTTGCCAGACACCTAGGACTGAGATTACTTATTGATAGTAAAGTTGGATGTTTAACTTTATACAAACAATAAAGCATCTTTCAAGGTAGCTGTGCCACTTTGTACTCCCACATCAGCATCCGCAGCATTGTGGCTACTCCTGCTTCGTCAGGCTTTTTGATCTTTCTGGAGCATGAGCATGTGTAT
Source organism: Nannospalax galili (assembly GCF_000622305.1). Classification (NCBI taxonomy): domain Eukaryota; kingdom Metazoa; phylum Chordata; class Mammalia; order Rodentia; family Spalacidae; genus Nannospalax; species Nannospalax galili. The sequence goes on along the minus strand of NW_008355789.1, from coordinate 688,479 downwards.
ATAAATATCTCATTGAACTTTTAACTTACTTTGTGTGATGATTAGTGACCAGGTGATTTGTGAAGATTTTCATTTGCTTGCGGGGACATTCATATGTCCTTTTCAAAGTACCTCTTCTTTTCTCTGTTTTTGGAAAAGGGATAGTTTTCTTAGTATTGAGTTGTACAAGTGCGTTCTAATTATATATATGTTCTTCTAGACTCTGGATCACCCACTCATTTTCTTTCTAAAAATTAAAAAATATTTTGCTAATTCTTTGAGAATCTATAATGTACTTTTATCATACTCAGACTCCCTCCCCATCACCATCCATGCTCACCCCCATTCATCCCCTTTATTGTTATTTTTCTTTCTTAAAGACCTAGCTAGTCTGATGTATGTTCCTCAATGCTTTTGGGTGTGGGTTCATTCCTGGGAGCCTGGCCAACCTACCGGGCACCCCACCCTTAAAGAAAACTAGCTTTCATCCTAATAGCTATCAGTTGCCAAAAGGTCCTCAGCTAGGGCTGGGGCTTTCTGTCTTCCTCATTTTCTTAATGCTATCTTTTTGATGTCATGGTCTCCCCACAGCTCCAGCTGTCCTGGAAGTTCTAGACCAGGCTGGCCTTAATCTCAGTGATCCTCTTGCCTCTGCCTCCCTAGTGCTGGGGTTAAAGGTGTGCACTACCACGCCTGGCTTACTGCCGTCTTTTGAGAAGCAGAAATGTTTCCACTTTGATGGTGTCTTATCTACCACGTGTTATGCTGCTAATGCTTTATGTTCTTCCTATGAAATCTTTAACCCAACAGTCATGAAAATATTCTCTTTTTATTCTAGAAGTTTTTTGGTTTTAAGTTTGCATCTATCTATGTCAAGGATCTATTTCAGGTTAATGTTTGCATGTGGTATGAGACCAGAGTTGAAGTTCAGTTCATTTTTCCCCATGTGGTTTCCGTGGTTATTTTTGGCACTGTTTTTGGAAAGTCTTTTCTTACCTTGCTGGTTTGCTTTACCACTCTTGTCAAACAGTGCTTAGTGTCTTTTGGGCTGTGCTGATGTGCCTGTTTGTGCTCTGGTACCACACCTCAATCACTGTAGCTTTATAGTGAATATTCAGATGGGGGAGGGGGGAGTACAGGTCTTCCAACTTTGTCCTCAAGATTATTTTGACTTTTCTTGGACCTTTGCCCTTATCAATACATTCTACAATCAGTTTCCCAAGTCCTGCAAAATATACAGCCAGGTTGAAGATCACAGACTAAACCTTGGTAAATTCATACCTTGAAATGGAAACTTATCTTTGGAGCCTTCTAGTAGTATTTCTTAGGGCTACTGGGTTTTGTTCTTTTGGAGTGCCTTTATTCAATGGCTCTTTCTTGATTTTTTTCTGTTTTTTTCTTTTTTGGAGGGGGTACTGGCAGTTGAACCCAAATGCTGGGAAGCATTCTGTCACTGAGCTACATCCCTCGCCCTTCCTTTTTTATTTTATTTTGAGACAGAGTCTTGCAATTTAGCTCATGATGGCCTTGGACTTGCAATCCTCCTGCTTTAGCTTTTGAGTAGATGGGATTATAGGAATATAGCACCGTGTACTTCTGAAAATTAGACTCGTAAATAATCTTCTTTAAATCTTTGCCCTTTCTTTGCTTACTTTAATGTCTTTGATAGAACTGAATTGTACCAATTCAGTAGACTGTACAACTATATATTATAAATGTTGATTTAGTTCCAGAAAATCAGCCGAGAACATCACATACCATTGATGAGGTCTGCCCACAAAAGATGCCTAAGAGAATATTTCTCCTCTGTGATATCAGATCTGACCCACTGCTGCTGCATTATAGTTCCTAGATAGGTATTAAAGAAATACTGATGGGTACAGTTTTATGGTATTGTACTTAGTGAAACACCAGATACAATCTACAATAAGTAGATTTATTGTTTCTGTGCTCCCAAATTTAAGAGTTTTCCAAAAACTTCACTCTTTTTTTGGTTATCTTGAAATACATATTTTAATAGTGCTGCATTTGTTGGTGTCCTTTAATGGCAGAGAGAATTATATTGCAGTCCGTATATCTTTTGGAGTCTGTCTAACCATGTTGTAGTAGCCATTTGTGTAATTATTTTTGTTGTGGTTTTATAAATATAATACATTATCCACAATTATGGTTCTTGTTATATAAATCTCCTTTTTAGTTCTCTTGTCCTAAAAACACATAAGTATTATGAATAAGATCTTAGAGGAACGTTTATGTCATTTTAATGTGCTTGTGCATATATTAAATAGCTGAGTTGCAACTTTTAATTTCAACTTGGAATGTTTTCAGAATAAAGAATTTGAAATAGTGAAATGAACAGAGGATACCTCAGGGAAGTGATGGAAAGGACTAAGACCTTGGTTCATTTTACTTGAGTGATCATGTTGTTTTATGATAAAAACAGACCATTTTACTCTAGATGACAATTATTTTGTAGTACAGAAGTATCTTGAAATTATAGGCCATTTTTAGTTTTCATATGTGTTTCTGTCAGCTGAAAATAATTGCTGACTTGGACTTCACATGAAGAAAGAGAAGCTTATATTATTAACTTTGTAGGGAAGCATTTTAAGGTTATTAATCAGATATATTGCTTGGAAGCAATAGAATATTATATAAAAAGGTTTAGAATCCTGTAACATAAGTTCAATCAGGAGATAAATAATTGTAAATTGCTGGGTATGGTGGCACATGCCTGTAGTCCAACACTTGGGTAATGGAGGCCATAGGATCAGGAATTTAAGAGCAACCTGGGCTACATGAAACCCAGTCACCAAAGAAACAAGCAAGCAATCCAAAAACCAAACTCCAAACCAAACCGAAACAAAACAAAACCCCAGAAAGAAATAAGTTAATTGTAGAAAAAAAGTTCAGTCTGTGTTGTATGGTTCAGAGACCCTGGGACACTGATTGATGTGATGCATAGCTAGGTGCTAATAGTGTATTTTGTCAGCATGAGGTACAGAAAGAGTTCAGAGCCTAGAAAGATCCACGTGGCTGGACCTGACTGAATTCTGTACCACACAGTACTGTAGACAATTCATGTTTGGACTCATTTGGTCTTCACAGTACCTTTTTGTAGTAGGCCTTGTTCGTTGCCCTTTTTACAAATGGGACAACCAGAAAGTGTCAGATAAGTGTCAGATAAGAATAGAGCTTTTAGCCCTATTCTCTACGGCCTCATTTGAGATTAAGGAGTAAATAAAAACATAAATGAAGTACATTTTGTTATCAGCCTTTTGTTTGTTTTAGTGCTGGGAATTGTATCTAGGGCCATATGCATACTAGGCAAGCTTTCTACCACTAAGGTACATCCACTCTCTTTTTAACTTTGTATTTTGAGGTACTCATTAAGTTGCCGAAGCCATACGGTTAAACTCACTCTGTAGCCCAGACATACCTTGAACTTGCAGTCCTTCTGCCTCAGCCCCTGAGTAGCTGGGATTACAGAGCTGTACCATCAAGCCCAGCTTATTTTCAGTGTTGTAAACATTATTTTAACAATAGGTTAGACTGCTGAACTGACTAAGCAGCTTGTTCAGTAATTTTTATGATTTCCACTAGAGGTCAGTCTATCACCTGGCAATGTAAATATTGCTGCTTTCTATTCTTGAAAATGAAAATTTCTGTTCTCTGCATTACAAAAGAGATTAATGTAGCAGAATAAATGTTGAATTATGAACATAATCAAATAGTCAGTTTTTCGAATGTGATGCTGGGGATCAAACCCAAGGCTTCACACGTGCTAGACGAGCACTCCGACATTGAGCTACACGGCTAGCCCCTTTTATAGTAGTAAAAGCATGCATGACTGTTAAAAGATCCAATATTGGTTCAATAGATTATATTTTCAGAATTCAATCAAGGTACCTGTGAAATGATGTTTAGGATAGAAAAGCTACTTACTGACCTTAATCTTTGTTTCCTCTAAATTAACTTACATTAGATATTAAACCACTTTTGCATTGCTAGTATTTCAAATTCTTCTCCCTGACTCCACTAATTCAGTCGAGAATGCAGGATGCATGCAGAGAGTAATGAAGTAGTGAAATGATTTGGTACTTACCAAAAGATACTCTGATACTTTTAGGGCCATATGGGTCTAAAATTTTTACTTAGAAGTAGCCTAGAGAATTTTATTTCTCAGCATTTGGGTTTTAAAGATAGCATGGTGTTGGATTAAGAAGTTAGCAGTCTCTATTTAGAAGCAACATTTTGAGCTAACTTCTGTGCTTGTGAAAGGAGAGTCTTGTTGTGGAAGAATTGTATATGGTTATTTGCAGGGGCTAGCTGCTCCTGAGTACAGAGTAATTACTCACTTGGCCAGTGATGCTAGTGAGATGTAAGTAATGGTTCTGGCTGCTGTAGGTTAAATAAAGCCTTTTAGGCAGCCTTCAAACTAACTGAAACAATCTGACTTGACTTCAGATTTGTCACACTGAAAATGAATGGCAACATGCAGAAGAGGCCAGCACAGGAGGGAGGCCAGCACAGGAGGGAGGGCAGCACAGGAGGGCGGGCAGCACAGGAGGGCGGGCAGCACAGGAGTGAGGGCAGCACTGGAGGGCGGCCAGCACAGGAGGGCGGGCAGCACAGGAGGGAGGGCAGCACAGGAGGGAGGGCAGCACAGGAGGGCGGGCAGCACAGGAGGGAGGGCAGCACAGGAGGGCGGGCAGCACAGGAGGGTGGCCTGCGTAGGCAGTGAGTTCTAGCTAGGGGATCTTCGTGGAGTGAGGGACAAGGGGGTCTTGTAGATGGGGATGAGCAGAGCAGACAGGATAGTAGAATTCTAGGTAAACAGGTTGCCTGTAAGATCCAAGCGGAGGAGAACAGGTGAGCAAGAAGGTCTGCCCTAGTGGTTTCTTATCAGACTTATCCCTTGCTGTGTGCTTAGTGTATGCTGGGCACTGTGCCAAGAGCTTTAATGCACAGTGTCATTTTCTCCTTGTGAGAGTTGTGCTATATTCTAATCCCCTTTTACAGACTAGGTGACTGAGGCTCAAAGAGTTTCAGCAACTTGCCTAATTGGGATTTGGACCCAGGGCTTGTGACTCAGCTGTGAAACTGCTTCCTGATGCAAAAGGCATTTTCTTTTTTCTTTTTTTGCCCTGGTAATTTTGGCTGTCTATAGTGTAGGGACAGCCGGAGGCTTATTTCCAGTGTGAAATTAACCCCATAGGTAAACCTCAATTACAACAAAAGTGAGGGTTATAACTTCCAGGGAGGTGGAGTGGGGATATTTTTGTTAAAAATGGGAAATTTCTCAACCTCTGCCTATAAATCACCGCGAAGACCTCCATTCTCTCATTAGATGGCAGTCATCTGTTGCTTGTACTTCTCACTACTTTGTTGGTTTTTTTCCCCTCTTCTGAAATCCACTAATTATCTTAGGAGGTGTTCTCTCTGTTGGCTTGGTTTTCATAAATGACAGTCCTGGAGGTGCCTCTCAAGGACTTTGCAGTCTTAATAGGAAGCGTAGTGGGCCAGCCTACAGGGAAGTTTAGGGATCACTGATTCGGCCTGTCGGTGGACTTTTGTCGTTTTATTTTTACACCGGCAGGCAGCAGTGCTTCTGAGACCTTTTCGTCCTTTAAAGATAGCTTTGATCCTAGATCTCTTTCTGCCTGGATATGTTTTTGAAGGGGTGAGGACAGAATGTCAGCTTTCTTCTCCCAAAGGCACCCGTCACTGAATTTCCCCTGTAATCCAAGACTTTCATCATTCCCTCCATGTTGATGGCCGCACCAGACCTGGGGAATGGCATTGATCTTTTGTTTTTTGACCCAAGTGACTGGTTAATGGTGAAAGGTCCATCAGCTGAGAATGCTTTCAACAAGGCCCTCTTTTCTTGTGATTGAGTGCAGGCCCATCTACAGTCAACTGCAAAAAGTCCTTCCAAGTTTCCTTCACTTTTTTCTCCTGAAGTTGCTTGAAGGTGGTATTAGGAAGAGGATGTCAGGTGCTAGGAAGGGGCGAGCAGTAGAAAGTCCTCTTTACCCAGCTTTACTCTCTTAATAAAACTTTGATTTATTTTGACAACATAACACAGAATTCTTAACGTGCAGTATAAGGTAGCACCAGACCCCTAAGTGGCAGGATTTTTCAGCAGAGAATGCCCTGTAGGGGCATCCTGAAGGCTAGCCTGCTTTCTTCCAGAAGGATCTGTGGACTAAATTACTTATATCTGTTTTTAATCCACAGATGCCCAATGTTTTTCTGTTTCTTACTCTTTGATAGGGAGAGAAGCCATTAGGCAGGAAATACCTAAGCTGCCTGTAACCAAACCTGTAAACTCCCTTCCACCTGCACCTCCCTCCTCAGCTTGCTTTCCATTTGTCTTCATAGTCACTTTCCCTGTTAATTTCCTTCCATTGTGCAGCTAAATTCTATTCATGAGTGTAAATCAGAGTATACCATTCCTTTACTTAGAACTTATTTGTTACTTTGTATTGAGGATAGAGCCTCAAATCTTAAGTCCCTAAGCATCTGACCCTTGCCACCTCAGCTTTTCTGGTTGAAAACAGTGTAGACTATATTGCTTCTTTCTAATCCTCCTGGGGACTCTAGCTTCCCCAGATCCACCACATTCCTTCCTGAGTACTGTTTGTGGAATGCATTCTTCCTTTTCTGAAGCAAATTTGTTATTGTCCTTTGCACCTTTGCTTGAAACACTTGAATCTTTTTGGGAAATTCCAATGTAAAGGTATCCTCTTTAATTATGTTAATTGCATTACTCCTGACATGCTTTTATTGACAGCAGTTCAGTATTTTTCTTTTGAGGACTCTCCTCTTGTGTGCTATCTGAGAACCTGGGGATGCCAAGAAAGGTTAAGTCTGTATATCATGTGGAGAGTGACTTACTGAGAAGACTGCTACTGTTGAAGAATGGTATTGAAAACCCAAAGGAAGACTTTATGCCCTGTGATTCTGGTGACCTTCCCAAGCCGCGGAATGCAGTTTATGTTCATATTTGTACAGATTTACATGAACATGTTTAGTTATTTTTTGTAAGGTGTAACTTTATGTCATGGCAATTGCAGTCTGGACTGAGTCCCCTTCCCCTTGAACTAGTTTAAGCTCCTGCCTAGGGAGTACTCCTTTTGTGCCATTTGTGTCCTTTTTTTTTTTTTTTTTTTTTTGCCAGAAGTCACTGGTCAGGGCCATGTCAGGTTTCTCTAAACAGGTTTCTCTAACTTTGAATCCCAAGGAATGTTCCCAGAAGTCCTATGGGCATTGCATTCCATGAATGAATGTACTTATTACTGGGTTAAATACTCGGGAATGGTCAGTACTTTTATGCCAAGATTCACTTTGCAGTCAGGCACTAGAGGATGCAACCTAAACGACTCTTTACAAAATGAAGAAAACAAGCTTAGGGTGACTTATGCTTCTCCTCAAATGGAGAAAAGCAGTTCATGAATTTTCCATTACAATAATTTCATCTCTACTTGAGAACTCTAGTCTGCTTTAAACACTACCCTTTTCCTCATTGTCCTGTTACCCTTGTGATCATCAGGTTATAGGACTGCTCTCTATTTCCCATCTTAGGGTAGGAATGAGGCTTCTCCATTATTGTATCTTCAGTGCTTCACAGAGTGCCTCTTGCATAGTTAGCTTGCTATGTGTATTTGATAGTGAGCAAGTTCTAAGTTTAAGAGTAGCAAATGCAAGAATTCAGAAGATATTCACCAAAGTAAAGGCAAGTCAGCCATATTTCCTGTCATGAAACATACAAAACCAACAGACAGAATAAGCATGGGTTTTATTCTGTTTCAAAGGGAAATAATCCATGAAACAAGGAAATGGCTCAATTCAAACTATAGACTGGTATATAATGAGTTTGTAAAATGTGGATCAGACCCATGGAGGATGCCAAAGGTCAAAGCATACTTCTTTAGATTGTAAACAGAGTACAAATTTTACTAAAACCCAGTGAGAAGGCCCTGATTGGCTCATCCCTGTGAGGTGCAAGAGTTGGGGCAGGCCATAAAACTGGAAAAGTCTTAACAGAGCCAATGTGGTATCTCAGAACAGCAAGAGGTGTCAGACTGAGGAGATGGCATCTTTTTATACTTGACCTCGAATCTACATTGAAGAGGAAGAGAGACGAGAACATGGCAAGGAGCACTACAGAACTTGACTAGAACCAACAGACAGGAATGAAAGGGCAGTAAGTCAGCAAGCAAGTGGCTGAACTGTTTTTATTTTAATCATGCACATGATATACATTTTAGACTAAGAATTATCTTAGAGTGGGTGTGGTGGCACATACCTGTAATCTCAGTGACTCAGGACATAGAGGCAGGAAGAGCAGAAGTTCAAGGTCATCCTGGGCTACATAGTGAGTTTGAGGCCAGCTTGGGATATGAGACCCTGAAACATAAAAATCAACAAAACAACAAGAAAGGGCTTGGAGTATAGTTCAGTTGGCAGACTGCTTGCCTAGCATGTGCAAAGTGTTGGGTCTGATTTCTAGCACTGCATAAACCAGGCATGATATAATTCTAGCACTCAGGAAGTGGAGGCAGGAGGATCAAAAGTTCAAAGTCTCCCTCAGCTACACAGAGAGTTGGAGGTTGGCATGAGCTAGAGATCCTCTGGTAAACAAACAAAAAACCAAAAGCAACAACCAAAACCCACCACCATCAATAACAAAATAAGAAACCTCAAATATATTAAGAATTATTTCAGAAGACAAATTTCAGAATAATTTATCTCTCTGCACTCAAGTTTAAAAGGGAACATAAACATTTTGAAAACTAGAATTGAAGGGAGAAAGGTGGTAGGAATCATGGGAAGGTTTAGAGCTCTTGACAGCCATGTTCCATGCTTTGTGGAGAACTGGGTCTGTCTGTGGTAGTGAGATTCAGGCCCACACATCACTTTAAAAATAAGAGATAAATACTCCTACTTGAGTGATCAGTCCTGGGAGTCTTTCGTCTGCTCTTCTCATTACCTCTCAGGCCCAGCTGCTCTTTCTGCATTTCCTAGAGTCATATGAGGCACTCCAGTGCCCTTTCAATAAATTCCTTTATACTAGTTCAAGTTAGGCTTCTGCCATAGGGTGTTCTACTAATTATAACATAGGTAAGGACAAGCAGTGAAGATCCAGCATATGTATTAACGGTGTGCCTGACAGCGCAAAACGAATGGACAGCAAGATTTCAGATACGTGATGAAGAAGGGAAAAAAATCTTTAGAGATTAAAGAAATTAGTAGTCTTTAGATAAAAAGAGTTCTAGAAAAACTTCACATATCAGTAAAATAAAGAATTCTGTTGTTGTGCAGGCAGAAAAAGCATGTCAACCTGAAGGGAAGAAAATCAGTCTGACCTCACCTGGCTGTCACCTCATCATGGTAACAGCCAAAGCCAGGAACCAGTAGAGTAGTGTCCCAGAGTTTGTGTGTGTGTGTAAATATGACACAGAGATTTGATATCTAGTCAGGTTATTGTTTATGCATAAAAGTAGCAAGCAATATTCACAAGCATTCAAGGACTACTCCTCGCAAAACTGCCTCATGAATAAAATGAATCATTTTAGCAACAAGAAGGGAAACTTAGAGATGGAGAGAAGTATGAAAGGACTGTCTGGGCGTCTGGAGCCTATTTAAGTGTAGACTAACTCGAGTGTAAAATAACTGCATATAGTGAAAACAGAAGAAAATGTGAAAGTTCTAAAATTCCAATGAGAAAAGGATTTATATAAGAATATGAAGTGGGGGGAATAGAGCAGGTTGGGATTTTGTTGTGTGTGAATTCTTCACTTATCTTGAAGGAGTCAGTAGATACATCCTGAGGGTGATAATTTGCTGGTCTGAGTGGACATCTTGACTTTGCCGTGTACCAGGCTGTGAAACTTGTGAAACAAGTCTCATGTGTCATTACAGAATCTTCATCCATGTTATGAAGTTGGTACTGCCTGCTTCCTAGGGCTGTTGGGAGGATTAAATGCAGAACTGTGCCTGGCCCAGAATAACCTGTCAATAAAAACATTATTTATTGCCTAGCATTATCATTTTAAGAAGAAAACATGAGCAGATAGTTTTGCGATCTTGGGACAGAGAAGACCTTTCCAAGCATATCACTAAACCCAGTGAGGAAGCAATGAAGGGAAATATTAATAATTTGACTTAGCAAAACTGAAAGCTTTTACATGGGTAAATCACCGTAGTAAAAATCAATGAACAAATGCCTCAGTGGGGAAGGATAGTTGCAATATATTTGACAGAATAGCAATTGGTATCATGAGCATTGAGGGATCACTGATAAGTTGACAAGGAGATGAGCAAAAATCAATGTGAACAGATGCTTTACAGAAAAATAAAAATGTTGAAAAAGTAGTATGACTTGAAAGAGAAATTTAAGAAGGGTAAAATTAAGGAGGTGCTGCTTTTCATTTCTCAAATTGATGAAGATTAAAAGATTTGAAACTAATGATGGAAAGGGTGTGGTGAATCAGGTCCCTCCCTCCCTTCCTCTTTCTCTCTTTCTTTCTTTGGTACTGGGGATTGAACCAAGGGCCTCATGTATGATAGGTAGGTGCTCTACCTCTGAGCTGTGTCTCCTGTCCTCTTCCTTTTTATTTTGAGGCAGGGTCTCACTAAATTGCCCAAATGGGCCTTGAATTTAACAATCCTCCTGTTTCAACCTCCCAAGTAGCTGGGATTAGATGCCTATGCCACAGGCCTAGCTTTATATTCTTTGTTGAGGGCAATTCGACATTTACCAAAATTGTGAATGCTTGTATCTTTTTTATCTCTACAATGCTACTGCTGAAATAGATTCTACAACATCTTCATCTTAGTGTATAGAGATGTAGGTAAAAGGATTATCAACAATAGAAACAAACTGGAAATTCTTTTGACTATTGACTATTTGACTATTAAGATGAATCCATTAGAGTCCTTGTATACCCTGCAGTGCTAGATAGCTTAAAATATGTGTGAGTGCATACAGTTGGTCCTCTATCTGTGGATTTGATCAAATATGGATGGAATATATTTGAGGAAAAAGTCACATTGTTCCGAACCTCGTGTCATTATTCCCCAGACATACAGTGTAACTACCATTTATATAACATTACATTGTGTTAGGTATTACAAGTAACCTATATATGATTCAAAGCATTTGGGAGGATACAAATACTACACCATTTCCTAAGGAACTTGAACATCCACAGAGTTCTGTTGCAAGGATTTCCTCCAAGAATGCTGGGGGTCAACCATATACTGATAATGCTAAAATGACTAGGCTCTAATGTTTAGGGAAAAGTTATGTGAGAATAGATATGGCATAAACTTATTTACTAAGAATAATGTATAATTTATATTTTTATATATGCATAGAAAACTTCTGGGATTTTATATAAATTCCATAGAAAGTAGTGGCCTCTGAGATGCAAAAAGGGATGGAGATGTTGTGGACTTTGATTTTCCTTTGATATACTCTAGAATATTCCAACTATTCGTGTGTCTGTGCACATGCATGCGTATGTGATGTGTTGGTGTTGGTGTTGGTGTATGTGTAGAGTGGATGTGTTGGGGTGTGTGTCTGTGTGTGTGTGTGTGTGTGTGTATGTGTGACGTGTATGTGTTGGTATGTGCATGTATGTTTATATGGTCTCTCTCTCTCTCTCTTTCTCTCTTTCTCTCTCTGTGCATGGGGAGGACAGAGGTCCTGAATCTTTCTCAGTATGCCCCATGTTATGTTGTTATGTTTTGAGACAGGGTCTCTCACCGAATCTGGAGCTCACCAATTCAGTTAGGCTGGCCTGCTGGCAGGCTCTAGGGATATATCTGTCTCTGCCTCCCCAGTGCTGGGATTATAGACATGTACTGCCACATCCAATGTTTTTGTTGTTGTTGTTGTTTTTACAGGGTGTTGGGTATTGAATTCAGGTCCTCATAATTGTGTGTCAAGCACCTTATCCACTGAGCCATCTCCCCAGCCTTGACTATTCCAACTTTTATTATAGCAATTCTAATTTTATGGTAATCAAAACCAAACAAAAGTAGTATTTCAATTGGTGGTGACTATGTTGACTTTGAAAATGGAATTTAATATTTGTGGAGTAAAATTATTTAAATAGCAAAACAATTGAGCAAGATCCTATGCTGTATGATGCACTCAGGTGAACACTGCCAAGGCTTGTAGAAAGATTGTGCTTCACAAATGCTGTCAGCAGAGATTCAGACATGTCCCCTGGAGGTTGAGCTTTGCCAATTAAAACCAGGTGAAATGAGCTCTGTTAGTGAGCCATACATTTACTACTTGGCTACTGTTGTGATGCCAACCCAGATACCAGCACCGAGGGCAAGAAAATGCTATTGTTGAATTTGGACTTCTGTTTTGTTGGCTGCATGCTTGGGCTATCATAACAGTGGCTGGGAATGTGAAACAGGTGTGCTGGCGATAAAGCAGGTGATGTGAGGGGAAGAAGATCCAGGATTGCTGAGCAAAAGCTAGATTTGATTGAAGGCTGTCTTCCCAGTGACAAGTAGATCCCTGTGACTATGGACTTACCATGCTCAGGCCAATGAGTTCTTGAAGGTTGTGCTTTTGCAGTGCCACATAGGCCTCTGCATTTTCTAGAATTTAGCCATATGATTTCTATTCTAGTTTGTTTCTCCACTGCTGTGACAAAACACCACTTGCTTGTGTTCCTAACTACTTTCCCCTCTGTTTCTGCTGTGTGACTTTTGCAGTGTAGTGTTGTTGGAACCAGGTATCTGTTTATAGCAAAACTGTACTTCCTTGAACAAATCTCTGCTGCTTATTTTTTCTTTTAAATTTAAGTTTGTTTATGTGTTCCACCAGATTTACAAAATCTAGTGAATGGATGGTAGCAATGGTGTCTTCCCTTTGGTGCAGGGGCTTTGCTGTGCAGCGCTGCTCCCAACTTCTCGAGATCCCTACTGGCAGCTGGCCTGTTCTAAGTTCACGTGCACCACCGATTGAGTGAATTTTCTACATTACAATTTTGCAAAGGGCACCTTGTAATAATAGGGTCTCAGATGCCCCAGATTGAGGTTCTTCAGATTTCTCCAGCCTTCTGTGACTTCAGGCTCATTATGTTGCCGGTCTTCTGCATACTTGTTATATGAAGAAAACCTCACACCGCATTTGTGGCACAAATTACATAGACACAAGCAGCATGTGACTGAAAGGCAATTCATTTATTATTTGAAAAGGAGACATTTGTGAAGAAGCTTAGTTTGAGCTTCAGTCTCTCTTTCTGTCTCTTGCTTTCTCTCCTGCGCTCTCTCTCTCTCTCCCTCCCTCCCTCTCCCTCCCTCACTCCCTCCCTCCCTCCCTCCTAATGATGATTTAGGTTAAAGAAAATAAAATTGAATGTTGAAGTTCTTTTAGAAGTTCTGACATGATACATGTGGACTGAGGAGTTAAAAGTTTGTAACTGCACTCTCCACATCAAACTCACAACGGTAACTTTCTCCTCCAATCCTGTTCCTTATTCCAGTGTATGTAGGAGCTGCGCTATGCATTATTTCTGTGAATGAGTTGAACGTTTGCTGTAATGTTCTGTTCGCAGAAGTACAGACTTTTATCCTGAGTTTAGCACATAGGGATTTGGCTTTAAGGTAAAATTTAGGATTCCTTTTAACTTTTTCTTTGAAGTAAAGTATCTTGGCCAAAGTCCATTTAGCAAAGAGGAGCATGGCTAGCCAATCATGCGCTTAGCAGGGATAACCGTAGAATCTCTTCTTTATTCTTCCCCACCAACAGGCTCTCACTATTTAGTCCAGGCAGGCCTCTACCTCATAATCTTCCTCCACATCCAGCCATTTATTTATTCTTAGTAGCATGAACAAATATTTATTAATTGCTATGTTTTATATCATTTTAGGCTCTAGAGAATATAGAGAAGAGCAAAAATACAGTTCTTCACTTTATAATCTAGTCAACAATATAAACCTTAATCATTAGTGACCCAAACATCTAATTACAGATTGTTATAAGTGCTGTGAAGGGAAACAAGTTTATCTGAAGGGGAGAAACGGGAGACTCACTTTGGATAAGTGATTAAAAAGGCCTTCTGAGGGAGTGACATTTAGGCCAAGAACTAAGGATAAGGAGTTTACCTGAAGCCAAAGGGGTGGAAGATTTCCAGGCAGAGGCTAGAGGCTTTGCGATGCCATTTTACAGCACTTATGACCTTTTTAGATGCTTTTATAATTAGGTACTAGTCTATGAGTGAGACAGTTTATAGAGCTGTGTTACTGAAAAGATGCATATAAATTACATTTTTATAAATGAATTTCTGAATTCCTGTAGGCTTAGATTATATTTACTGTGTGTATCATCTGCATTTGATTGATGTTCAGTTACTTCAATTACTGCTGGATTGATCTTTCTAAAGCACAACTGTGATGATGCTTTTTCCTGCTTAGACATCTTTACCAGCCTCCCAATTACCCAATAAAATCCAGACTTCTCAGCCTCTTGGTCAAGCCCTCCCAAATTAGCCCTGGTCTCTGCAGCCTCCTTCAACTTTAATTACCCCTGCTTCAGCAACAGGACTTGTGAATGAGCAAGGTGGCTTTCTCACATGCTGGCCTTTGCTCTCCCTGCTTCTCAGCCCTTCTGGTTCATGTGCCTTCTGCTAAGAATGTCCAATCCTGAGGATGGCTCAAGTGCTAGTGCAGATGTTCAGTGTCAGCATCTCCTCCCATTGCTCAGCCAGAAATCACTTTTCCTCTTCCCTTCTTATGTCATTTTATGTTCGATGATTTCAGGCACCCCTTCCTGCTTTAAAAACATTTTAATTAGGAAATCATAATTGTATGAGTTTATCAGAGTCAGTGTTTGTTTTGCTACACATATAGTGTATGAATGAAGGTTAAACTAATACAGACATCCATCACCTCACTTATCGTTCTCTGTGAGTAAACGTGGAAACATACTCATTTTGAAATCTACAATATGGTGTGACTGTGTTTGCCTGCTGTACACATCTCTAAGCTTATTCCTCTTTCTGACAATTTATACACTTTGACCAACAACTGACGCCCCAATTTTTCTTCTCCCACTCTTGCCCTTCAGCCCCTGGTAACTATCATTTTCCTTTCTACCTTGGTGAGTTTGACTTTTTCAGATTTCACAAACAGGTGACATCATGCGAGTTTAAAAAACTTCTACATTTATTCATTCATTTATTTGTGTGTGTGTGTGTGTGTGTGTGTGTGTGTATTCATGTGCATTGGCACACATGTGGAGGTCAGAGGACAGCTTGTGGGAATAAGTTCTGTTCTTCTATCATATGGGTTCCAGGGATCAAACTTATGTCATCAGGCTTGGTGGCAAGCGCCTTCACCTGCTGAGCCATCTCTCTGGCCCTTTGTCTTTCTGTGACTTGCCTATTTTATTTAGCATAATGTCCTCCTGGTGTATCCATGCTCTAAATGACAAAATTTGTTTCTTTTTAAAAGTTTGGATAGAATTCCATTGTGTGTCTATAGGTACTCCTTTGATTTACGATGGTAGTTGAAAATATTTATCATTGAAAATGCATTTGATACATGTAATCTGTTGGGTGTCATAACTTAGCCTATGTGTCAGATCACTTAACTGCCTTCACTTGGGCACAAGGTATATTTTATTTATTTTTTATTGTATCGATTTTTTTGCGTATTTCATACAGAACAGCTCAAACAATCTTAATCATCTTTACAACTTGTTCCTACTGGCGCCCTCCCATAGCCCCCCCTACCGGAGCCCATATACTCTATCATCTCTGTTAAGACCCACTGTGTCATCAGTGTTTCCATTTGTTCCCCAGTGCAAGTCCATCCACTGAGGTCTAGTCAAGCCTATCTATAGTCCCTTGTTTTAGGATGATCAGCTCCTCTTCACTTAGCAATAATCAGTTGCCAGTATTTCTTGAGATAAGATTTGGGTCTGCTGTTCATTTTCCAAGTTCTGTGCTGGGTTTTTGTCTGCCTGAGTTTGCATGGGACTTGTGTATGCTGACACCATTGCCATAGACTCATATGAGCAGGTTCTCAGGAGTTTGTAGGACTCTGTTTCCATATGGTTGTGCATCTCCTCCCTGGCTTTTTACAATCTTTCTACCCCCTCTTCCTCGATGGTCCCTGAGCCTTGGGTGGGTGAAGTTTAATAAAGGGTCCTGTCCAAGGGCCATCATTCAGCAGACTCTTGATCTCTATGCTTTGGCCATTTGTGATCTTTTGTGTTCCTGGCCCTCTGCTGCATGAGGAGCTTCATTACTGAGAACTGAGAGATTCGTTAGTGTCCTCTTCTTTATGCCTGTTCTATGTTCCATGAACGTTAGGTGTAGAGGTTACACTGTAGATGTGTCACTTAGGCCTGGGCAATTCATAGACAATGTCTGTGTGTGATCAGTTGTGGTAGTTGGTAATAGTTTTTGGCTGGTGCAAAATGAGCTTCATTGATGAGTGGTGTCTATAAATATAAGGATACATATTTTGTACATAAGAAATCACATTAGTCTAGTGATGTGATGGTCTTGGAGTTTTCTCTGAGATCTATGACCACTCTCAGCCATATGTATTTGGTTATATTTACATTACCACACTTGAGTGTCCTCCCACTGAATGGGTTTTTATTCCAATTGTTGATTGCCCCCAAGATAAAAGTGCCACTACTACACCAGTGATATATGCTGTGCTGGCCATTGATGTAGTTATTTGGTCTTGAAGCTGGTGTTGGATCATCCATTGATGTGTTCCCTTGGCACCTTCATAGCGCGCTCCAAAGCTATGAGAGCTGCCTTCAGAGGAAATTGTTTCAGGTCATTTGCAGCTCCAAATCCTATGTCCGAAGTATGTTCTGTCTTTGGCAGTAGGGTCTTACCTTCAAGTTCTGGGAGGCCATCAAGGGCTGTGGTAACAGCCTGGGTAATTTTGGGAGACTCTTGGACTACCCTGGCCAACAACTCAAAGGAAGGTATCTCCTATCTGGTACCGTTTCTTGTTATGTAGCCTTTAGCTATACACACGGACCTATGTAGAGATAATATATGTGTAATTTGTCAATAGGTCATTGGACTAATATGATTCCCTCTGGTTTTTGAAACTAGCTAGGCATTATTTATGTCTCACCTCTCTCTCCCTGTCTAACCCTTCTGCTATGGTTTTCCCATTTAAACTATCCCCATTTCCCCCATTTCTCCCTTGATAATACCCATCTCCTATGGTCCCGTGTCTCTTGAGCTCTTTCTTTTGCTTTATCTCCAAGGTTCCTTGTATAACCTTCCTTCCCCACTCCCATTTAAATAGCCCCCTTTTTTAAAAATCCATGTCTCCTTTAGTAACACCTGTTTCCTATTGCTCTTCTCTCTGAGGTTCTTTCTTTCCCTTTACCTCCCTAGTTCCATAAAGTCTATTTTATAATAAAGTGCATACAACAGCAACAAAACAAGATCCAAAACACTGACAACCCAGTTTGGAGAATGTTGTTTACCCTCATGATGGTGTGGCTGCCTAGAAGCTCTGGCTCTCTGCCATTGCCTGACTTAAGAGAGAATGTTGCACTCCAAATGTTAGCCAGGAAAATATGGTTCTAACTGAATGCAAATCATATTCACATCATCATATAGTTGAAAGGTGGTAAGTTGAACCCTGTGATTTGGAGACTATCTGTAGTCCACATTTTATTATGTGTGTCTGTGGGTGTGCATGTGGGTGCATGTCAGGAAAACCTTTGGTGTTGGTCCTCAGGTACCTTCCACATGTTATTTGAGATGAGTCTCTCAGTCTCTGGAACTTCACCACACAGGTCAGGCTAGCTGGCCTGTGAGCTTCCCAGGATCCATCAGCCTCCACCTCTTATCTCACTGTTACTGGGATTACAGGCATGCATCACTGCACCTGCCTTTTTACATGGGTTCTGGCGTCTGAACTTAGGTCCTCATACTTGTGAGGCAAGTGCTGAAACTGAGCCATCTCTCAGCCCTTGCTTGTCACATTTTAAAATCTATTCACTTGATGGTAGGCATGTAGGTTATTAGTATATGTCAGCTGTTGTGAGAAATGCTGCAGTGAACATGGATGTTCAGGTATCCTTAGATATTAATTTCAGTTCCTTTGGGTATAGGCAGCACTGCTGGGTCATAGAGTTTTTTTTTTAAAGGAATCTTAATGGTGTTTTCCATGATGGTTGCTATAATTTACATCCCAAACAGCAGTATCAAAAGACTCCCTTTCCCCTACATCCTTGCCAACACTTACTTTTGTTTTTCTTTTTGATAATAGCTGTTCTAGTGGGTTGAGATGATAGCTCATTGTGGTTCTAATTTGCATATCTCTGATTATTAGTGATGTTAAACATTTATGTATTAGTGGCATTGGCTATTTGTGTACCTTCTTTTGGAAAAATGTTCAGGTCCTTTGTTTTAAAATGTGTTGTGTTCTTATCTTGAGTTGCTTGAATTCCTTTTACGTTTTGAATATTAACCCCTTATCAAGACATATGGTTTGTAAATTGTATTCTTGGTTGTTAGCCCCCACGTAGGTGCTAGGAATCAAACCCAGATCCTCTGCAAGAACAGCCAGTGCTCTTAACCTCTGAGCCATCTCTCCACCCCCTCCCCCTCCTCCTCCTTCTTTTTTTTGAGACAGGGTCTCCCTTCGGAGAAGTTTTATGGTTTCATGTGATCCTGCTGTTCATTTGGGCTTTTGTTGACTAAACTTCTAGATTGTACTTAAGATATTGTGGAGCGGTCCTCTGTTTCTAGTAACTTACAATTTCAGTTCTGATATTTAGGTATTTAATCTATTTTGGACTGATTTTTTTATATGTGTGTCATCTTTCTGAGGATAGTCAGTTATCGCACACTGCTTTTAAAGACACTGTCCTTTCCCTGCTGTGTGTTTTTAGCACCATTGTTGAAAGTAAATTGACCTCTAATGAGAAAATCCACTTTTGGCCTTTCTACTCAATTCCATTGGCTGATTTATCTATTTTTATAGCAGCTCCATGCTTTTTTGGTTGTAATAGCTTTATAATGTAGTTTGAAATGAAGGACTATGGTATTTCTAGCAGTATTCCCCCCTCCAGATGTATTGATTTCCTGCTTTTCTCCCTGTTTTGAAATTGTCTCTAGTATGTTGTACTTCTAACTAGATTAGTAAGCTTGCATCCAAAACCTGTGATGGATGAGCTTGGCTTCTCTCATTATGCCTATTACAGTCTTTTGCATGTGGCTGGTTCTAGATAAAAAAATTGTGGAAAGAATTTATAAGCTAATTACTAGTGATTAGATTATCCTTAAGAAGTAGTTATTGATCTTTAAGCAAAGATCAATTTAAACAAATGCACCAAGAGCCTGGTTATGTACATAACCTCTTTGTAATGTCAGTGATTAGAAATTAGTATTTTGTGATGCAGGGATAATTCTTCATTGAGAATTATCTGTCTTTTGCCCATTTCAGTTTACACTTTCTCTAGAGATTATTTTAGATTCATCAACAGTGCCGTCGGTTCCATTGTTGCTCCCTTTCTAAGGTTTACATGCTCATTTAGCTGTGAAAAAGAATGAAGGAACAAATCAGCATCCTCTCTGCTGGTTGATTCCCAGTGGGGAGAAGCAGATTTGAAAGCACATCTAGGTAATGTACTTACTTTGATTGTTTTGGCTTTTCTAAGGCATGTAGCTTAGATGAGTTTGGAATAATCCCACATTGAATTTCCTTATT
This sequence comes from Nannospalax galili, assembly GCF_000622305.1. NCBI lineage: Eukaryota > Metazoa > Chordata > Mammalia > Rodentia > Spalacidae > Nannospalax > Nannospalax galili. The sequence continues at coordinate 668,766 of NW_008355789.1, read as the reverse complement.
CATTGGTTCATTTGGACTTATGCTTCTGGTAAAAAAACTTATTTCTATGTTTTTATTAAGAATTGCTTCCCTTTAGAAGTTGTGCCATTTACTTCTGTCTGAATAAATATGTGGATGACTTGTAGATTGCTCTTCCTTTTAAAAGAGAGGGGGAGGACCAGATTGTGGCTTTAGCTAACAAAATTCTTAAGATGTTTCTTATTGAAATACCATTGTATCTGGGCAATATTTAAACATACAGGGAAATTATATATTTCTCAAAGTAGTATTTATTTCCAAGGACAACTAAAACAAAGTATAGTAGCAGAATAATATATAAACATTTATGGTTGATTTGTAATTTCTGTAACATTACTATTTTGGCTAAAAGCATTTCTTTTATGAGTCTATTTCAGTTCTGCTGTTCTTGTGTAAGTGATAGAATCTTTAAAAGGAAATTGCTCAGGAATTCCTTATCTTTCTTATTAATTCTGTTGTTCTTAAATTCTAATCTTCGAATAATATCTGATTCTACATAAATTAATGAAGATATGTAAATTATCAGAGGATTTTCTCTGTGGATATGTCATTAACTTTCCTTAGAAAACTAATAATATGTATATATATTAAAACAATTGAAAAAAATTTAAAGCTATAAATGAAAATAAAAATTATAGTTGTTCTTAGAAGAGAATCATCAGTCCACTTATTTGTAAACAAAATTATTCTTTACTTAGATTAGAGTTAAGGATGTATGTAAATGTAGATAAAAGATATCCAAGCCTGATTTCTGCTCTAGGAGAATTTTCATGTTAAGTTAAATTAGGGACATCAAAACTTTAAAAAAATCTTAAAAAAATTT
>NW_008355789.1:662263-667818 GCF_000622305.1 Nannospalax galili | reverse complement strand
ATTTTTTTTGAACTGGAAAATTTGAGTTGTTCTGAGGAACTATTGAAAGATCCTTTGGGGTTTAATACTTTCCATTTATACTACATACACAATGGTTATTTTTAGAGTATTTCACTTTTAGTTACCTGATCTTAACTTGTAAATTTGAAAAAGAAAAAAAAAAAAAAAACAAACCCCTTTGCTTATCAAGAAATGGGTTCAAATAAAATAACAGTATTTGAATCCTCATTGTTAAATATATATGTATTTAACTGGGCATGGTGGTACATGGCCGTAATCCCAGCACTCAGGAAGTTGAGGCAGGAGGATCATAAAATTGAGGCCAACTTGGGCTACAAAGTATGGTCTTGTCACAACACATGCATGCGTACACACACACACACACACACACACACACACATCTACCTACCTACACACCAAACACAAAGCAGGCTGAAAAAGCATATTTTTTGAACTTTTAACCACTGAAGGCATTTGAATATTGTCACCCACTAACCTGAATGGTAGTTAAATGGCCACATAAATGGTATCATGTCCTTCTGGGTTCTATGGGATCATATTAGACCACATGGTTAATGTCCATGTGACCTTTCATCAGTTTGATACTACTTAGCAGCATAGGGAAATTCAATAGATGAGTAGAGAATAGAATGACCTTGAGAATAGAAACTGAGTCTGATTAAACAGCCTTAAACTGGTGTAAGTAATAAGAAGCTATAGTAAGTGGAAACTGCAGCTCTTTGTTCATTAAAATCCATTCAGTCAGCAAATATTTGTTCATTGTTCAAATATACTGAGTGATGTGCTGGTAGTATTTTAGGCCAGAACCTGTTTACCATGATACTGTCTATATTTTGGGCTGGGCATTTCCTGTGTACTGTAGGTACTGAGCACTGCCCTTGATTTCTATAATTTAGGTACTAGTAGCACTTCCCCAGCTATGAGAACTACATTCATTCATTCATTATTATTTTTAGTCAGCATGCAAATAGGTTTTCTTATGGTAATGTCATCCTCCTGCCTCTCCTCCCTCGTTTCTCCTTCCCCTTCCCACTTATGCCCTTCCTCCCCCAATATTCCTCTTTCCATTTCCATAGATGACACACATTTAAAATAAAAAGCTTTGAAGTGTGTTTTGTATTGTTTCCCTGTTTCAAATTCAAACATGTTCTGTGTGATTTCTTTTGTCAGTATTTCCTGGGTAGCGCCTTATCTGAAAAGTGACTTTGATTTTATAGTGACATATGAAATGGGCCATATTTACTTTAGGCATACTGAAAAAAAAAACCCATACAGTTTAAAATTAATAGTTGATTTAATCATGATACAGTAACATTAATAACATCTCAAATCAAAGCACCAAGCACATACTATTTCTTGATCTTTTGAAAAGTACTTTGTACCTAAGAACAAATTCATACAAAGAATCCTTTGAACGTGTGTTAGTTTTCCTCCTTTAAGAATGATCCTATTCATCTTTTGTTTTAAAGGTTCTGTACCTTATTGGCACTGCATAAAAATTCCATTATTATACAGTATATTCTCTTTGCTCCTCTGCTGCATCCTTTTCTGAAGTTATGAGAGATGTGAAACATAGTCTGAAAATTCATTCAAAGCTTTAAAACATTATATCCAGGAGAGACAGACTGAAGATTGCTGAGGTTTCTGGTTGAAGTACTTCAAGCAGAAATCCATACTCCATTAGGCTCTCTAACATTGTGACCTTAATTTTCCAAATATTTTGCCCTTTAAATTGAAAGTACTGTTTTAATACTATTTAAGTCTTTTGGAGGGGCCTGTAATATCACAGGCTTTACTTGTTAAACATTTGAAACATATGAAAAGTAAAATAGCAACTGACTTACGACTTACAATTGTGTATTTTTTATTTCAAGATATATGGTGATATAACAGTATGCATGAAACGTCCATGATTGGTGAGAAAAGCTATTTCATAAGGAGCTGCTTATGCTATATGTAGTGATTTCTTTCATCGGGTTCTTGGAACTGCCTAGAGAATTTCTGATTAGGAGTTGTTATTAAGTTCTCTGAAGTTAGGAAATTTACTTTGTATAAAACTATGGTGGGGTGAAATGAAAATCTATCTGGACACTAGCTACTGAGTTATCTTGCTTCAGTAGATAAAGCATGGGGCATAAAACTGTATTGTAATACCTAATAAAAAACTGAGAACTGTATTTAAAAAAAACTTGGGGGCTAGAGAGATGGCTCAGTGGTTAAGAGCACACTGGTAGTTCTTGCAGAGGACCTGGGTTTGGTTCCCAGCACCTAACATTGCTAAAAAAAATGGTGGCTAACAACCATCCTTAACTCCAGTACTTGGAAATCCGACACCCTCTTCTGGCCTTTGCTGACATTGCATGACATGTGTACACTTACATACATGCAGACAAAATACTCATATACATAAAATAAAAATAAATAAATCTAAAAAAAAAAGCAGGGCTGGGGAGATGGCTCAGTCAGTAAAACACCTTCCTTGCAAGTTTGAGGACCTGAGTTTGGATCTTAAGAACCCACATAAAAAGCTGAACGTGGTGGAGTGTGCTAGTGATCTCAGACATGGTGAGATGGAAGATGGAAACAAAGTATGTTTCTGCAGCTCGCTGGTCAGCCGTGTCAAGTCAAAGTTCCAGACTAGTGAGAGACCCTGCCTCAAACAAAAGATTGAAGGCACCTGAGATTGTTCTCTCATATCCACACACATGCATATGCATGTGCATGCACAGACCCACAAACACATGTGCACCCCCATACGTGAACATAAATACACACATATCTCTGTGGAAAGGGAGAGATGAAAGCCTTTTGTTCTTTCATTGGCAAATTAGGTCAGTTTTTAAATAATATGTTCATTGAAAATGTATATATTCTGAAGTAATTGAAATAATTTAATCCAATTAATATCTTAAAGGAATAATAGCTGAATTCTTTAGGGGGCCTTAATTGCTTCACCTGTTTTCTGTAAATGTTTAGAACCTAAGTTGATCATATAATCCTTTCTTTAGTTTGAGGCTCACTGAAGGATAACAGATCAAATATTATTTATTAATCTACAGATGCTTAAATTTTATATTAGCCTGTAATTGTATATTGCTGTAGTTATGAGTTAGCTATTAAAGACATATAACTTCAGCAGGTTCCTTTACATAGTAGTTAAAGGTCAACTAAGTCACGTGTCTGTTTTACTACCAAATAGCTATTGTTGCTAAGGGGCCTTCTTTAGCATGATGAAACAATTTTAGGCTATCCTTTTGCAATGAAAACTACTGAATAGCTTACTCCTGTTGGTACTGGTGTTTGGGGGTGCTCCACTGCTTCGGGTGGTAGTGAAAAACCTCTCCTATGGAGATATGGGAGGAGTTGGAGGGGAGGGAGTGGGCATGGATTTGATCAAAACATCTTATATGCATGTATGAAATTCTCAATAAATTATTTTTCATTTATTATTATTATTATTATTATCTGGTCTTTTTGAGACAGGGTCTCCCTGTAGCCCCAGCTGTCCTGGAACTCACTATGTAGACCAGGCTGGCCTTGAACTTACAGAGATCCACCTGCCTCTGCCTCCTGAGTGCTGGGATTAAAGGCGTGCGCCACCACACCCAGCTAAATTATTTACTTCTTTATGAAAAGAAAACCCTCCCCTGTTGTCAGGGTGTCACCTATTTTGCTAAGTTTGGTTGTGGTGAGTTTTCAGTGTTTGAGACAAGGACTCACTCTGTAGCCCAGGCTGATCTGGAACTCGTAGCAATCCTCCTTCCTCGGCCTTTTGAGTGTTGGGATTATTAAGTCACCACGCCTATCACTAGGTCAGTTTTTAATCTCCATGCCAGTCAGTTGGCCTACTCTTTCACAGTGACACTGTCATCTAGATGATCACTCAGGGCCTTGTCAGACCAACACAAGAGAAACCCATCACCTCCATGAGAGGACAGCAGTGTCAGGAGGCTGCGATTGCAAGGGACTAGTTCGATAGCAGTGCCAGTCCCCATGGGAAAGGCTGGATGCCTCTGAATTCTTACCTGGCTTTAATTTTTTTTTTCTTTTAGATAGGGTCTGTAGCCCCAGCTGAGCTAGCCTGGAACTCACTATGTATACCAAACTGCCCTTGATGTTACAGAGATCCACTTGGCTCTGTTTCCTGAGTGCTGGGACTAAAGGTGTGTGCTATCATGCCTGGTACATTTTGGTATTTTTAGCAAAACACTCTAAAATTGCTGCTCCCTTCGTGCTGCCACCACCATCTCCCACAATACCTTTTCTGGAAAATTTCAAGTCATGCAGTAGTAAACTATTTCTGGGTGGATCTGATGTTTCTTGGCTATTTGGAGAAGAAGAGATTCTGGACAACTCTAAACATGTACACCCTGCATATGTCATCAGTGGATTTGGAAACTTCCTTCTTGGGGTTTATCATGCTGTGGTCAAAATGGTTACTTGGCCAGATACCGGGGCCAGTTCTCATCTGAGACAGCAAGTTCCTGGTCCCTGACTTTGAGGGACTCTTTCTGAAAGGTTAGCTCTCTGTGTTCTCCTTGCTTACTATCTTACTTGTTTGTTTGTTTGTTTGTTGTATTTTTGAGACAGGATCTCACTATATAGCTCTGGCTGGCCTGAAACTCACTGTATAGACCAGGCTGGCCTTGAAATCACAGAGATTTGATTTCCTCTGCCTTCTTAGTGATGGGATTAAAGGTGCAGGCTACCATACTTGGCCACTTAATATCCTTTATGAGGCATAGGCATACTGTTCCTCTTTCAATGTAGAGACAGGTATAGTGTGCTCATCCATGTACTCCTTCATTTAACCATTGATCACTGAGCACCAGGGTCTAGTACAGGAGAGAACATGTCATGCTGCATCACTGCAAAATTGAAGGGAAATTGCCTTTTTCCTTGAGCTCTTTCTTTTTCTAGAAAAATTCCTGCTTTTGTCTTTTTCCATTAGTTGGTGACCACAAATGTTTCCTACTTACGACTATTAGAGTGACAAGATTCACCCTTGCCCCCATTGCTGCGTAAGGGAGGCAATGCTGAGTTCCCCGAGTGAGAAAACAGTGATAAATCGTGAGGATGTTGTGATGGAATGCCTCAAGAGCATGGGCATTGGAAGCAGATTGCTTGGTTTTTATTCCAGTTTTGCCATCACTGGTTGTGTGACATTGACAAAAGTTCCCTTGTTTGTAAAATGCAGGTGTCTAATTCTGTGTATATACATATATATATTATTGTGTGTGCATGAATGTATTGCCTGCATGTACATAAGTGTGCCCGTGGAGGTCAGAAGAAAGTGTCAGATACCCTGGAACTGGAGTTAAGGATGGTTGTTACCTGCCTTGTGGGTGCTGGGTATCGAACCCAGGTCTTCTGCAAGAACAGCCAGTGTTCTTAACTGCTGAGTAATCTCTCCAGCCTCAAGTATTAAATGAGTTAATACATAAAAAAAAAGACTAAAGGGTTGGGGATTTAGCTCAGTGGTAGAGCGCTTGTCTAGCAAGTGCAAGGCCCTGGGTTTGGTTCTCAGTGCAAAA
>NW_008355789.1:646337-662202 GCF_000622305.1 Nannospalax galili | reverse complement strand
TAAGTTTTAATTTTGTCATTATTATACTAATGCATACTTTATATATTCCTAAGATATATATATATATTACTCATGAAAACTATTGATTGATGAGTTGCGTATCTATTATTAACTTTGTTGTTATAATATTTATATATATTTATAATGTATATATACGTACATTTACTCATCAAAACTATGCCTGAGGCTAGCAATGTAGCTCAGTTGATAGAGTGCTTGCTTAGCATATGCAAAGACCTGCGTTTGATCCCCAGCACTGCATAAACCAGACCTGGTAGCAGACACCTGTGATCCTCATACTTGGGAAGTAGATTCAGGAGGATAGTAGTTCAAGCAGTGAGGTTGAGGCCAGCTTGAGTTACATGAGACCGTCTCAAAAAAAAAAAAAAAAAGCAAAAGCAAAAAAAAATCCCAAACAAACCTTAACCAAACAATAAAAAACAACTGCCTTGATTTTGTCAATTGCATGTTCATTCATCAGTTGTGTGTCCATCTTTTCTTTTTAGTCTAAATAGTAATATGTAGTATTTTTATAGTATGCAATAAAAAATAACTCACTGTACTAAGAGCCACAAAATTCCAGGTTCCGTGAGAAAAGGCAGCAACAGACACCAGTACTGGGATGACACAGGTGCTGGGTTATTGGTAATAATTTTAAAGAAGCCATGATAAAAATGCTTCAGTGAGCAATTCTGAACATGCTTGAAGCAAAGACAGAATAAAACCTCAGAATATCTCAAAGAGAAAAGTAAAGGCAAATGACATTTGATGGCACTCAAGATGAGTTTATCGGTGGTTTCACCAGCAATGTTTTGTCACAGTTGTAATATTTCCTTTTGAGTCACACAGTGTCTTCTCCAATTCTCTTTCTTCTGTGGTTCACTTGTGGTGTTTGAAACTATGCAATGATTGTTGATGTCTACCCTTTATCATGAGTTTTGCTGTCAACTCTGTGGGTCTTTTGAGCTCGTAAGTTCATGTTCTTTATTCCCAGGAAGGTCCATTTGCATTGTTCCTCTCATAATTTCTTCTTCTCACTTTTCTCTTCGTTTTAATTCCTGAAGGTAAATCGTTAGACCTTCTGAACTAGTTCTTTTTAATTTTTCTCCACATTTGCTCCCATTTTCTATCTTTTGCTATTTGGTCTATTTTCTAATGTCATTGTCTAACTCTTTAGCTTTCTGTTTTTAAATGTTAAGAGTTCGTCACACTTAGGAGAAGGGAGTTCTAGGAGTCTACTGCACAGTAGGGCAGAGGTAGGTAATGATAACACTGCATATTTCAAAGAAGTGAGAAGAAACATTACAGAGACAGACACACTTGCTTTGATTTGAACAAGATGTTTACATGCATGGGAATGTCTCTTGATGCCCAATACAAAATGTTCAGTTTTGTATGTCAGCTAAAAATTAAATAGAATTTAAAGTCTTTCTCCTTCTGATTTTTCCCCCTGTGGTTTCTTATTTCATGGATAGTGATCCCTTCTTTTACCTCTCAGAGGACATTTATATATCTATGGTTCTGTTTCTGTTCTTTTTCTTTTCTGGGTTCATGTCCTTTTTCTGTACTTGTTTTGTTCTCTTTCACTTTTGAGTCTTTCCTGAAATGCTGGTGTACCCTTGCCTATGCCTTCTACTTAGCAGTGGAGTATTAAAATTTCTTAAGAAACTGGGTCAAATAGCAAAGGGGTCTTGTGGTGATCTCAGTCCTTTCCCTGGGGTGGTAGGTGTGTTGTGTGCACATCTTTCTTCTTGGGTCAAGCACTTTCCCCAGTGAGTATCCTGGGAGACAAGGAAAGGAGGAATGGGGAAAGTTAGTGAGTGCTTTGCTTTTGATCTCGCATATGTGTGAACCCACATTTGGACTTATCTAGGAGGATGATTTCTAGAATTTTCTTGTGAGTTTGAGAAGGGTGGTGATTTGGCTGTGCAGAACATAGTGATACTTAAAAATTTTACATTGACGGGAAAACAAGCCTCTGAGCTGTTTCATAATATTTTATACAGTAAGTGTAAATATTTACTTTTTATGTTGGTGTGACTATGTACTTCACAGAAACAACCTAAAGGAGGAAGGTTTTTTTTTGCTCACTGTTTCAGAGGGATTTCAGTTAATCATAGCTGGGGGAGGCATGGTGTCAAGAGAGATGGACCTTATTCACATTGTCTGGACAGTAGGCAGAAGGTAGTTAGACTGGAAGCAGAAGCAGGTATGATCTTCAATGTCCCTTCCTATGGTGGTTTGAATGAGAATGTCCCCTATAGGCTCCAAGTATTTGGACATTTTTGTCCCCAGTTGGTGGTGCTGTTTTGGGAGGTCTTAGAAGGTGTGGCTTATCCTGGAGGAAGCACGTCACTCGGGGTGGGCTTAGAGAGGTCTTAAGCCTTGCCAGATCTCCAGTTGCTCTCTTGTTTCCTGTGCCTGCTTGAAGATGTAGAGCTTAGCTTCCGCTCTTCTCCAGCCACCTCTCCTGCCATGCCTCCCTGCCGTGATGAACTCTTGCTCCTTTGGAACCATAAGCCCAAATAAACTCTTCCTTCTATAAATTGCTTTGGTCAGTGTTTCTATCACAGCAACAAAAGAGTAACTAACACACTTCCCTAGTGACTACCTCCACAGCCAGGTCCCACCTCCCAGAGACCAGAGTCTCTTGTGCCACCAGCCCATGGGAGAACATTTCAGATTCAAACCATAACAAAGTTCAGCAACTCAATACCTGGGCCATTTATTGTTTCTTGAACTGAGACTTAGAAGGGGATGGATAACAGTATCAGCTACAATGGTAACTGGGATCATGGTGACACTCCTGTACCCCAGGCAGTCATGGAAGAATTTCCATGCTCTACTATCTATTTCTTTAAATAATTATTATTAGTTTATTTATGTGTATGAGCCTGCATGCATGTAAGTGTACCTGTGTCATGCAATGCCTGCAGAGGTCAGAGGAGGAGGTCAGATTCCCTGGAACTGGAGTTACAGACAGTTGTTAGCTGCCATGTGGGTGCTGGGAATTGATCAAACCTGGGTCCTCTGCAAGAATAGTCAGTGCTCTTAACCACTGAGCCATCTCCCCAGCCCCTCTACTGGCTATTTTTGTGTAAAGGAAATATTTTTTTTTCCCTAAAGTTCATTGTGCCCAGTTTAGGGATTAGGTTCCATGTTCTGTGCTCCTATCTAACGTGTATAGAGGACTTAGTTCATTACCCCAGGGAGTGTCTGTCTCTTCTCTTTTCATCCTAAACATTTTACTCACTATTTCCTATTTTTTCCAGAGAAACAGTGTACAGAATCTTCCCAATGGCAACCTCTTCTCAGAACCTTGCCTCCTTAAGATCAATAGGGCCTTACAGAGATGCACTTTCATTCTGAGGACTGCAGATAGTAGTCTCTAGTAATAGCAATTTCATTTTGGTGGATCAGATGCCACTCAAAGCATTGTATTGCCCACCAGAACCACAGATTACCTAATTGATCTCAATGGATCATGATTTAATATGTTACAAAGTTGAATTCTTGACAACCCACTGAATATAACCATCTTTATGCCTTATAGCTGTTATTTTCCAAAGAATTTTAAATATCTTTTATTTAAAAATTTTTAATTGATTCTAAAATTTCATACAGTATATTTTAATCATATTCAGACACCCTCTGCCTCTTCATCCCCTCCACCATTCATACCTTGTCTGTCTTTTCTTTTAAAATTATTTTTATTCATTTACTTTAAAATTTATTTTTAAAGTTTTGTTTTTTAAAGGCATATTGATTCCATTCCTTGCCTCCTACATGCTCCTGGGTGTGGATCTGTGCTCAAGAGTCTGGTCAACCTACCAGGCCTCATGCCAGTAAGGAAAATGGATTTTCCCTCTTCTAGCTTCTATCAGTTACCAGTAGATACTTAGCTAGGGCTGGGGCTTCCTACCCACCACCCCCATCCATGTTGGGTCCCTTTCTGGCCTGGGTTTGTACAACTCTTTACATGCTGCCACAAGTGCTGTGGTTTCATATGTGCAACTACCTTGTGGTATCTAGACAACACAATTTCCTTGTATTCATCTACCACCTCTGGCTCCTACAGTCTTTCTGCCCCCCTTTTCTGCAACAATTGCTGAGCCTTGAGAGGAGAAGGTGCAGCATAGGTGTCCCATTTAGGGCTGAGCACGCCACAGTCTTTTATTCTTTTCACATTGACCATTTGTGGGTCTGTGTGCTAATCACCATGTGCTGCAAGAAGGACCTTCTCTGGCGAGAACTGCAGGATATAGTAATCTATGGCTATAACAATAAGTCAGTGTGAGTCAGTTTAATACCATGTGTATTTAACAGAAGGGTAGTATACTCTTTCCTATGGCCTGTGATTTATCTAGACACAGGTTCTCACCCTGATAACAGTGTCAGGTATGGATTCACTGTTTTGAAGCAGGCCTTAAGTCCAATTAGAGGGGGTTGGTTACTCCCATAATATTTGTGCCACTATTGCACCATTGGGCATATTTTGCCAAGCCAGTTGTCATTGTAGCTTGCAGGTTCACAGCTGGGTAAGGTTCATGATTGCCTTTCTCTGTCAATAACATGCATAGCACCTTCTAATGTTATGAAAGCTAGTCATGAGATGTAGCTTCAAGGTCAGTATCAGCTTGATTTCTCCTTGTTTGTTCTGTGACTCAGGTATGTAATGTGTAGGGTCTTACCATCAAGTTCTAGTGGGAAACCAAATGCAGTGGCAATAACCAGTGTTATTTGAGGATCTTTAGGATCTAGGTCAACAACTCCAAACAAGGGAGTCCATTCCTGGCATTGGGCTTTTCATTTGATAGCCTGTGGTGTCTATTAGGGCCATTGAAACTGTTATATGGTAACTACATTTAAACTCTTTTTAAGTTGTATATGTATATGTTGAGAGAAGCTTGCTTCCATAGTAGGCTTCTACATGCCTCTTTCAAAAGCCTTTAGTGTTAGTTATCCCTCCTCTTCCTCCCTCTTCTGCCCTACCCTCCCATTCTTCACCCCATTAAACCTATTCTATTAGTCCCCTTTCTCACGTAAATCATTGCTTTTCTTCTCCCCTCCTGTGAGCCACCCCTCATGGCACCTTATTAGTTTCCTAATCTTAGATTCTCCAGTCCAGACACACCTATCTAAAGATTTGAAAGCTAACATCCACTTATGAGAGAGAACATGTGATCTTTGTTTTCCTGGATCTGGATTACCTCACTCAGGATGATTGTTTACAGGTCCATTCATTTACCTGCAAATGTCATTTTTTGTTTTTATTAACCACTGAATAATATTTCGATGTGTATCACACTTTCAATACCCATTCTTCAGTTGTAGTCATCTAGGTTGTTTCTGTTTCTTGGCTATTGTGAACTGTGCAGCAGTGAACATGGACAAACATTTATCTGTAGGAGGATACAGAGTTCTTTTGGTATATGGCCAAGAGTGGCATGGCTAGATCCATGGGAGATCTATGTTTAGCTTTATGAGGAACCTCCACACTCATTCCCATAATGACTGTACCAGTTTGCACTCTCACCAGCAGTGAATAAGTATTTCCCTTCCCCACATCCTCACCAGCATTTGTCATTATTTGTTTTTCGGATCTTTTTCATCCTGACTGGGATAAGAGAAATCCTAAAGTAGTTTTAATTTACACTTCCATGATGACTAAAGATGTTGAACATTAAAAAAAGTATTTCTTAGCCATTTGTGTTTTATCATTTGAGAACTCTCTGTTTAGTTCCTTGTTTCAATTTTTTATTTTTTTGACATTTAATTTCTTTGAGTTCTTTGTATATTCTAAATATTAATCCTCTGTTAGATGTATAGCTGGTAAAGATTTTTTTCCCCATTCTGTAGATTGCTTCTTCACTTGAATAATAGTGTCCTTAGAAGTACAGAAGCATTTTGGTTTCATGAGGTCTCATTTGTCAATTATTGGTCTTAACTTAAACTATCAGGAATATATTCAGAAAGTCCTTTCCTGGGCCCAAAAGTTCCAATGTATTCCCTACTTTCTTCTCTATTGGATTCAAGGTATTGGGTCTTATGTCAAGGTCCTTGATTTATTTGTAGTTAAGGTTTGTGCAAGGTGAGAGATAGGGATCTAATTTCATTTTTCTACATGTACCTATCCAGTTTGACCAGCGCAATTTATTGAAAATGCTATTGTTTGTTCAATGTATGTTTTTGTCCCTTTGTCAAAAATCAGGTGACTTTGCTGGAGAGATGGGTCAGCAGCTAAGAACACTGACTGTTCTTACAGAAGACCCAGGTTCAATTCCCGCCACTCACATGGCAGCTAACAACTGTCCGTAACTCTAGTTCTAGGGGATCTGACAGCCTCTTCTGTCCTCCGCAGGCATTGCACAACATGGTTGCACTTACCTACATGCAGGCACTTACACACATACACATAAAATAATAAATAAAATAATTAAAAAAAAATCAGGTGGCTGTAAGTGCATGGACTTAAATCTGGGTCCTTAGTTCTATTGATCAATGTGTCTGTTTTTATGCCAGTTCCATGCTATTTTTATTACTATAGCTTTGTAGTATAATTTGAAATCAGGAAGGATGATGCCTCTAGCCTTTCTTTCATTATTCAGGATTGTTTTCAATATCCTGGCTTTTCTGTGCTTCCATATGGAATTTGAGATTATTTTTCAGTTTCTGTGAAGAAGTATATTGGAATTTTAATGGTAATTGCATTGAATCTGTAGATTGCTTTTGGCAAGATGGCCATTTTCACAATATTAATCTTGCCAATCCATGAGCATGGAGGTCTTTACATCTTTTGGTGTTTAATTTCTTTCTTCAATGTCTTATTAAAGTTTTTATTTACAAGCCCTTTACTTCCTTGGTTAGATTTATTCCAAGATATTTTATGTCTCTGAGGCAATCATGAATGGAGTTGTTGCCCTGATTTCTTTCTTTGTATGTTTGCTGTTGTCATATCAGAAGGCTACTGATTTTTGTGTGTTAATTTTATATCCTGCTTCTTTGTTGAATATGTTTATCAGCTTTAGGAGTTTTCTGGTGGGGTCTTTAGGGTCTTTTATGTATAGAAGCATAGCAGCTGCAAATAAGGATACTTTGAGTTCTTCCTTTCCAATTCGTATCTCCTTTATTTGTCTTAATGCTCTAGCTAAGACTGTGTCCTAGTCTGTTTCTCCATTGCTGTGAGAAAATACTCTGACCAATACCAACTTGGGGAGGAAAGGGTTTATTTGTCTACACTCCCAGGTCACAGTTCATCAGGGAGCCCAAGGTAGGAACTCAGGGCAGGAACCTGGAGGCAGGAGCTGGAGCACAGGCCGTGGAGGAACGCTGCTTACTGGCTTGTTCCCTTAGCCCCTGCTCAGTCTGCTTTCTTATGCAACACAGGCCCACCTGCCCAGGGGTGGCACTACCCACAGTGGGCTGGGCCCTCCCACATCACTCATCATGAAGATGCCCCTCAGACATGGCCACAGGCCAGTCCAATAGAGGCAATTTTCCAGTTGAGGCTCCCTTAACCGAGGTGTGTCAAGTTGACACTAAAGCTATCCAACACAGACTGCAAATACTATATTGAACAGAAATGGAGTGGACATTTTTGTCTTGTTCCTGATTTTAATGGGAATGCTTTCAGTTTTCCTCTATTTAGTATGTTGGCTGTGAACTTGTGGTATATTTGTCTTTCTTTTATTGAGATATGTTCCCTGTATGCCTAGATTTCCCATGACTTTTATCATGATTGGATGTTGGATTTTGTCAAAGACTTTTTCTGCATCTAATGAGAGATGATCAAGTGGTTTCTGTCCTTGAGTCTGTTTATGTGGTGAATTACATTTATTGATTTGCATATATCTCTGGGATGATGCTGACTTGATTATGGTTGATAATATTTTTCATGTGTTCTTGCATTCAGTTTGCAAGTATTTTATTGAGAATTTTTTGCATCTTGGTTCATAAGAGAGATTGTCCTATGATTTGTTGCTTTTGTCTCTGTCTAGTTTGGTATTAGGGTAATACTGACTTCATAGAAAGAATTTGGGAATGTTTAATTTGAGGAGTATTGGTATTAATTCTTCTTTGAAGATTTTAGAATTCTGTGCCAAATACATCTGGCTCTGGGCTCTTTTTACTTGGGGTATTTTATTTTGTTCTGTTTTGTTTTTTGAGACAGGGCCTCCCTGTAATCCCAGCTGACTTAGAACTCCCTATATAGACTGGGCTGGCCTTGATCTCACTGAGAGCTACCTGCCTCTGCCTCCTGAGTGCTAGGATTAAAGGCATGCACCACTACACCCAGCTAGTTGGGAGATATTTAGTTACTGCATCTATCTCATTGGTTGCTTATGGGTCTGTTTATTTATGTCATTTTGATTTAACTTTGGTAGGCTGTACATATCTAGAAATTCATCCATTTCTTTTAGATTTTTCAGTTTAGTGGAATATATATATATATATATATATGGTTTTTGGTCTTTTTGAGACAGGATATTCCTGTAGCTCCAGCTGGCCTGGAGCTCACTACGTAGACCAGGCTGGCCTTGAACTCCCAGAGATCTGCCTGCCTCCCAAATGCTAGGATCAAAGACATGTGCTACCAAGCCTGGCTGGAATATAGATTTTTAAAGTACGTTATTATGGTTTTCTAAATTTCCTCAGTATCTATTGAATGTTTTTCTATTCGTCTCTGAATTTATTAATTTGGATTCTCGCTTTTGATTAAAAAGAAAAACCCAACTCTTTATTTCATTGATTCTTTGTATTGTTTTCTTGGTTTCTGTTTCATTAATTTTTTTTATTAATGTGCACAATGTATTTTGTATCCACCCCTCCCCATATCTCCACTCCTCCCCATATCTCCTCCCAGACCTCCCCCCAGAAAAGCCCTCTCTCCAGGGTGTTGGTCAACAAATCAGTGTAGGCAGCAGTGGTACTGTCGTCTTTTGGTAACGTTAATTGTCCTGTAGCTGCTTCCTGTGGACATTTTGCTGTGTGTCTCAATAACTGTGAATCAGCATAGACATGCTGTTACAGTTTCTGGGTGCTGTTACAGGTACTGGGTTCCTACTGTCCACAGCTAGACCTGCTTCATTGGCCCTGCAGTAGCTCTGCCTGTGGTCTCCTCTTCCTGATCCCCAGTTTTTGTTTTCTTTTTAAATATTTATTTATTTATTTATTTTTATTTAAAAGCAGATATTTTAACATATATTATAGAACAAGCTCTATACCTGTTTCATTAATTTTAAACTTGATTTTATTTATCTCTTCCTGTCTACTCTTTTTAGGTGTTGTTTTCCAAGGCCTTCAAGTACATCATTAAGTTATTTATATGAGATGTCTCTTAATTTTCTGATGTAGGCATTTATGCTATAATTTTTTCTCTGAGAACTATTATTTGTGCTGCACAGATATTGATAGGTTGTGTTTTCATTTTCATTCAATTCTAGGAATTTTTAAGTTTCCTTCCTTTTTTTTTTTAATTTGTTTGTTTTTGTTTTTTGAGACAGTATCTCACTGTAGTCTCAGCTGGCCTGGAACTCCCTATGTAGACCAGGCTGGCCTTGATCTCAATGAGATCTGCCTACCTTTGCTTTCCCAGTACTGGGATTAAAGCTGTGGGCCACCACACCTGGCTAAATTTCCTTCTTGATTTCTCCCTTGGTCCAATTTTAATTCAGTAGTGTTTTGCTTAGCTTCGATAAGTTTGTGTACTTTTCCCCATTTTTATTATTGTTTATATCTAGCTTTATTCCTTTGTCAGATAGAATACAGAATGATATTTAAAATTTTCCTAAATTAGTGGAGACTTGCTTTGTGTCCTAACATATGGTCAATTTTGGAGAAAGTTCCATGGGCTGCTGAGAAGAAAATGTATTCTTTGGTATTTGGGTAGAATGCTCTATAAATGTCTGTCAGGTCCATTTGATTTATGATGTCATTTAACTCCAGGTTTTTCCCTATTTAGTTTTTGTCTGGATGACTTGTTTATTGGTGACAGTGGGGTATTAAAGTCGCCCACTATCACTGTGTTAGAGTCAATGTGTGATTTTAAATTTAATAGAGTTTCTTTTTTAAATTGGGTTCCTCAGTATTTGGTGCATGTTTAGGACCATGATATCCTCTTGGTGTTTTTTTTTATTTTTCCTTTGATGAGTATGAAGTGACCTGCCCTCTTTCTTTTGAGTAGTTTTAGTTTGAAGCCTACTTTGTCAGATATTAGAGTAGCTACACCTGCTTGTTTTTTAGTTCCATTTGCTTGGAATAGCTCCTTCACTCCTTTCACCTTAAGGTGGTGTTGATGGTGAGGTGTTGATTCTTGGAGGCAGCAAATTGATGGATCCTGTTTTCTAATGCAACCAGTTACTCTGTGTCCTAGTTTGTTCTTCATTGCTGTGACAAAACACTCTGACCACTACCAACTTGGGGAGGAAAGGGTTTATTTAAAATCTTACATCTCCCGGGTCACAGTTCATCAGGGAGCCCAAGGTAGGAACTCAGGGCAGGAACCTCAAGGCAGGAGCTAGAGCATAGGCCATGGAGGAATGCTGCTCACCAGCTTGCTTCCCTGGCCCCTGCTCAGCCTGCTTTCTTATGCAACACAGGCCCACCTGCCCAGGGGTGGCACCACCCACAGTGGGCTGGGCCCTCCCACATTACTCATCAAGAAGATGCCCTCAGACATGGCCACAGGCCAGTCCAATAGAGGAAATTCCCCAGTTGAGACTCCCTCAATTCAGGTGTGTCAAGTTGACACTAAAGCTATCCAGCACACTCTGTGTCTTTTTACTGGAAAGTTAAGACCATTAATATTGAGAATTATTATTGACCAATGTTTACTGATTCTTGTTATATTAGTGTTGTAGTGTTGTTTTCTTAAACCTCTTTTGATGAACTGTTCTGGAACTATTTATTTTTTGTGCCCTCTGAGAGTGTTTAATCTTCTCTTCAGACTGAGGTAGTTAGTTCACTGAGCTGGCTATCTGTGGCTCAGGGACCATTTCGGAAGAGGGAGTGGAAAGATAGAGCTAGGGGAGGAGGTGCATGACTATATGCAAATAGAGTCCTATGGACTCCTGGGACCCTCCTCATATGAACCTACAGCACTGGTGTCAGCATGCACAAGACCCATGCAAACTCAAGCAGACAAAAACCCAGCACAGAACTGTGGAAATTGACAGCAGGCCCCAATCTTAGTTGAAGAATTACTGGTAGCTGATTACTGCTGGGTGAGGAAGAGCTGTTCTTAAAGGGAAGGACTCTAGATAGGCTGACTAGACCTCACTAGATGAACTTACACTGAGGGACATCTGGGGACAGTAATTTGACATGATAAGCCTTAACACAAATGACAGAATATATAAATTCCAGTGGGGGGCTATGGGAGGGGGCCTCTAGGGAAGGGGCTATAGAGATGATTAAGATGTTCTGTATGAAATGCACAAAGATTCAACAAAAAATTTAAAAATAATTCCTGAAGTCTGTTTTTATCATGGAAAGTTTTTCTTTCTCTTTCAATTGCAACTGATAGTTTTTCTAGATGTAGTAGTCTGGGCTGGAATCTCTGTTCTTTCATGACTTCTGTGACATTGGTCCAAGCCCTTCTGGCTTTCATAATCTCTGTCGAAAAGTCAGGTAGGTGTTAGCCTGATGATCCTGCCTTTTTATGTGACTTAATCTTTCTCAGAGCTTTGTATATCTTTTCTTTGTTTGGCACATTTAGTGCTTTAAATATTATGTGACATGGGAAGTTTCTTTTCTGGTCCTGTCTACTTGGCGTTCTGTATGCCTCTTGTAACTTGAATACATATCTCTTTCTTTAGATTTAGGAAGTTTTCTTGTATGATTTTGTTAAAATATTTTCTGTGCTTTTGATCCAGGTGTCTTCCTCCTCCTCTTGTTCCTTCTCCCCTCCTCCTCTCCTTCTCCTCCTCCTCTTCCTCCTCCTCCACAAATAATTTGTAGGTTTTGTCTTTTTATAATGTCCCTGAGGTCCTGCACATATTGTTCCTGAGTTATTTTTGATTCAGCACTTTTTTTGATTATGTGATCCATTTCCTCAACAACCTTGTCTTCAAGATCTGATATTCTCAGTTCCGTTTCCTCCAATTCCTTTTTGATAATTTCCTTTGAGCTTTTGTTTGAGTTCCTGAGTTTTTCATCTTGTTTTATTTCAGTTTAGCTTTTCTTCAGAGATTTTATTTCTTTATGAATTCTATTTCATATCTTGAATTGTTTTAGTTATTTCGTTCAACTGTTTGTGTTTTCATGGTCTTCGTCAGTCTTTTATTCATATCCTTTTTGAGTTCTTTGAATGCATTCATAATTGCTATTTTGAAATCATTGTCTTGTTCATCAGCTAGGTTGCCTTTTTCAGGAAGCATTACAATGGCGTTGCTAATTTTGGACTGGCTCGGGGAGCTCACAGGTCTGTAGTGTGCAGGATCCAAGTGACCTGAGCAGACCTGAGAGCTGAGATGGTAGGGCACAGGGAGGTCTTGGGTCTATTTTCAAGTATTTTGACCCAGACTTCAGTATGAAAAAAAAAATCTACCTTCCTCCACACACACACACACACACACACACACACACACACACAAACAAACACACATTAGGAAAATTTGAAGAAATAATATCCTTATGGCCAGTGTTATAGTCTCAAATTTCTATTCTATTTAATTTTAAAATGTATGCCCTACATGTAACCTAGAGTTCATAAAATATCTTGGGGCAGTGGGGTATATTTTGACTCCTTTGTGGATTCTAATGAAAGTACTAGAATCTTTCCTCAGAAAATGTGTGCCTACACATTTTGTCTATGTTTCCAGGAGCTTTGCAGGTTTATGCATAAACATGGCTCCCAGTTCTAAAACTTCTCTGCCTGGAATTATCTTGCTTTGCTGATATATTTCATTCAGCATGCTTAGACAAATATCATCAGCTGCACAGCAGATATTCTGCCCTTTCTTTCTCTTGCTAAGCATTATTAATGTAGGGTTGCCAGAAAAATCATGTAATAAATAAAACCATGATAGTAAGCAAAACCACGAAATAAATACAACTTCACCTTGAATATCAAGCTTAAAAGACTGGGAGTGGGGTGGGGTGGCAAGATGGCTCAGTGGATAAAGGTACTTGCTGCCAAGCCTGATGACCTGAATTTGGTTCCTGGAACCTACATGGTATAAGGAGAGAACTGAGTCTCACAAGTTGTCCTCTCACCTCCACATGTATGCCATGCTCACCCCCCCATCCCCACAAACAAGATAAATACATGTTTAAAAAGTATCAGAGGTTTTTTATTCTTCCTGGGTGTATCATTGTGTTTGTGCTATTTGCAGTCAGTACATGTGGGACTGGAGGAGTGGATTTGCTTCTGATGTGTCAGGAGCCGTGTGTCCTTTACAAACTGCCCTAGTCTTCGCAAGTCAGGCCCTCAGGAGCTGCTGATTCCCTGGCCACCTCCATTTCTGGTAGAGAGCCTTATTTTACTGGGTCACCTTCCACTACTGCTCTGTTAAAATACCATCTGGTAGTTAGACCAGAGCCATAGCTTTGTTGGAAGGGCTTAGAAAACTCTTTTTGGTGTGAACTTCTGTGTTTCCTCCCTTTCTCCTCTAATGCCTTTTATTCTTCCTTCTATAAATACTGACTTTCTGTGAGCAGGCTTTGTTCATGTGGGGAGTACAATGGTGAGGAAAAATCTCCTCCATGCCTGGCTATGCCTCCTTGGCCGGCAGCTAGCTCTCCTGTGGCACTGGCAGGCCCGTCAGTGGCAGCCTTGCTACTTGTAAATTCTTACTCTGCTAGGTTTAGTATTTAACTCTTTCTCTCTTTCTTAGCCACCTTGGAAATTTTCATCTGCATTTTTTTTCTGCCTAGGACAACAACCATAAACATAAATTTTCTTGTGCTATTTTTCTTTTGCCTAGAATGACCATTTTTTTGTGTCTTAAACAAATAATAATATAAGTATGCAAATATAATAATATAAGTATGGATATCATAAAATACAATTTGTGTTGTTGACATGTTCTGGGCCACTATTGTGGAACTAACATCATGGGAAAACAGTGTTAATGTGCAAAATCACCCCAAAATTTAGCATTAGGATCTTTGAGAGATGTCTTAATAATGGGGACATTTTGAACAGATAAAATATAGGCTCATAGCATTCAGAATGTTATTAGTATTCTTTCAAGAGCAGACATCAATCTCAGAAATCTTGTGTATCAACATGACAAAATTGGTTTGTAGTACACTCTGATAAAATCACAAAATGGTTTTATTTTCTCTACATTTTTATGAATGTGAACCATTTGCATATTATTATAATAACTTCCACAGCTGTTGAAGTAGAAGCTATATATTGTTAATGGTACAGTTAAAAATGGATGTATCACTTCCGTATTTCTCTGCAGTTATCCAACCATTTTTTTGAAGTCTTTTTTTTTTTGGTCTTTTTGAGACAGGGTCTCCCTGTAGCCCCAGCTGCCCTGGAACTCACTATGTAGACCAGGCTGGCCTTGAACTCATAGAGATCCACCTGCCTTTGCCTCCCAAGTGCTGGGATTAAAGGTATGCACCACCATGCCTGGCTTTTTGAAGAGTCTTAAACCTTGTGTATTTTACAATTAGGTTCAGTAAGCACACAGCTGGCATGCTGCAGGTCACCCCTCTCAATGCCCACGGTGGACCCTCTGACTGATGGTAGCCTGCTTTCTCTCTGCGTGTGAGCAGCCCCACATCCTCTTCAATATAATGATCCAGGTTGTTGCTAAAACTGAGCATAGGTAGAGTCCAGATGAAAGTTAATTTTGTACCTCAGCCATTAGAATGAGCATATATGAGTTTATCAGTAGAAGAACCAAAAATTTAGAAGAGGGCATATGTGAGGTAGAATAAGGGCTTGGCTTAGGCAGGGGATGACATCTTTGGTAAAGAGTTGGATGGTAAGCATTTTAGGCTCTGTGGCCTACTGAATCTGTATTGCACCTTCTCTGCTACTGTAGGGCAACGGCAGACATAGGCAGTATGTAAACGAATGAGCATGGCTGGGTTACTTAAAACCTGATTTGTGAAGCTGGAGAGATGGCTCAGCAGTTCAGAGCACTGACTGCTCTTGCAGGGTACCCAGGTTTGGTTCCCAAATAGCGGCTAACAGTGATCCATAACTCCAGTTCCAGGGAATTCGATGCCTTCTGAGCTCCGTGGGCATTGCAAGACATGGGAGTACTTAATACATGCAGTCAATATACTCATACATAGATAAAAAACAAAGAAACCATGATTTGTAAGCATGGGGCACAGATCACTTTTGCCCTGGGGCCCTATTTTGCTGACCCTTGCTTTAAATCACTGTTGCTCAGAGCATTTTCTGGGAAGTGTGTTAGCAGCAACATCCATATCCTTCTAGGAATACAGATTCTTAGTCCACATTTTAAATTTCAGAATCTGGGGGTGAGGCCTGGGGTTCTGCATGGTTTACTCTTGAATAAGGTGATGCTGATCCTCAGAAAAGTGTGAGACAGCCTCTGGTTTCAATAACATTGTTTTTCTACACTTGGAAATTTTCCCTTTTGAGTTGTGAAACTACCTGATGCATTTACCTTCTGACCTATCTTTAATCACTTTTCTACCTCTTCTGTGACATTTGGCTTATTCAAGTGTTCTGCTTTTCCTTGGGTCACATTGCGGGATTTAAATTTTGTTAGAAAATTATTTCCTGTAATAATGAAGTCACATTTTCTCTAGTAGTGGAATGTGCAGTGGCCATGTGCTAACAACAATGATCAAAGGAATTTCACAGTCATTTGGCAAAGAAAATGTGAGTGGAAATCCTACATACTTTATTAAATAAAAAATAAAAATA
>NW_008355789.1:629085-646201 GCF_000622305.1 Nannospalax galili | reverse complement strand
CATTATCATTGACCTCACTATAAACCCTGTAAGACATAAAATTGAATGAGTTTTTAACCTTTAAAAAAGATCTCCATTTCATTTTAAAATAATATACAGTTTTTTTGTAAAGGAAGATAATTATTTCTTCCAAGCTTCAAATTTGTTTCTGTGGCATTTTAACATTTATGAAAACTACTGACTCTTGTATCAAAACACAGGGTTCTGTCCACTCCTTGAAAGTAGGCAGGCTTATGCCTATTCCTGCTAATAGAATAGGGCAGGAGCAGTGCAGTGTAGCACCTAGGCTGCTTCAGAAAAGGCCACTCAGGCTCTACCCAGCTCAGGAGTGCTTGCTCTGGAGTACGCCATGACCATGTTAGAGCTCTGATGACTCTGTCCACTGTGCTGGAAAGGCCCTGTGCAAGTGCCCTTAGGTGGCTTCCACTATGGAGCGGCATCCATTGTCAGCCAGCCGAGAGTGCCATCTTGGACAGGCTGAGAATTTTTTTTTGTTTTAGTCTAATGAGGTTCTTATTCCTTTTTTGGCACTGATATTACATTTTCTCACTCCATTTCCAGGCACTGTGGGGTGTCCCCTGTGTTCTTATTGCTGTAGAGCAGAAGGAGGACCTTTGCATACTTTCAACTCCTCTCCCAGCAGCTTGTCTGTGGCCAGGGAGACCAGCATCTTCATAGAGAATCACCCAGCTCTGCCATTCTTCTTTTATTTATTTATTATTTTTATTTATGTATATGAATGTCATGCCTGCATGTGTGTAAGTGCACCTGTGTCGTGCAGTGCCCAAGGAGGACAGAAGAGGGAGTTGGATTCCCTGGAACTAGAGTTACTGACGGTTGTTAGCTGCCATGTGGGTCCTGGGATTCAAACCTGGGTCTTCAAGAACAGCCAGTGCTGAGCCATCTTTCCAGCCCCCTTTTCTGGATGAATGTACCAATTTTTCTTTTTTTGCTATTATAACAAATTACCACTAACTTAAATCAACACAAAATTATTATTGTTGCGTTTTAGTGGTCAGAAATCTAAATTCAGTTTCATCAGATTGAAAACAAGATGTCAGCAAGATTTGGATTCCTTCTTGAGGCTATGGGCAAATTGATTGTCTTACCTTTTCTGGCTTCTAAAAGTGACCTGAATTCCTTAGGTTGTAGCCCTTCTCTCCGTTTTAACAAGTCTAACACTGTATCACTCTTGACACTTTACTATTTGTCTTGGAAATTCTTACATCCTTTTTAAGAGGTATGCTGTGGTTAGACAACTACTTAGTACATGTTATTTTCATAAATACCCTAAAATGGGATTATATGTAAACATTTTAATTTGTTATTCATGTGCTTTTTGGGGAGTGGAGAGGGACCAGGCTCTCACTGTGTAGCCCAGGCTGGCCAAAAACTCATGCTCCTCCTGCCTTAGCCTCCCAAGTGCTGGGGTTGCAGTTGTGCATATCTATATCCAGCTTGTGTGTATCTTTTTGCACTTTCCTGCAGCTCTGTATGCAACTATATCAGAGAACTTCCTAGAGATGTGCTGAGTTGAAGATGATGTGTTTATAATACAGAAGGACATGACCAACTAGACCAAAAGTTCTTCTTCCTCAAGTGACAATAGACTTAGGTTTTAGGTTCTGGTGTTTAGTTGTAAAGGTTCATAAAAATAATCCTGACTGTATCCTACAATATTTTGGATTCAAGATTATAGATAGATATAATACTAACAAAGCTCTTAAACCCATATGTAAGACAGACTGGTGTTTTGTGTCTTTTAACTCAAACCTCTGTGCTTCTCCCTCACCTCAATTCTGATAACCAATGTTCTAGTCTCTTCTATGAGTTTCACTATTTTAGATTCTTCATGTAAGTTTTATCATATATCTTTGTCTGCCTGTGCTTGGCATCTATTGAGATAGTCATGGGATCTTTATCTCTACTTCTGTTAATGTATTGTATCACATTAGTTGATTTTTTTTTTTTTTTTGAGACAGGGTCTCCCTGTAGCCCCAGCTGTCCTGGAACTCACTATGTAGACCAGGCTGGCCTTGAACTCACAGAGATCTGCCTGTCTCTGCCTCCCAAGTGCTGGGATTAAAGGCATGCGCTACCATACCCGGCTATATTAGTTGATTCTTATGTTGAACCATCCTTGCATTCCAGGGAAACATTTCACTTGGTTGTGTCGTGTCACTCTTTTAATGTGCTGTTAAATTCAGTTTGATAGTATTTTGTGATGGTTTTTACACCTATTTTCATCAGGGATATTAGTGTTTAGTTTTCTTTTTTTGTGGTGTATTTGGCTTTGGTATCAGGATCATGCTGTTTTCCCAAAATGAATTTAGAAGTTTTCCCTTCTCTTCATTTCCAGAAAAGTTTGAAAGAGGTTGGAATTAATTAAAAAAAATTTTTTTTGGTAGACTTCATCATGAAGCTGTTGGTCCTGGACTTTTGTTGTTGTTTAGAAGGTAGTGATTAATCTCCTCACTAGTTTTAGGTGTTTTGATTTTTCATCTCTTTATGATTTAGTATTGGTGGGTTTTATGTTTGTAGGACTTTTTCCATTTCTTGTAGGACATTCAGTTTGTTGGCATATAATTATTCATAGTGGTCTCTTAGGATTTACTTTATTTTGGTGGTATGTGTGAATGTGGGTGTATACATGCCACAGTGTGCATATGGAGGTCAGAGGACAGCTTCGTGGACTTAGTTTTCTCTTTCCTTCTTTACATGGGTGCTGGGATTCAAACTCAGGTTGTCAAGACTAGGTAGGTGGCAGGTGCCTTTACCCACTGAGTCGCCTGGCTGGCCCTGGATACATTTTTTATAAGATTTATTTATTTTATGTGTATGAGTTTTTTGCCTGCATGTCTGTAGTTATACCACATATGTGTAGTGCCCTCAGATGAAGGCTCATCTTCTGGAACTTGAGTTACAAGTGGTTATAAGCTGCCATATTGGTGCTGGGAACCAAACTTGGGTCTTCTTGTAAGAGAGAAAGTGCTCTTAACTACTGAACCATCTCTCCAGTCCCCCTGAATGTATTTTTGATAGATTGGCTTCCTGATTTCTTTAGTTCAGATGAGTTTAATGCCGATTCCTTTAGTTTTTAGTGTTTAAAGTTCAATATTTTCAGATTCTGTATTCCTTTGTAAACTGAAGTTCCCGGAGGGGTCGGGGGAGTGGGACACACACTTACGTTAAAGATTCTACATGGCTGACTGATTAGAACTTCATGACTGTAGAGAGTTGGAATGTTGAATATTCAGAGAAAAATTACCTTGAGTTCTCTTCAGCTCTCTTAGTAGCCACTCATTGCTCACCTCACCTCTGTGTCTGACTTAATAGCCTTTTGACTATCAGTAAAATCTTTGGACCACGTTGTTGGACCTCTTAGCTCTATCAGCCCCCAAACTACCATCCTCGTCAGCATCTGAGACCCATAGCAGAGGTTTCCTGTTTTACAGCTGCCTGCCTGCCTGATGCTCCCAACAATGTCTTTGGAAAAATTCCTTGATTTATGACTTTCTTTCTATAACTATAAAATTGTCACAAAACTGTTTTCATGTTGGAACATATTTTGGGGGGCAATCTGAATATGTGTCCCCTGAAACCACTTCTCTGTTGGAAAATGTTATTTGGGGCAGCCTGAATGTGTGTTCCTGGGCCATTGTCACTCACACTTGGCTCATGAATGGCTCTTATTCCTTGAGATGACAGCTGTGTTTTGTATCAATAGCATTTTGCAAATTAAAAGTAATTGTATTTATCAACCAAAGCTTTTTTGTTTTTATCTCTTTGAATCAAGGTCTGTGTCTGATAATTTCAATGTCTGGGGTCTCACTTGATGAGTTTATAATCCTGGTTTTATTTATATTTATTTATGTACTTGTTTTTTATTAGTGTAAGTTGTGTGTCAGGCATTATTATTTGCAGAATTGTAGAAACAATCTGACAGGAGGACCATATTTATGTGTGTTGTCACCCGGAGACAGAACCAGTACAGGGCCAACTTTATGGACCAAGATTTGATGCCTACTACTATAGGTGGTAAATCCTTTCAAGTTCTACTTCAGTGTAATGGGGCTTCTGAGGTATTCACCCTTGATAGGCTTGAGGCTCTGCTTCTTATCCTGGTACCCCCAGGAGGCTATCTGAAGCCTCTCCGTCTATCAGCTGTTTCCTAGGAAATTGGCCAGCACTCTCCTCCATGGATGGCCATTCTTTCCCCCCTCCAAGCCTGGCGATTCTGCCCTTTTATGTTAGCTCTTTGATGCCTTCAAAAATTTTCCTTTGGGTCTAGTCTCTTTAGTTGTTCTCAGCAGACTGGTTGGTTTGAATTACATTGTAGTGTGCCATTCAACCACCACTTTCTTTGTGGAGTCTTCTAATACCCCTAGACTGAATTAGTTGCTCTCACCACAGCCTTTTGGAAATTTTATAGCACTTGTTACAAGTGCTGTGCACTGTAGTTGCACTTCTCTATTCTGCCATTGTGAACAACCTCCAGGAACGTGACCTTCTCTACCGAATGTGGGGTTTCTACAGGTATTCCATGCCTTTCTTTTGGGCCCTTGGAGGCCATGAGAGCATTATTTCTTTATAGGCAATTCCACATTTCCAAATAGAATCTATAAACTAGTTTTATTAAAATTTTTTTAAAACTCAGAATTTTTCTCCTATAGAACAGTTTATGTATCATGGCTAAGTTTCCAGGCTAACCCACAAACATGATTTAATCTACCATTGAGCTAAAATTATATAAAATGTGTTAGTAATAATTATAGCAATTAATCCAAAGTTAAAACATCACAACTAAAATAATACTTAAATCTTGAGTGATGCCAGGTGTGATGGCACACACTTTTAATCCCAGCACTTGGGAGGCAGAGACAGCAGCAGACAGAGCTCTATGAGTTCAAGACCAGCCTGATCTACATAGCAAGTTCCAGGCCAACCAGGGATGCATAGTGAGAACCTGTCTCAAAAAACTAAAAAGTTTTTGTTTGGTTTGATTTGAGTGCCTTTGATTTTAAAAAAAGCAACCTTGATTTCAGATATTGTAAGGATTTTGAGGGGATAACTTGGGTTGATAAGCATTTGTAAAGGTTGATAGCACTGTTTCTATTTGGAATCTGATTTCACAATCAGACTTACAATTCCATTTTTGGTGCTATAGCAGTGTACTGTGGATAAGATCAGCACTCAGGAACAGTCCCTTGTTTTGACCCCAGGTGAAACATGTAAACTGGGAATGCTTCTTGTGGTACTGTTCAGCATTTGAAGAAAGGTGGTTGGAAGAGGCCATAAACAAACATCATGGGTTTTATTGGGTAGAATTAGCTGATACCACTAATGAAGGAGAAGTTGTGCATTGAGTAGACAGAGATGAAGCCACCAGGTTCTTCATTCCTGATGAGCCGAGGCTGTAGGGTGCTTAGTTTCATGGTTTTCCATGAAGGCTTGGGACTCCTTGTGTGAGTTGCAGAAGAAAGTCATAGTATGCATTCAGAAGACTGCTGTTTGTAACTAAAGGATCAAGAGCATTTAAAGGACGAAGGAATGTAAATTTATGAATGGTATCATTTCATTTTTTTCTCCAATGTGAGCCCTTAAAAACTCTGATGTGAACAGCAACTTATTCATAAACTTTACCCTGTAAAGTTATATGGTCTGTGTGAGACAGGAAGCAAGCTTGTACCAGTGGGTACTGAGGTCAGCAAGGAGTAGGCAAGAACCTAAGAATTAGACTAATGCCAGGTGGAGGAGCCAGGCTTAGCCATTTAGCAAGTATCTTTTTTTTTTTTTTTTTTTTTTTAAGAGTTCTCATATTTTAGTTTTAAGTTTATAAATAAAAAAACCCGGAGGTACAGGGGCAGACTCCCATGCCAGACTCCAAAAATCCACAACACTGAGAGTGTGCATATTGGGGGGCAGGATCACCCCAATTTACAGTCTGTCTCTTTCAAATTTTTTTTTTTTTTTTTTTTTTTTTTTAAGAGATCTCATATGTTAGATTTAAGATTATAAATCTAAAAAACCGGAGGTTCAAGGGGCTCATGAGTGTGCCCAGCAAAACTCTGAACATTTGGCTATCTATCTCTCAGTGTTCTTGCCTTAAGACTCTTGGTAGCTATTTCAGGAATGCATTTCCCTCCAATTTCTTCCAGGGAAACCACAGTACCCTTCAGGATTTAGACTGAGTGCCACTTCCCTCTATGAACGCTTGACTTTCTACTTTATTGGAAATCTCCTTTCCCTTCTCTGAGAATCAGTAGCATTTTGCATACTTTGCATGTTTATCACCTTTTACCCTAGATTGTATTTCGGGGAGATGCTGGCGAGTATTTTGTATTCCCACCTCTATTTCCACAAGGCCAAGCACAACTTCTTATGTACATTTAGATGCTAAATAAGTCTGAATGGTGGAGAAATGAACTTATATACTGCTACGCAAATTTCTGTGGGTCGGAAGAAAGCATGAGTAGCAAGGAAATCTGGGTTGTCACTGGAAATAAGGAGGCAGGCCAGGGATTATGTCTAACAAAAGACCATTGTGAAAGTCAGTAGTTTGTTGTATCTGAGAGTATTATCTACTCAGAAAGAAGACGCACACTTTCATCTGGAACTTTATTTGTGACAGTAGATGACTCAGAAGACTCAAGTGCACATTTAATCCTTTAAAAGAAGCTTGCTTTGATCATTTGTGGAATTTACATTTTTATGCCTTAGAATTTTTATATGCTCACTTATATTGAGGCAAATGTTTAAAATATTACTATTTTATAATAATTGAAGATTATGAAACCATTAGAATGTGTTCATTATTGGCCTCTGAATCTACTGGAAAATGTTTATTTAAATTCTGCCTTTTAGCTCAGGCATAGTGGCACACACCAAAATCTCAGCACTCAGGAGACTGAGACAAGAGGATTCCTATGAGTTCCAGGCCAGGCTGGGCTACATAGTGAGTTCCAGGCCAGGCTGGGCTACATAGTGAGTTCTAGACCAGGCTGAGCTGTGTAGTGAGTTCCAGGCCAGGCTGAGCTATGTAGTGAGTTCCAGGCCAGAGTAAGAGCTACAGAGTAAGAGCATGTTTGAAAAATAAATCTCTACCTCTATTTTATTTGGGTATACTTTCATGGGTTCAAATGTTGTTTACAGTGTTGATCTCCTTGGGAATTTTGAAAAGAAGCATTGTTTCATATACAGAGTTACAGAATGGAAATCACCTACAGTTGCTTGGAAGGTTTTCACTAAGGATGTCTCTATGTATTTTCCCCAAAAGATAAGATTTAATAATTGAATGCTTATTGTTTTAATGAGAAGTATTTTTACATTGACTTTTAATTTAGTTTGTGTGTGTGTGTGTGTGTGTGTGTGTGTGTGTGTGGTGTATGCACATGTATGTGTCCTGGTGTGTAAGGCTGTAGGCCAGAAGGGGATGTCAAGTATCCCCTATCACTTTTATTTTCTTGAGGCAGAGTCTTTCACTAAAGTTGGAGGTAGGCTGGCAGCCAGCAAACCCCAGTGATTTTCCTGACTCTGCCTTGCATAGTCCTGGGGTTACAGGCATGTGCTGGCATGTGTGACCCAGCCTTTTACATGTGTGCTAGGGATTAAAACTCAAGTTCTCATGCATACATAGCAAGCACTCTTACTCACTAAGCCATCTTCCCAGATCCAAATGAGAAATATTCCTAACGTAGTTAGACTATATACCATTTAGTGTCTAGACATGTAGCGAGTGGCCTTTTGAATTGATTGGGACCTTGCTAGTTCCTTATTTCAAGCTCTTTGGAGAGGAGTGCATTTTCTACATTTGGCAATCTCCTCTGTAGCAACTTCTGCTCTCAATGAATTACATGGATTTTCTTTTATATATTATTTTTATTTTATGTGTATGCGTGTATTTCCTGCATGTTGGTAAGTGCACCCATGTCGTTCAATGCCCGCGGACGACAGATCCTCTGTCGGATCCCCTGGAACTGGAGTTATGGACAGTTGTTAGCTGCCATGTGGATGCTGGGGTTCGAACCTGGGTCTTCTACAAGAACAGTTAGTGTTCTTAACTGCTGAGCCATCTCTCCAGCTCCCGAATTACATGGATTTTCTTTTCTGTTGCCTTGGCCTAAAATGCTTTACTATGTCATTGATTGATTGATTGATTGATTGATTGAGACAGATTCTCACACTGTAGCCCAGGCTGGGCCAGAACTCACAGCAATCCTCCTGTTTCAGCTTCCTGGGTACAGGGTTACAGGTATGAGCCACCATACCCTACCTACCATGTCTTAAGGAATGTTTTGCTTAAGTGACCTGTTGAGACATTTTGTTTTCATATTTCAAGGATACAGTAAGTATTTTTAATCACTTAAATGTGGTCAAAATTTCAGCAAATTGAACTTTGGAATTGATATATTAGAATGTTTCGATCACTTTGTATTTACACCTTTGTGTTCTGCTTTGCACTGAAATGATTTGTTGTACAATAGTACTCCGGGCGTGGTGGCGCATGCCTTTAATCCCAGCACTCAGGAGGCAGAAGCAGGTGGATCATTGTGAGTTCAAGGTCAGCCTGGTCTACATAGTGAGTTCAGGTCAGCTGGGACTACAGGGAGACTGTCTCAAATTATGAAACAAAACAAAACAAAACTCCATTACACAGCTTTGCTTCTTTGGTTACAAAGTAGGTTGAACAATTCACAGCTTTTTATTCCCACAAAAAAAAAAAAAAAAAAAAAAAAAAAAAAAAAAAAAAAAAGACAAAAAAAGTACTTCCTTTTAGATCAAAAGGATCAAGGATCTTATCATGTTTCCTTTGTGGGTACCGTAGTTCCTTCCACAGAATAGCAATTATGGATCCTGCAGTAAATAAATTATTGAATAAATAGATATACCTACCATTGTGATAATATTTAAAAGATCTTAGTAATATTCCCAATGTTACCATAGTAACATTTTTGATTATGCAGGCTATTTTGTTTGAGAAAAAATATTTTCTTGATATAATAAAAATGCAGTACATAGTACATAAGTACACAGAAGGCTTAATTTTATGAGGCTTACTCTGTGCATCTCAGATCTTTGGGTACTTGATCATTCCTTTTCTCTGGCTGGATAAATAAGTAAGGTACAATTTGAGTGTGGCTAGATCAGTGAGGTAGGCAGAAATGTACTTACTGAGTGTAGATTGAGGGAATGCATAAGTGGTTGAACATATCCACCCCTTACTTCTTCAAAACATGTAAACCAGATATTGACTGAGTTTTGATAATGCTCATCAGTGCTATATAGTATTTGGAAAATGGGGAAGTCACGTGTCAATCTTAGAACAAAACCAGACTAGACAGTCATCTGGGCACCTTGAGAGTCAAGAGAGATGGAGGCAGGCAGCCTGGGTAGTGAGTGCCCCTAAGCACCAGGGACGGTGTGGGTTGACTGCTGGTTCCAAAGGGATAGACAGACAAGGACAATATAGCAGTATCTAAGCACAGCCAGGCAACTCCCATGTTTATATCTAAGCTTTGCCATTACTCTGTGTATCAAATATTTTAGTATCTTCCACCTATGCTGGGCAGATAGTAAAAAGGAGAGCAAGAACCACCCATTCTTAATCTTTATTGGTTGCAATTCCATCCGTGTATAGTAGTTTTGGGTAGTGGGTCCTGGGTGCCTCACTTACAATTATTTACTTGTTCTGTGTTCCCATGGTATCAACCTCTCATAATTAGTTCTGTTTCTATAGTATCAACCTCTCTTAAAGTTAATTAGCCACATGTCCAGATTGATATTTTTCAATATCGATTTGGTCAACCTTGGGACCGTGACCATTATGGGGCAGTACAAGCAATTTAGTGGGACAGAGAGTGTTGTGACAAGAGTGTTTTTAAAAAGGACACAGAATAGACAAGAAAAGAATGTAGACTATATTACAAAAACTACAGTATTTTTCATGAAACATTTGCTTCAGTATATATGTGAATGTATATTGGGTTATAATCTAAAATTGGATTTGTTATTATGGATCAGGTTAGACATGTTTGAGAAATACTCAATTATACCAAAAGACCCTTGCGATAAGAATCTAATTTATCTTTGTATTCAATGATCAGATTTATACTACAAGCGCATGGATTTATGATGCAGTTTTCCACTGTCACTGTGTATTAAAAAAGAAGAGCTTGTTTACTGAAATAATTTCTTATGTAGTTTGTGGGTACAGAGTATTTTTTAATCAGGGATATTTATGTGTGTGTGTGTGTGTGTATGTATGTACATGCACCACAAGAGGGCATCAGATCTCCTGGAACTGGTGTTATAGGCAGTTGTGAACTGACTGACCTGGGTGCTAGTAACTGAACTCAGGTCCTCGGGAAGAGCAGCAAGTGTTCTTAACTGTTGAGCCATCTCTCAGACCCGTCAGTGGCTTTTTTAAGAGCACGCCACTGCTGTTAAATATTCTTAAATTTAAATGGTATTGAACATCACAATCCTTTCTCCTTTCTCCTCTATCTTAATCACATGATTTGTGAAAGAATCTTTGCTGGGGCACTCTGTGAAGAGTCTGGTCATGATTTAGTCATATACCTGTATTGACTTAAAAACTAAAATTATGGATATAGGACAAATTATGTTGACAAATTGAGAAAATGAAACAATAAAAGTCCTAGAGTAGCTTCTGATAGGTGGAATATTGGCCCTCTAAAGGTGTCCAGGTAGACTCCCTGGAACTTGTATGTCATGGAGCAAATGAGATGTTGCGCTGATCAAAGTGGGATGTGAGAAGGTCCTGAATGCCCAGGCAGGCCTAATTTAATCACACAGTTCCTGAGAACTCACATGCCTTTTCCAGCTGTGGTGAATTTGGCAGGGAAACAAACTTGCCTAAAGCCTCCAGAAAGAAACTCAGCCCTGCTGACTTTAGCCCAATGCTTGCACCTGTGCTGTTCCAGCCTCTGAGTCTGTGGTGGCATGGCATAGCAGCGGTAGAACAGGAATGCAGAGCTCGTTAGCACCTGAGGTATCCAGAAGAGAGGGTCAAGGAGGGTTAGAGTTTCTTCCACATGCTTGAAGAAACAGGAACTGGTTGGCACTGAGAAGACAAAGTTAATGAGGGTGTTCAAGATCCAGTCTTCAATATTTAAAAAGCTGTCATGTGGAAAAAATGATGAGATGATTATGTTGAGTTGGAAGAATTTAGGTCAGGATTGAAGTTATGGAGAATGTGAAATTATAGCCATCAAAATCTGACTGTGTGATATTGGAAAACATGAGGTCTCCATCTCTGCAGGTGCCCAGAAACAGTGCTGTACGTGGTATGTGTAGCATACTTTGCAGCTTACCAAGAGCTTTACCTTCATAAATCATCCCATTTTGCCCTCAGCAACCCAGTGAATTAGTGTTAGTTTTCTTACATTATGTGTAAGTAAATGGAGGCTCATAGGGCTTAATGGCACTCAACAGCTATTGAAGAGCAGTGCTGGAGCTTAGCCTTCTTTTAGGAAGAGGAGACCAAGGAGGCCAGTACTTTTCCTATGACCTTATTCCTTCTTTACATGAGGAGACCAGGCAATGCCTGGTAAGCTGCTTTCAGCTTTGTAAGATTCAGTAATGCTATGAAGAAATATTTTAATAGGTGATGGAGTGCATGGCTTCATTTGAATTTTACCTTTACCCTATACTGTGTATCAGGCATATAGATGCAAGTCATGATTCTAAGTCCTGAACCAAAGAGTTTTAGAATAGAGCCAGTATACTGTTCATGGAGAAAAAAAGACTGCAGTGATGGCTCTCCAGAGGTATCCTGGTAAATGTCTAACAACCCTGATTTGTAGCATCTTCTGATTCCATGGTATAAATGTTCCCAGTCTGTCCACCCTCACTGATGTGGATCTGGGAAGAGATGTGCACAAACACACCATTACATGGTGTTGTCATATGTAGCAGGCACAAATAATACCTTAAGAGCACAGTAAAAATGTGCTAAACAATTAGGAAATCAGTTTTGAATATTGATTATTTTGTTTCAAAGTATAACTTATATTTTAAATATAAGTTTATTTAAATTTTATTAATGGTTGCATTTTACAAATAGCCCCCAGAATTCCTGCAAATGTGACAATTGATTCTTGCAAGTTGATATGGGCCAGCATTAGCACTGCAGCTGCCCCTGGAAATACTGCATAGAGCTTTGTATAGTGAGATCTGACCCAGTGGACAAAGGACCATGTGTGCTTCCTCCAGGGCTTATATGTTCTGAGACCCAGTGTAAACCATGACATATGGCTTCCCAAGAACAGCAGTGGCCGGCTTCATGGGAATGGCATAGAAAAGCCCCTATCTATGCCTTCCCCTCAACCCTGTTTTCCATCTCTGCTGGCTTTGTGTTTGGCTAAAATAGTTCATTGCACTTGCTTTTTATTGTGTAGAGGAGAGAAACATGAGTAGGGGAAATTTCCTCTTTTATATGAGTCCTTGGCAAGTTAGACAAATAATTATTTTCAGCCACTGAGAGCTAGAGGAAGAGTTTTCAAGCTAATTGTGAAAAATGTCTATGTAATTTTACTTAACACTACTGCATTTTTTCACTAATGTCTTCTAATTTCTGGAGAAAAGAGAGGGTCCTTCCCATTTCAAACACAGAAGTCTAATTTAGTTGAAGTTCAAGAGAAATGTTAAAGAGAACCCCTCTGGAGCCCTTTATTCTACGGACAAGGAGATTGTTGATAAGTGAGCTATAAAGAATGGGGCCTAGTGAGGTAAACCATCATGGTGTAAAGGGTTGGAATGTGTAGACAGGGAGAAATTAAGAAGTACTTTTCCATCAAGGAAGAGGGTAGGAAGTGGTATGTGGAACCAACTTGAAGACTGGTTAAACATATACATCTCTAAGCTGGAAAAGCACTTAGGGTTAACAGGTTCAGGATAGCGCCTCTGCCTCCCGCACCACTGCACCTGAGGCGATTCATAGTCCACAGCAATACAAGAAAAGTAGTTAAGTCCATCTTCTTTGGTTTTTAAAAACTTTTTCAAACACAAATGATATACATATACTTTCTCATCACGAAAAGGTAAAAATAAACGATAAAGTAAATGAAATCTCTCCTGCCCATATTCTATAACTCAAAGGCCATTTCCTTTTCTAGGAATAGCAGTTCCTAACAGTTTGATGTACAATGTATTGGACATTTCCAATATGTCTAAAAACATAAATAATTATGTGTAGACTATACATATCACATTCCATTCATTTTTTCTTAAAATTAATGCCTTATACTTGTACATCTGTTTATTGCTGTACTATTCACAATAGCTGAGAAATGGAATGAGACCAGATGCCCACTAACAGATGAATGGATAAAGAAAATATGGTTATGTATGCACAATGGAATTTTATTCAGCAAGAGAGAAAAATGAAATCATGGGCTGGTGAGATGGCTCAGCAGGTAAAGACACTTATTGCTACTTCTGTCTCCTGAGTTCAATCCCTGTGACCCACATGATAGGAGAGGACCAACTCCTGCAAATTGTCTCCTGATCACCACACGAGTGCTGCTGCATGCACCCCAATACATAAATAAATGAGGTAAAATTTGAACATTTTATTTTTATTTGTGCATGTGCGTGCATGTGCATGCATGTGTAGGAGTTACAAGTGATTATGAGCTGCCCATTGTGGGTGCTGGGAACCAAACATAGGTCCTTTGCAAGAGCAGCAAATACTCTTAACTGCCAAGTCACCTTTCCAGTTTTGTAATAAAATGTATATAAAAGAAAAAATAAAATCATGACATTTGCAGGAAAACGGATGGAAGTTTAGAATTATTTTGTCAATTTATGCAAAAAGGCATGTGAAATTTTGGTAGGGATCATGTTTAATTTATAGATCAATTTGGGCCACACTAAATTTTCTAGTATGTGAAGACAAAACACCTTTCCATCAGTTTAAGGAAATACCCTTTCTATTACTAGTTTGTTGACAGTTTTTGTCATGAGAGGATTTTTTTTAGATAAATTATTGAGAATTTCATACATGCATACAAGGTATTTAGATCAAATCCATCTCACTCCCTCCCCTCTACCTCCTCCCATATCTCTCCATAAATTTTTTCTGATAACTTCATGTACTCTTTCTTCTTTGATTTATTTATTTTTTTATGGGGCTTTTGGCTACACTAACCATCCCCCTTCTGAAGCGGTAACCCTAAAATCTTTTAAGGATTTGATAAATGCTCCCAAATATTTTTGACATTTTTGGCCTTTGGAACAGAGTAGGTTGCTAAGAGGCCCAAGGACATTGTGAGTTTTAGCTAATAAATTGGCTACTTTTCTTTGGGGTCTTTTTACCCTAATTGCCTAGTGAACTATCACACCATCCTCTGAAGAGGTTACCTGAATTGCCAATAGGGAATTGGGACGCAGACCACTCTGGCTTCTTCCATGCTGAAGAAGGATGCAGGGTGAGGTAATTGGAGTGCCCCTTCAGTGGATCTATCTAAAAGACTCCCAAATTGCATAACTTTTATCTTGAGGAGGAAAAGAAAGTCTTTGAATCATGAATAGGAGATGTGAATGAGAAGTAAAGGCAAGAGTAATTAGCTTTACAAGTTCTAGACAGGGAACTAGAAAAAAGTCAGGACAGGGCAATTTTCAAATGTTCATATGAGAGTCCATTGGAGTTTCTTAACAAGGGCTTCCAAAAGCACCCCTCTATTGGGTTCCTCCTCATTTTTCTTTTGTCTTCCAAGTTTGAACTCTAGAGTGATGGATTTTTACTCTTTGGTTACACTTTCCTTTTGGGTGTTTAAGACCATACAGTTGGCCCAAATAAACCAATGCTTTTGTTTTTGTTTTTGTTTTCAGTCTTTTTTGAGACAGCATCTCCCTGTAGCCCCAGCTGTCCCGGAACTCACTATGTAGACCAGGCCAGTCTTGAACTCACAGAGATCTGCTGCCTCTACCTCCTGAGTGCTGGGATTAAAGGCATGAATTGGCCCAAATAAATCAATTTATTTTTATACTTAAAGTCATTTGAGGATCTATTCCTCAGGGGTCATATGAGCTTGGGAGGGAGCCCCTGGCTCCTTTCTTTTACCAGTTCCATCTATGTGAAGATAAGTCAAAGGTCCTGCTCGATCATGTCTGGCTTCACTTGGAAGCATGAATGAGATGTTTCCTCTGAGTTGACCCTCCTCTTTGTAGACTGAACACTGGTTCAAGTCCATCTTGTGGGATCTCCATGTCCTCCCTGAATGAGAGGACAGGTGACTCACCACAGTTACAGGACATTTTGAGAGATGTTCCATAGTCCCCTGGAACTTAGTTGACCTTGGAGGACAAGGGGCAAAAACTGTCCTTTAAGGTCCTCTGACCACATTACTATAGGCCTTAAAGTATGGCTGTTAAACATCCAAGAAGGTAAGTTCCATCAGTCTGGTACTTTTAATTATCATGTGCTATGTAGGTAAGGCTTGGGTGAAAAACCAAATATTCTCAGACAAACTTTGACTAGATATATATTTTGTTCCTTAAACTAGTTGACTAAACTATGACCATAGACATTTTAAGATTTTGTGTGTATTATTTTTGTCTCATTCTTTATACAGCATAACAAACCTACACAGACCTTCATCACTTGTTTAGGCTTTCTCATTTTTTCTATTTTGGAAAATATCTCCATTCCCGTCCGTATCCTTTTAACATCTTTTATAGTCTCATTTTCTTTTTTTGAAAAAAATAATTATGAGACATAATAGCATTAACAAATAAATTTTCCATCTGTTGTGAGACTTCTTTTCCTGGGGATGCTAAGCAATGCTTATTCCCTTTCAAGGTTTTAGTATTGAGCCAATGTTTGATAAAAGTTTTACCAGGGAACCAGTGAATTTATTGAGCTTACTTACAGAGATAACTGAGGGGTTGCTGAGGTGTATGTATGACCTGAGGGTATGCACACTGGATAGCCTTTACCCAGCATGGGTCATGCCTTCTCTTCCTAGCCTTCCCCAGATTGTGTACTTTAGCCCTTCCCAAATCCAGGAGGCCATGTGTGATTAGTGTCAAATTACATTCAGTTGGCTGGGAAGAGTAGCTGGATAATGCAGTGAGGGTCCAATGACCTTACTTGGCTTTCCTTTAATGACAGCACAACCATTAATAAGCCTAATTGTGATGATGTTTAGTGATCAGGCTCAGCGGAAGTCCTGATAATGGTAGCTATTTCATGCAGAAGGGGCTGCTGTGTAGCATCATCTTATTAAAAGTACCTGGAATTGAAAAGGATTTGGTGCTAGGATCCACATATGAAGCAGAACATTCAACGTTTGTTTTTCAGAGTCTGTATTACTTCACTTAGTATAACAGTTTCTAGATCCATCCATTTATCTGCAATTTCATTATTTCATCTTTCTTTACTGCTGAATAGAACTCCACTGTGTAAATATACCACATTTTTGTTAACCACTCATCAGTTGAGGGGCACTTGGGTTACTTCCATCACTTAACTATTGTGAAAAGTGCAGCAACAAACATGGTTGTACAAGTGTCTCTACAATAGGATGAGTCCTTTGGGTATATGCCAAGGAATGGTATAACCAGGTCATATGGTAGGTTCATTTTTAGTTTCTTAAGAGTTCTCCACACTATTTTCCATAGAGGTTGCATGAGTTTACAATCCCACCAGCAGTAACTGAGCGTTCCCCTTTCTCTACATCCTTGCCAGCATTTGGTATCATTTGTTTTCTTGATCTTAGCCAGTCTAATTGGGGTAAGGTGATACCTTAGGGTGGTTTTAATGTGCATTTCCCTAATTACTAACAATGTTGAACACTTTTTGATGTTTTTTATGTTGAATACATCTTTACTAATTCCTTTGAGAACTCTCTGTTTAGATCTTTAGCTCATCTTTTTAAAAAAAATTATTTTTATTTTATGTGTGTGTATTGCCTGCATGTAGGTAAGTGTACCCATGTCCATGCAATGCCCGTGGAGGTCAGAAGAGGCTGTCGGATCCCCTGGGACTGGAGTTACAGACAGTTGTTAGCTGCCATGTGGGTGCTGGGATTCAAACCTGGGTCTTCTGCAAGAACAACCAGTGTTCTTAACTGCTGAGCCATCTCTCCACCTC
>NW_008355789.1:613068-628253 GCF_000622305.1 Nannospalax galili | reverse complement strand
CTTCCATATGAATTTAAGGATGGGTTTTTTCTAGATCTGTGAAGCATGTTATGGGTATTTTGATTGGGATTGCACTGAATCTATTTATTGCTTTTGGTAGGATAGTCATTTTCACAACATTAATTCTTCCAATCCATGAGCATGGGAGGTCCTGCCATCTCCTGGCATCTTCCTCAATCTCTTTCTTTAATGATTTAAAATTTTCATTGTAGAGATCTTTGGTATCATTGATCAAATTTATTTCAAATATTTATAATTTTTTTGCAGCAATTGTGAATGGGAGCATTTCCTATATTCTTTCTCCAATTACTTCTTACTGGTAAATAGAAAGGTTGCTGATTTTTGTAGATTGATTTTATACCCTGACACTATACTGAAAGTGTTGATCAGTTCTAGTTTTCTGCTGGAAATTTTGGGATCTCGTAAGTACATTATCATATCATCTGCAAAAAGTGATAGTTTGACCTCTTCTTTTCCAATTAGTGCTTTAATTTCCTTCTCCTGTCTTATTGCTCTAGCAAGAGTTTCAAGAACTATGCTACAAAGGAGTGGAGATAGTGGACATCCTTGTCTTGTTCTTGATTTCAATGTGAATGCTTCCAGTTTTTCTCCATTTAGAATGATGTTGGCTGTGGGTTTGTTGTATATAGCTTTAATTATGTTGAGGTATGTTCCCTCCAGTGCAATTCTCTTTAGGACTTTGAACATAAATACATGCTGAACATAAAAGCCTTTTCTGCATCTATTGAGAAGACAATGTGGTTTTTGTCTTTGAGTCCATTTATATGATTAATGATTTTTATAACTTCCATATATTGAACCATCCCTGCATCTCTGATTATGGTGAATGATATTTTTGATGTGTGTCTGTATGTGGTTTGTATTTTGTTGAGAATTTTTGCATCTGTGTTCATTAAGGATATGTGTCTATAGTTTTCTTTTTTGGTTGTGTCTTTACCTGGTTTGGGTATTAGAGTGATGCTGGCTTCATAGAAGGAATTTGGGAGTTCTCCCTCTGTTTCTATCTTTTTGAATAATTTAAGTAGTATTGGTTGGAGGTCTTCTTTAAATGTCTGGTAGAATTCTGCTGTAAATCCATCTGGTCCTGGGCTTTTTTTAGTTGGGAGGCTTTGTATTACTGTTTCAATTTCCTTATATGTTATGGGTCTGTTTAAACTGTTGATCTCTTTTTGGCTTAACTTTGGTGGTTCCCATGATTTTAGATATGAGAGGATATTGTTTTTTATCAAATATTTTTCTCTGCATGTGTCAAGATAGTCATGCTGATTTTTACCTGTGTTTATGCTTATTATATTTATTGTATTAATATTATATGATGTTATTTTTATATGTTGAACCAACTTTTTATTCTCAAGACAAATCTTACTTGTCATAGTGCATAATCATTTAAAAATACTGCTAGATTTCATCTAATATTATTTTCTTGAGGCGTTTCCTTTTTTTCATTGTTGTTGTTTGGTCTTTTTTTGAGACAGGAACCTCCTGTGTCCCCAAACTGACCCGGAACTCACTATGTAGCCTAGGCCGCCCTTGATATTACAGAAATCTGCCTGTCTCTGCCTCCCCAATGCTGGGATTAAAGGCATGCATCACCATGCCTGACTTCACTTTTGTTATAATAAAGGATGTTGGCTGTGTGTGCATGCATGTGTGATAAGTTTATCACTGGTGTAATAGTAATACTTCATTTTGAATCATAGTTGGGTGCAGAATTCTTGGCTGACAAGTTTGTTTCTTTGATTTTTTCCTTCCAGAACTTTCAATATGTCATCTCATTTCCTTCTGACCCTTGTGGTTTCTATTGAGAATCTTAGTAGAATATTGAGAAGTGCTTGTATGTGATGAGATACTTCTCTCCTGCTGCTTTAGAGATTACAAAATAATTTAAAATAAAAGTTATTTTATGTGTATGCGTGTTTTGCCTACATGCATATAAGTGCACCTGTGCACACAATGCCTGCAGAGGTCAGATGAGGGCATCGGGTACCCTGGAACTGGAGTTACAGACCATTGTTCGCTGTTATGTGGGTGCTTGGAGCTGAATCCACATCCTCTGCAAGAATAGCCAGTGCTCTTAACTAATGAGTATCTCTTCAACCCCTTGCTTTTAAAATTTTATCTTAGTTTTTGCTAGCTTGATTCATATGTATCCAAGAGTGAGTTGAGTTTATGCTACTTAGTGTTTGTTAAGATTTGTAGATGGGTAGTTTATGTTTTTATTAAATTTGAAAGGTTTGCTAATTTCATCAAATATTCTTTGTGCCCTCTTGTTTCTCTTCTTCTAGAACCCCTTTATGTATCTATTGGTATACTTGATAGTGTCTGTATTAGTTACTTTCTCATTGCTATGACAAAATACCCAACAGAAACAGCTCCATGGTAGAAAAGTTTGTTTTGTTCATGGTGTCAGAGGAATTTCTCCTTGACACCATGGTGTCACCAAGGCTCACTTGACATGGTGGGGAAGGCCAAGTGGGGTGTTTCAGTGGCAGCTTTCCTTGTGTGGCAGTGGATAAGGCTGATTGCCATCTCATGATACAAAATGCATTTTGTCAAACCTTCCCAGTCTACATAATTCTAAATAGTTGCCAAACTATTCAGAATGCCCAAAGTGTCTTCTGAGACTCGAGAAAAACTCTTATCTGTGAGCCCTTGGAAAACCAAACAGGAAGGTGTGTACTTCATATATACAATTATACAGAGTAAGTATTCCCATTCCAAAGGGAGAAATGGGACATTACAAAAAAAGATTGGACCAAAGCAAGACTGAAACTCATCAGAGAACTATTAAATCCTGGAAGATCTGTCTGGCACCCAGGGCACATGGTGGCATGATGTGAGCTCCAACAGGCTTGAGAAGCTCTTTCCAGATGGTCCTGCCACTTGCAGCACAGGGTATCCCTTTGGGTTGCTCTGCTTGCTGCCTGCATCTTTCCTCAGCATGCACCCAAAGTGCGTGGCCCTTCCAACATCCAGGGTCACCACTGAAGCGTAGGCTTCACCTTCTCTGCTTCACACTGAGCTCTGAGGAGCTTTCTGAAGGAATGTAGCCGTGATGTTCATTGACTGCCCCACAGACTTCCTTGGAACCTTAGTGCAAGCTCCCACAATCCCATAACTCCTTTAAGTGTCTGCAAAACCCAGCACCATGTGGACAATACGAAGTTATGTTTCCAGCCCAAGAAGTAACCAGACCTCATGGTTTATGGCTGCAGTAGTCTCTGAGTGCCTAAGCTGCTGAACCTGGGAAAACATTTTCCTAGGCAGCCCTTTTCCAACAGGGCACCTATTTCTCTCTCTCTCTCTCTCTCTTGGATCAAGCTAGGAGCTCTGACTGTACCTATAAAAATGGAACTGACTCATCATAAGTCTCTCTCTCTCTCTCTCTCTCTCTCTCTCTCTCTCTCTCTCTCCCGTCTCAATTACAGTTGTTTTCATAAAAATATATTTAAAAATTATTTATTATTTTATGTATACAAGTATATTACCTGCATGTATGTGAGTACATCTGTGTCATGCAATGCCGCAGAGGTCAGAAGAGGGCATTGGATTCCCCTGGAACTGGAGTTAAGGATGGTTCTTAGCCACCATGTGGGGTGCTGGGAATCGAACCCGGGTCCTCTGCAAGAGCAGTCAGTGCTCTTAACTGTGGCGCCATCTCTCTATCCCATATAAAAAATATTTTACTTATTATTTTTATGTGTATAAGTGTATTCCCTGCATGTATATAAATGCACCTGTGTCATGCAATATCCGTAGACATCAGAAGAGAGTGTCAGATTCCCCTGGAACTGGAGTTATGAACAGTTGTTAGCTGCCATGTGTGTGCTGGAAATCAAGCCCAGGTCCTCTGAAAGAGCAGCCAGTGGTCTTAACCACTAAGCCATCTCTCCAGCCTTTTACTCTCTCTTTGTAAATGAGAGTCTGTTGTTATTACATTTCAATTATTTTTATTTATTTATTCATTTATTTGTTTGTTTATTTATCGTGTTTGTGTGTCTGTGTGTGTACGTGTGTATGTGTGTACATGTGGAGGGCAGAGGACAACTTGAGGGAATTGATTACTTCTTTCCACTATGTGGGTCTTGGGGATAAAACTTAGGTCATTAGGCTTGGTGCCAAGTACCTTTACCCACTGAGCCATCATGCTGGCCCCAATTGAAAAATCTTTCAAATTCACTTGCATTTTTATGCCCTGAAACTTTCCAAGAAAAGAGTCATACTCTCATGGCATCTTTTTAAATGCTCCAGTACAAAAACATGTGCACGTCCTCAGCAATTACAGCCACTTGTTCACACCTGTCTTGCTGTCGACTGTGCTCAAGCTACGTTCCTTGCCAGACTGAAGTTTTAAAAAGTTACTTCACATTTTTCCTTTGGACTCTCATATAAATCTGAGTAAAATCTGTGAGAACAAGCATGCCACACCTGAATGTTATACCATCTTGAAATTCCCTCCATCAAATAAAGTAGTCCATTACTTTAAAATTCAGCCTCATTCAAAGTTTCAGGACAGGCAAAATATAGTCCAATTCTTTGTCAGAATGTACCACAAATTGCCTCTAGTCCAACCTCAGTAGGGCCCTTGTTTCCCATCTGAAGTCTCATAAGGATGGGCTTTTTTGTCCTAATTTCTATCAGCACTCTGCCTTCTCATCAGCATACAGAACTCTAGCCCACATCTCCCAACTCTTCCATATTCTCCCTGATAACCAGTTACCAAGGTCCAAGAACTATGGTTGACTTTACCATAGCAACAGTCCCACTTCTGTGATTCCAATGTAATTGCTTTCTTATTGCTGTGTCAAAATATCTGACAGAAACAACTTAAAGGAGCAAAGGTTTCTTTTTGCTCAGAATTTCAGAGGAATGTCTGTTCATCACGGTGGGGAAGGCAAATAGAGCAGCTCCATGGCAGCAGGATTGTGTAC
The DNA here is from genome assembly GCF_000622305.1 of Nannospalax galili. Lineage (NCBI taxonomy): Eukaryota > Metazoa > Chordata > Mammalia > Rodentia > Spalacidae > Nannospalax > Nannospalax galili. The sequence goes on along the minus strand of NW_008355789.1, from coordinate 623,301 downwards.
TAGCACTCCTTACACGATGGTAAACTAGAAGACAAGTACAGTTTGGAACTAGGAGTGGGAATGACTCTCAAGTGCCCACCCTGAGTGAACTAGTTCACCCATGAGGCCCTACTTCCAAAAGGCTTCACAGCCTTTAAAATGGCACAAATTGGAGACCAAGAATTTGAAGCATGAACTCGTGTGGAACATTTCAGATTCAGACTAACATGTCTCACAGGTCTCTGTGGATGCTTATTTTTCTTCAATTATTTTATTCTTCACCCTCCACACTAGAAAACTTCAATTGATCGATCTTTTAAAAAGTTTATTTTTTTAATTTTATCTTTGTGTGTGTATGAGTGTATTGTCTGCTTGTATGTAAGTGCACCCGTGTTGTTCAATGCCAGTGGAGGTCAGAAGAGGGCATCTGATATGCTGAAACTAGAGTTACAGATGGTTGTGAGCTGCCATGTTGGTGCTGAGAACTGAACCCCGGTCCTCTGCAAGAGTACCCAGTGCTTTTAACCACTGAGCCATCTCTCTAGCCTCAACTGATCAATTTTAAAGTTCACTCATTATTCCTCTGCCAGCCTTTCTTGTGAAAATTTGATCTATATTATTATGTTATACAGTGTTAGCCCTGAAACTGTCTTTGATTTAAAGTAAAGTTTGTGCATATTCAGTGCTCATCTATTTGGTATGGCACCCTTATAGAGGTTTTGTTCTTTGAATATGCTTTCCTTCAGATCTTAACAATACATTTAAAATAGCTCAACAGCCTGCTTTATCTAGTAAGTCCAACATTTGGGCTTGTTCAGAGCAGTTTCTACTGATTACATTTTCCCCTCTGTTGTAAAGCCATACTTCTTTTGTTTATATCTTTTTTAAAAAATTTATCTTTATTATCTTTATTTTATTCTTTTATGTGTATGAGTGTATTGCCTGCATGCATGTAGGTGCACCCGTGTCATGCAATGCCTGCGGAGGTCAGAAGAGGGTGTTGTATCCCTTGGAACTGAAGTTACAGACAGTTTTTAGCTGTCATGTGGGTGCTGGGAATCAAACCTGGGTCCTCTGCAAGAACAGTCAATGCTCTTAACTGCCGAGCCATCTCTCCAATCCCCTCTTTTGTTTATATTTTAAACTAGACATTTAGAATATGGCAGCCGATAAGTATAGTGGTACATGCTCGGCCCTCCGGAGGCCAAGGCAGAAGGACTACTGCCAGTTTGAGGTCATCCTGGGTTATGTCGTACCAGGAAAGCCAAGGCTATATAACAAAAGCCTGTCTCAACAAGTGAACAAATAACAAACCACCACTACCACAAGAAAACATGGGACCTCTAGAAGTCAGATAGTCTCCTCTCCCTGGGATTTTGTTGTTACTTCTACTGGAGGTGGCAGTAATAGTAATAGTGTTTTATCTGTTCTTTATTTGGGGGGGGGGTATGACTTTTCTGAATTATTTATCTGAATTTGTTAAGTTTATCCCCTGAAAGCTCTACTTATTTATATTAGTTTTTATCTAATTATCAGAAGAGGCTTCCTTAAATACCTGTAAAGTATGTTCTCTGTATATATGTGTATGTGAAGCCTCTTAGATTCCAGGAGTGTGCAGATGCTTTTAAATCCCTATGGATACATCACTTTCTGATTTTCTTTTTATTTTTTGGTTAGTCTATTATTAGTCTCAGTATTATCTAACTCTGAAACTAAAACATTTACTGGTAATTTTTTCAAGAAGTGCTCCCTGAAGAAAAGGCTTTATATTGATGACCCCCAAGGCAGGTTGAATATGGGTCAACTTATCAGTGGGGTCTTCCAGGGAACTACTAGAGAGGCCAGATAATGACATTTCCTTGAGAGTTTGGAAGAGCATCACACCATTCTTTCTGTGCCTCTGCATGGCTGCCAGGCTGCCTAAAATGACAGGATATTATTGTTTCCAAAACTATGTCAATATGGCAGATGGACCTGGGGCAAGTTCAAAAACCACCAGATTTGGTGTTCCTACCAAAGTTCATTCATTCATTCATTCATTCATTCATTCACATGCTCCCTGGGTTGTTCCATGTTTTTCACTAATTTCTGGAGTTCTGGAAAAGTGCATTTTAATTTTTTTCCAGTTTTCCTTATTGCTTTTATGGGTGGGTATAATTTTGGAGGTTTCCTAATTTGCTATTTTCATTTTGTATTATTTTTAGTTTTTGTGTATGAGTGTGTTGCCTGCATGTAGGAAAGTGCATCCATGTTGTACAATGCCCACGGAGGTCAGAAGAGGGCATTGGATTCCCCTGGAACTGGAGTTATGGATGGTTGTTAGCTGCCATGTGGGTTCTGGGAATCGAACCCGGGTCCTCTGCAAGAGCAGTCAGTGCTGAGCCATCTCTCTGCTCCCCACATTTGCCATTTTTGCTGACAGTATTATATAACTTAACTTTTAATATACTTTTCAGTCCTTATTTTACTTGAAAAGTTTGATCCATTTGGCTTTTGATCAAGGTTTTTTTTTTATGAAATCCCTCCTTGCTTCCTCCATTTTTTCCACATTCTTTAGTGGACTGACTTCTTCTGATTATCCTTTAGAATTTGATGTTTTTGAGAGCTCTGTTCATGGCTCTCACGTGGTTCCATTTCACATATCCTTTCTGGATACTCTTATCTACACCCATGACTTCGTTTCCTTTTCTGGGACATAACTCTTAAATGCAAATTTTCGACCTAGATTTCTCCTTATGTCTGTACCTGTATATTAATGACCTCTCCATTTCAGTGTCCTAAAAGCAAAGAAAACCTTACATTCCAAACTGAACTAAGTATTTTACTTAGATCTCCCTGATTTTGGCAGGAATGTGGGAACACACTTATATTTGCATGTTAGCAAGAATTCCCTGGCTCTAGTGTGGCAAATACTTTGAATAAGAGGGCTGAGGTGCAGTCAGGATGATCATATAGGAAGCCCTTGCAAAAGAACCATAAATTGGCAGTAATGTGGATCAGAATATGGCATCTGGGATGGAAAACCTGATGGATTAGAGAAGGGCTTGGAAATAGAATGGATTCGTCCATGTTGAATGTGGAAACCAAGTGAGAAAGAAAATTATTTGCATTATTATATTAATAAAGCTCTTTTGATAGCTAGCTATACTTCTGTGACTAAATATATACATTAGTGGAAAGAAAGTAGAGATTTCTTAGTTTCCTTTTAAAAAGTATGTCTGCTGTAAGTCGACACACCTGTGCTCTCCTAAATAGACCACTGTTATTTGGGAAAAGCTGCTAAATGTAGGACTACTGCTTGGATCAATTCTTTGAATTTGAAGTTCTGTTTATCATTCCATCATTAGCACATGAAAAGCTTGTGATTGGTATTTTTATAGAGGAGATCTAGAAAGCTCATACTTTTGGACTTTCATAATCATCTACATGGACTTTTTAGAAACTTAGAAACACCAAGCAGTTATGGTATTTGTTGAATGAATATGAAGTTAGATACAGAGCTGATAAACAAAAGAGGCTTTCAGCTTTCAATTTATTTATCACCAGGATTATCAATCTATTTTTTAAAAATAGGGTCTTGCTATGTTACCCAGATTAGCCTCAAACTCCTGGGCTCAAGTGATCCTCCTGCCTCAGCCTCCCAAGTAACAGGGATTATGGATACTTGTCACCATGCTTGGCAATTGTTTTAGGAAATTAAAGAAACTATACTATTAATATTAGCTTTCAAATGTTACAGAGGGCATTTAAATCTTCATAATAAAAAAGGACAATAATGATTTCCTTTTAATTGAAGAGAGAAACCCCTTGGCTCCAAAAGATAAATCCTCTCTATTCTCAGTTGCCTTTAAAAATCTTGAACCTGTCAGTGAAATCATATAATCTACTAATAACGTGCCTAAGGCTTATTGCCTTTTCTTGGGCAACAGTATCAGCAAATGATGTGCTCTATCGATTTTAATCACATTGCTTTTGCAGTTCCATTGCAAGGCTTCAAAAACTCATCAGATAAATAAATCTGTGGATACAGACGACTCCTTTCCCTGAAAACTTAATCATATTACTCCTTTTCAATAAGTTGTTAAGATACAATGTACACTGGTAATAGTGTGTATTTAATAATTTGTGGTCTTGGCTAAGCTAAAACTGTTACCCTTGATAGTGAGCATTTACATATTTAAAAACTAAAATTCTTATAAATGTAATTTTTGAATGCCTTGTGCATTTTTAATTTAGCATAAGACAAGTTGCTTGTGGGTTAGTTCATCAAGCCATTCCCTCTGCAGCTCAGCTGCACACATCCCTTAGACTCCCCTAAGGTTGTATTCTAAGCTTGCCATGAGCTCATTAGGTGATGATTTGTATCTCCAAATCCACGTAGAGTACTAGTTGAGAGATTAAAAGTGATAAAATATTTTTCAGGTGCCACAATCCAGTGGGCTTTGGTTGAATTGCATAACAATAGTAAATGGCTCCTTTTATTAAGAGTGCAGTTCTTCCTCAGGTACCCCCAAATGCATTGTGTATGAGGAAGCTGAGACCAGGTGGGTTAAGGACTTAGTGAGCAATTTGAGTTTTGGTCACTCTAATGTTAAAGCTTGGCTGCTGCTTCTTAGCGACAACGTATGCATTTCAGTTTTCAGTTTTAGTGCAAGTAAGATGGAACTACTGTCCCTGACAACTTCTGGTATTTTAGTGCTCATAATTGGTTTAGAAATTTGGGGTCTTTAGACTCTCAAATGGTAGAACATTGCCATTCTGTTTCTTAAGATTGATGTGGCTTTATTGACAATGGTGCTGAGTTTGAAATAGGAGTACGCATTGTATGTGTAAAAGAAATAACAATATTTTTATTTATTTATTTAATTTTATGTGTATGAGGGTATTGCCTGCATGTATGTAAGCATACTCATGTTGTACAATACCTGTGGAGGTCAGAAGAGGATGTCGGATCCCCTGGAACTGGAGTTACAGACCCTTGTTAGTCACCATGTGGGTGCTGGGAGTTGAACCCGGGTTCTCTGCAAGAGCAGAAAGTGCTCTTAACCTCTGAGCCATCTCTCTAGCCCCCAAACTTAATATTTTATAATGAAAGCTAGAGTGGGATTCTTTCTTTAGTAATTTTTGTTATGATGGCACAAATTAGAACCAAGCTATTTATGTTCACAGCATTAAAACATTGTGGCTTCAGTTACTGTTTCTGAATAGTGCTGTTCTTATTCATAGTGTAGTAAATATGAATAGTATATCCATATGGTGATAGATCTGGACTGAAGTCTGCTCTCTACACTTTGAACTTCTTTGTGTGTTCAGCAGGTGCTCTGCTGCTGAGCTTCTGCTTGCTGAAAGTTACTGCTGGGAATCTATAGCCACTCTGTTCACTCAGGTCTGTGATTGATTAGTGTCAGGACTGGACGCACTGCCTCAGATTGCATTCTAGCAGCCATTTCTCTAGGACAACTTTCTTGAAACAAGAGCCTCATGTCTCATTCCACTGTTACCAGGGGTTGGTGTCTGGGATGGGTGTTTTCAGATACTTGTCAAAGAACTGAAGTAAAGGGGCCCATAGATTGCAAAGTGGATAGCAAACTGTTCAAAAGCAAAATGATAGTACAGATTAGATACAATGTCAAGAGTGGCAGCAGACCAGAGATCAAGCGACTATTCAAGGGTCCCAAGTTGTTGCCTGGGGCTTTTATAGGGCCTAAGGGAAGGATGATAAGAGGTGTAACATGGGCAAGTCTCTGTTTTGAGTGACAGATTTGGATCATGTAAGCTTTTGCTTACTGTGCATGTCCCATAATGCATCTGATTTTAATGCACACCTGATTATGCATAGGAATAAGATGGTAAATAGGGGTTCTCCTTAGAAGTTCACTCAGAGGACATAGTTTGCCTTATTGTACATGCAGCCAAAACTAAAATAAGTTGGAATGGTACCCAAATATATGTAGAATACATTTGAATAGAAACTGTCCACAGAAGGGGAATTTTGATAGCTGTTAGGGAGAGGAGAGACTTATTCTACCGGCCAGAGTGAGGTATAAATGTAGTTTGATGCAAGTGGGGGTCCTAAATTGCTAGGTATGTTGTTAGGAGAGGGGTGTGTATGCATTGTATATCAGGTGACTATCCTAGGTTGCCAAGTACCTTGTTAGAAGTGGGGTGTGTGCATAGTCAAAGCCAGGTGGAATCCCAGGTTGCTAAGGCTAGTCCCTGTACTTGCTGCTTCACTGACACACTCAATTTTTGTGCCTGGTAGAACCACCTTTTCTCAGTGAAGACATTATTGTTTAAGCTTTTTAAGAAAAGCTTCTTACCCTGCTCATTTCAGCCAAGACCTAGAGTTCTCTGTCCTTTGGTTCTTGCTTTCAAATGAAAACTACCTTCTTCTCCTCTTAGACCCCAGGCTCTGACCCTTCTTTTCTCTGGTGTCTGTTTGGGGAACCTCTCCTTGACTACTTCACCATGTGAGCTCCAATCCATTCTCCATGATTTGCCTCAGGAAAGCTTCCATGGCCTTTTTCTCAGCAACTAAGTAAACATGATGTTTAAAGCAACAGTGTGGCCAATCTACTAGGCATTTTACAAGTGTTATCTTACAACAAGTTAATCCTTACAACAATTGCTTAAAATAGGATTATTATCTCCACTTTCTATGTGGGAGAACTGAGCTGTTGATAGCAGTGAAATTCAAAGCCTTGTCTTTCTCTAGCACTTGTTTCTTAGTCACTTCCTCTTTTGTACCTTTTTTTGTGCTCTTAACATACTTATTATCTAAGTCATTATCAGTAAAGCTCATTAAATATTTTTATTAATTCATTGACATTTCATACAATGTATCTTGATCATCTCCCCCCACCATCTTCCTCCTACCCTCATCACCCTGAAATGTGTCCCCCACCTTTATGGCTTCATTTTTAATAACCCACTGAATACAGTTGCAGCTTACATGAGCATGGGCAGTCTACTAGTGGCCACACCTCTGAAGAAAAATTACTCCCCACAGCCATCAGTTGCCAATATTTACTTAGCTATGGGTGGAGCCTCTTGAATCCCTACCACATCCATAGTGTTCCCTCTTCTGTAATAATCCCTGAGTCTTGTGGGGGAATATAGATGCCTCATTTAGGGATGGGCACTCAGCAGTCACTTATTCTCAGCAGTTTGACCAGTTCTGAGTCTCTACATTGACTGCTGCCAACTGAAAAAAGAAATTTCTCTGACCGAGGTTGAGAGCAGCACTAATTTATGGGTATAAACACAAACATTTAGAAAGCAGTTTGACAACATATCTGCTTAGCAAAATGACACTTGTGGGCTATTTCCATAGGGTCTGTGACCTCCCCAGCTGTGTTAGTTACTGTTCTGTTTCTGTGGCAAAGTACTTTGACAAAAAGAAAGTTCAGGAAGCCAAGGTTTCTTTTGGCTTATAAAAGAAGTCCAAGGAGGGGCTATCCAGAGGGGACAAACTCCACGATGGCAGGGGAGGCGTGTCAGCAGATGTATGAGGCCAGCTGACAGCTAGGAATATACTGATTACATTTCATTCCCATACAGGAAGTATACAGGTAGGATTGAGCCAGGCTGTGAAACCTCAAAGCCTTTCTTCAATTAGATACTTTCTCTAGCAAAGCTCTACCTCCTAAAGGTTCCCTAATCTTCTCAAACAGCACTACCAACTGAGGAGCAAGTGTTCAAATACATGAGTCTATGGGGGACATCTCTTATTCAAACCACACAACACCAGTCATTGAGTATTGACCAGGTTAGAGTACCAGTCGTGAATTCCTTTCTGTGGAGCAGATCTCAAATCCAATCAGAAAATAGTTGGTTATCCCCCATAACAGTTATGCCACTATTGCACCAGTGGGTACATATTAAGGCTCATTTTATTTATTTTTATTAGTTCTTTGAGAATTTCATACAGTGTATTTTGACCATATTCATCTTCTCAAGTTCTCCAAGGTTCATTCTTCCCTTCCCTACCCATCCAGCCAGTCCAACTTATGGATGTGTGGCCATCCACTAGAGCATGGTTGACATACAAGGGGGTACATTCTTAAAGAAAACTGACTTCCCCATCTAAGAAGATTTCAATTCTAATAACTCCTCAGCTAGGGGTGGGACATCATGCCCACCTCCCCTTCCATGTATGTGGAGGTCAGAAGACAACTTTGGGGAATGAGTTCTCTCCTTCTACCATGTGGGTACTGGGGATTGAACTCAGGCTGCCAGACTTGGTAGCAAGTGCCTTTACTCACTGAGCCACCTTTTCACTCATAAACATATTATTCTCTGATTTCATGAGAGAAAGTGGGTTTTACTTCATTTTTCTTACAATATCTCCTACATGTCAATCGTTTCTTTTCTAGCCAGAGCCACTTCTCTGCACACCCAGCATTGAACTCATCCCTCCATCTATCTTATCACCACCCCATCCTAATGGGAAATTCAAAGGAGGCTGCTCTGTTACAGGTGAAATTCAAGTTGGCTGAGGTAAATTTAGGGCTTATAACTGGTCTGGCCTATGGTAAGAAAGCAAGATCTCCATTACAATATTGAAACTGCACAGTAGAGGTGAGCTCAACTGCTGCTTTCATGCTTTTAGATGGCCACTACCTCTCAGGTGACCCTGAGAAGCAATGAATCATTTTCAAAGACTTTTAGGGCTAGGGGGATCTGTGAGATGGCCTAGTCTATGCATAAATCCCTGCTGTGGGTTTCCTTCCACTTGACCTTTCCCTCTACTGTATCACATCTGTAGACTGAGCTAGTCCTTCCTTTTATCTTTGACAGCTGTGAATGTTAGGAGCCCTTTGTATTAGATGAAGTTGGTATATGCGTTTCTCTTGAGCCACAGAGAAGTCTGATCCTTTCTGCCTAATCTTCAGCTCCATGAAGGAAAGCCCACACATTCCCTTTGAGAAGCCCTTATCTCATGCAATGCTTCCTTCCTTTGATGGTATTTCCTGTATTTTTCTGCCTAGATAATTTTTAATTCTGGTTCTTTCTCACAAAACCGACACCCAAGTTTTCACTGAGTGCCTGTATGATGCTTTCTGGTATTGGCTATATATTGAGAAAAGACACTGGGTAACTGGAGAGTCAGGGAGAGTGGTCTCTGGCTTTATTCAGCCTCTTTGAGCCAATGTTGCTTTTTTAAAAAAAATTAAGATTTAATTATTTTTAATTATGTATATGTCTGTGTGTGGGAATGTACATGTGTGAGTACAGGTGCTTGTGGAGTCTAGAAGAGGGCCTCAGATTGTGAACCAGTCTGATGGGATTGCTGGCAATTAAACACGGGTCCCCTGCAAGAGCAGTAAACACTCTTAACCACTGAACCATCTCTCCAGCCCTACCAAGCTGCTTCTTTTCTTTTTTTCTTCTCTTCTTAATTTTTTAATTATCTAAAAACAAAAACAAAAACAAACAAACAAACAAACCTGTGTTTGGAGGTAAGATCTCACTGTGTATCTGAAACTGACCTCAAACTCATAGCAATCCTTGTCCTCAGCTTCCTGAATTCTAGAATTACTGGTGAGCATCACAGGTATAAAGGGCCTTTTTGTTGCCCTGACAAAATACTGTGCTTTTGTGATACAAAGAGGTTTACTTAGCTCATAGTTTTGAAGGTGGAAAGGCTAAGATCCGGCAGCCCCATCTGTATGGCTTCTGGGAAGGGTCTTTTGGCCATGCTCACAGTTATTACATAGAGGAGCACATTATGTGATGGGAGTGCGTTAGAGAGTGGAGAGAGGAGGAAGAGGTCAAGAAGCTGAGAGTAGCAAGTGGCTCTTGGGAACTAATCAAGTCCTGGATTTGGAGACCTGACCCCTTCTCTGAGGTAGCTTCCATCCCGTTCTGAGGTGCTCACCCTGCAGTCATTCACTTGTCCCACTTCTTTTTATTTTTTAATTTTTACAAAAACTTTATTGAGAATTTCATACATACATATAAGGTGTTTTGATCAAATCCATGCCTGCTCCCTCCCCTCCAACATTACCCCCTCTGAAGAGGTAACCCTAAAATCTTTTAAGGATTAGATACAAGCTCCCAAATACTTTTGACATTTTTGGCCTTTGGAACAGAGTATGTTGCTAACAAGCCCAAGGACATTTTGACTTTTAGCCAAGAAACTGGCTACATTTCTTTGGGGTCTTTTTACCCTAACCGCCTAGCCAATTCCTACCTCCTATTCTTATCACACCATCCTCTGAAGAGGTTACCCAAATTGCCAATAGGGAATCT
>NW_008355789.1:612537-612849 GCF_000622305.1 Nannospalax galili | reverse complement strand
AGTAATTAGCATTACAAGTTCTAGACAGGGAACTAGAAAAAAATCAGAATGAGGCAATTTTCAAATGAGAGTCCATTGGAGTTTCTTGGCAAGGGCTGCCAAAAGCATCCCTCTATTGAGTTCTTCCTCATTTTTCTTTTGTCTTCCAAAGCTGGACTAGTTGGCTGGGAAGAGTGGCTGGAAAGAGTGGCTGGATATTCAGGTGAGGGTCCAGTGACCCTGCTTGGCACTCCTTTAATGAATGAGCACAACCATCAACAAGCACAATTGTGACTATGTTTACCCAAAGTCGTGATGATAGTAGTTACTTCG
>NW_008355789.1:610844-612094 GCF_000622305.1 Nannospalax galili | reverse complement strand
GAGTTTGCAATCCCACCAGCAGTGAATGAGCATTCCCCTTTCTCCACATCCTCACCAGCATTTGGTATCATATGTTCTCTTGATCCTAGCCAGTCTGATTGGGGTAAGGTGATACCTTAGGGTGGTTTTAATCTGCATTTCCCTAATTACTAACGATATTGAATACTTTTTGAGATGTTTCTTAGCTATATTTATTTCTTCCTTTGGGAACTCTCTGTTTAAGTCTTTAGCCTGTCTTTTAATTGGGTCATTTGGTCTCTCGCTTCTTTGTTTTTTGAGTTCTTTATATATTCTGAATGTTAAACCTCTGTCAGATGTATCACTGGTGAAGATCTTTTCCCATTCTGTGGGTTTTCTCTTCACTTTTTTGATTGTTTCTTTTGCTGTACAGAAGCTTTTTAGTTTAATGAGGTCCCACTTGTTGATAGCTGACCTTAATTCCTGAGCAACTTCTGTCTGATTTAGAAAATCCTTTCCTACACCTATATCTTATGTTATTGCCAATATTTTCTTTTAATAGTTTCAGGGTTCCCAGTTTCACATTGAGGCTTTGATCCATTTAGAGCTGAATTTTATGCAAGTTGAAAGATAAGGATCTAGTTTCATTCTTCTACAGGTGGAGATCCAATTTTGCCAGCACCATTTGTTGACGATGTTGTCTTTCCTCCATTGTATGTTCTTGGCACCTTTGTCAAGTGTCAGGTGGCTGAAATTACATGTACTCAGGTTTGGCTCTTCAATGATGTTCCATTGATCTATGTATCTGTTTTTGCACCAGTACCATGCTGTTTTTATGATTATGGCTCTGTAGTATACTTTGAGATCTGGTATAGTATCCCCCCAGCATTGCTCTTTGTGCTCAGGGTTACTTTGGCTATCTGGGGTCTTTTGTGCCTCCACATGAATTTAAGGATGCATTTTTCTAATTCTGTGAAGTATATCACGGGGATTTTGATTAGGATTACATTGAATCTATATATTCCTTTTGGTAGGATGGTCATTTTAACAATATTAATTCTTCCAATCCATGAACATGGGAAGTCCTTCCATCTCCTGGTGTCTTCCTCAATCTCTTTCTTTAATGATTTAAAAATTTTCGTTGTAGAGATCTTTGGTGCCTTTCATCAGATTTATTCCAAGATATTTTAATTTTTTTGCAGCAATTGTGAATAGGAGCATTTCCCTGTACTCTTTCTCCAATTGCTTGTTATTGGTATATAGAAAGGCTACTGATTTTTGTAGATTGATTT
>NW_008355789.1:607263-610667 GCF_000622305.1 Nannospalax galili | reverse complement strand
AATGGGAATGCTTCCAGTTTTTCTCCATTTAGAATGATGTTGGCTGTGAGTTTGTTGTATATGTTGAGGTATGTTCCCTCCAGTGCAATTCCCTCTAGGAATTTGAACATAAATGCATGCTGAATTTTGTCAAAAGTCTTTTCTGCATCTATTGAGATGACAATGTGGTTTTTGTCTTTGAGTCCATTTATATGATTTATGATGTTTATTGACTTACATACATTGAACCATCCCTGCATTTCTGGGATAAAGCCTACTTGATCATGGTGAATGATCTTTCTGATGTGTGTCTGTATGTGGTTTGCAAGTATTTTGTTGAGAATTTTTGCATCTATATTCATTAAGGATATGGGTCTATAGTTTTCTTTTTTGGTTGTATCTTTACCCAGTTTGGGTATTAGAGTGATGCTGGCTTCATAGAAGGAACTTGGGAGTTCTCCCTCTGTTTCTATCTTTTTGAATAATTTAAGTAGTATTGGTTGGAGGTCTTCTTTAGTCTGGTAGAATTCTGCTGTAAATCCATTTGGTCCTTGGCTTCTTTTAGTCAGGAAGTTTTGTGTTGGCCTCCCCTTGCCCAAACTCTGCTGCTACTGGGAGACCACTGTGCACCGGTCCCCATCAAGGAAGGTCGGGGTGAGGAGAGAGACCAATGGAGTGAGAGGTGCCTTGGTCAGCAGTGAGTACAGCAGGAAGAAACACCCGAGAGGCTGTGTCATTGGACAGCTCATGTATTATGGTGGAAGCAGATGTTTATATAGGAAAGATTCATGGGCAAAGAGGTGGGGTTGGTTCTCTTTCTTTTGGTTAACTGGGCTAAGGGTCTGTATGTCTTCTTTGGCTTTTCAAAGAACCAGCTCTTAGGTTCATTGGTTCTTTGTATTGTTTTCTTTGTTTCTATTTCATTAATTTCTGCTCTGATTTTTGTTATTTCTTCTCTTCTGCTGGGTTTGGGTTTCATTTGTTCTTGCCTTTCCAGTGCCTTGAGTTTCAGTGTTATGTCATTATTTGGGCTCTTTCCAATTTTTTAATATAGGGACTTAGAGCTATAAACTGCCCTCTTAGGGCTACTTTAAATGTGTGGTTGTGTTGTGTTGTATTGTCCTTTTCATTGAATTCCAGGCATTCTTTTATTTCTTTCTTAATTTCTCCTTTGACCCACTCATTGTTTACGAGTGTGTTGTTCAATCACTACGAGTTCGTGTAGTGACTAAAGCTTTGTCCAGTGTTGATTTTGAGCCTTATTGCTTTGTGGTCCGATCGAATGCATGGAATTATTTCAATATTTTTGTATTTGTTGAGGTTTGTTTTGTGGCCCAGTATGTGGTCAATTTTTGAAAAACTTCCATGAGGTGCTGAGTAGAAAGCGTATTCTTTGGTGTTTGGGTGGAATAATCGAAAGATGTCTGTTAGGTCCATTTGATGTTTGGTATCATTTAATTCAGACATCTCTCTGCTTATTCTTTGTCCAGTTGACCTGTCTAATGGAGACAGTGGGGTATTGAAGTCCTCTACTATTACTGAATTGGGGTTAATCTGTGTCTTAAAGTCCTGTAGTGCAGTTTTTATGAATTTGGGTGTACAGAACCCTGTACTCTCTCTGGCGGTCTGCTGAGCGCCAAACAGCTACCCCGATGGAGGAGGTCTGAACCCACTCTCTCAGGCTGTCTGTCCACTAGGATCTCAGCCTTACCCTACCAAAGCCAGATCTGCCCTGGGGCCTTGGGAGGGGTCTCACAAAATCCAGGTAGGGGGATGGTACGGCGCAATTAAGGGAAGCTCACCACCACATGGAGGCAGGATCCGGGTGCTGTCTGGTTGTCCCCTGGGTTCTCAGGCCCTCTGGTAGTTGGAGGCCAGAGGGAGGTCAGAACCTGGCACTCTGGCGGTCTGCTGAGCTCTGAGCAGCTACCCCTGAACCCACTGTCTCAGGCTGTCTGCTAGGATCTCAGCCTTACCCTATCAAAGCCAGATCTGCCCTCCTACCAAGCTACTTCTATTCTGACCTTAAATGATCAGTTTAGGGACCACATTTGAGACTGCCTCTATATGTAGCTTAATCTGTGAATCAAAATAGAAAGAAAAACAACTAGTAATCTTTGAAATAATGTATATTTTAAACATACTATGAATAATTTTATAAACTAATTCAGACTAATTTCTCTAACCATGCCCTTGATAGAAATGGTAAACAAATGCCGGTGTCTTTAAAATATAAGAATATGGTCTAGAAAGCTCATTTGGTTCCTCTTTAGGCTTGTAAACATGCTGTGGAAGCACATAGTTAGACAGGGAATATCCAGTCAGTCAGCCACACTGCATAATGTCAGGCAACCTGTAAGGCTTTTTTTCCTTAACTTGAATAGAACACATTTTTGACTGAATTGACTGACTGTTTAGGTTCCTTGTAGACACAGTCTTAGCAAAGAAAACTAAAAAATTGCTTTTGGCAAAGAAAATTGCAGCTAGTTATATCTCATAAAACCATTCTTGTGTTCATTTTCTTGAGGAAATTGCTATAAGTATATTTTCTAGGGCCAATATGTAAGAGACCTTTTTATGATTAAATAAAAACTCAGAGATTTTCAGTATCAGAAATGTTCCATTGACTTGGTTTAGTTCTGAAAATGAAAATCTTTAGCCAAAGGAAAGCTCATACAGTAGTTAAATACTGGCAGGGTTGAACTTATTTGCTTACATTGTGTTTAATACTTACATATGTCCATTCTTTGGGGGACACAAAGATATTACTATATCAGAAGCATCTTCGGTTTTCTAATATAGCTTCATATATATAGCCCTATTTGAACATAATTTCATAATGCTATAGAAAAGAGCTATCCATCTTCTTCTTTATGTAAAGAAAGGTTTGTAATAATAATTTTATGCCTCTAAAATGTGAATAACATTTGCTGGTTAGATTGTGGGCTTACTTTACTAATAAATTTTTCAAATCAGTTTATAAATGAAAAAGAAGTAAACATGGGTAAACATTTGTCTTCTTTTGCTTTTTGATAAGTTAAAATACTTAGAATTCAGCCAGTCAAAAAGAAGTTAAATTTGAAATCTAGTTCTTGTCAAGAAATCTTGCATTCAATCCATTATTTTAGAATTGTTGTGGTAAGAAAGTAGAACATTACTTTGACAAATGTATTGGTTGTTAGGCTATAGAGCAGAAATGAAACTCCTCAGTGTGTCACAGAAATGCCTGTGCTTCCTGAACGTAGCTACGAAGTACCTCCAAGCCATGGGCCAATCAGAGAGCTGGAGCAAGAGAATGCTCAGTTTATGTCAATGTTGGTATATTACAATTATGACTTATTGAGGATACCCTAAATCCAAGCATTTATTTATTTAGTAAATTTTATTGTATATATTTGAAGTTTACAACATAATGATGTGGGATA
>NW_008355789.1:606148-607189 GCF_000622305.1 Nannospalax galili | reverse complement strand
ATTTACTATATATATTTACTATAGTGAAGCCGATTAACATATTTATCATCTTACATATTTGCTATTTTTGTGAAAGAGGTAACTAAAATCAACTTATTTTGGCAGAATTCCCTAATATGACACAATTTTATTACTTTTAGATCCCATGCTGTGTCATTGGTCTCTAGGCTTGTTTATTCTGCACATCTCCATATCTTTTGACTTGCATTTCCCATTTCCTCTTTCCTGCCACTGAATAATCGACATTTCATTTTGTCTGTGTACTTGAGCTCTTTTTGCTTTTTCCTCCATATGTATGTGGAATATTCATGTTTGGCCTATTTCACATAGTATCCTGCCCTTTAGATCCATGCATGTTGTAGCAAATGGCAGGATTTGCTTCTTAAAGGCTGGAATGTAATTATTATCTGTGTGTCTGTCAATGGCACCTGAGAGGTTTGTCCATATTTTTGGCTATTGAGATTAATGCCACAGTGATCACAAGGAGTACAGAAATCTCTAGAGTGGGTGATGTCATCTCCTCTGTGTTTACACCCAGAGGAGAGGTTGCTAGATTATGTGATGATTCTATTTTCTGTTTCTTTAGAAGCATCATGCTTTTTGCCATAATGCATGTACTTACTAGTCTATATTTCCTCCAGTGGTGTTCTAGGGTTCAAGCCTCTCCACATCTTCACCAACTTGTCTTTAAAAAAATACATGTGTGTGCATTTTTGTGTATGTGGGTGCATGTTCTTGTGTGTTCACCTGTGTGTAGAGGCCAGAAAACAATTTCTTTTGTCCTTATTGTCCTTATTGGGAATGCCATCCACCTCCTTTTAGACAGGGGTTTTCAATGGCCTGGAACTCACCAATTAGTCTAGACCAACTAACTGGCCAGTGAGACCCAGGGATCCACTTGACTTTGCCTCCCAGCACTGGTGTTACAAGTATATAACACCATGCCCAGCATTTTTATGTGGCTTCTGTGGATTGAACTCAAGTCTCTGACTCAGGTTTACCAGCTAAGCTATTTCCTTAGCTAGCCTTAAATATATATAT
>NW_008355789.1:602279-606105 GCF_000622305.1 Nannospalax galili | reverse complement strand
ATATATATATGGCTTTTGCTCTTAGCACCCCAAATCTCTGGATTACCCTCTTATTCCAGACCTGCCCACTGTATCCTGATTCCCTGTACTCAGACCAGCTCAATCCAGTCTTGTTTCTTAGAGCCTTCACAGGGTGTCCCCACATCCAACTTGCCTTTGCACACCTGAGACCTGCTTTGTATCCTGGCTGTTCCCACCCCCCAACTTGCCTGGTATTCCAGAGACTAGCCTTCTAGCCTGGTAAGTCTGATTCTGCCCACTGCACGTTGACTCCCCCACAACCTGAGCAACTCCAATCTCCTGGATTACACATCCTGTTCTCCTAGCCTTGGGCACAGGCCTGCTTTTGCTTGTAGCACCCCAGATCTCTGGACTATCCTCTTAACTCCACATGGTGGTGCACTTTCCATATCCCAATGTGTCCGTGCCCCTACATTGGGAACATCTACAGTCCCTCCCACTGCTAGGCTTCCCTGCCTTTTAGGACGGGCTCAGACCTTTGCAGACTGCCTGAGATCACCTGAATACAGCATCCACCTAGCAAGATTCCCAAATTGTGCTGTGCCTGCTGACTAGAGGGGCCCAGACCTTAGGAGGAAAATTGAGAGCATCTGATTTTTACCTGACTTGGGCCTCTGTGGGAACACCTGAGTAGCTGGAGTGGAGCCATCTGGTCCCTCCAATATAAAATCAAAAGAGAGTACCTGAAGCCTAGACCAACCCGCTTTTCATACCCAATAAGAAAACAACAAAGGCACATCAATTATAAGAACAGAAATAGACGTAAACTCAACAAAGGAAGGCCTGAGTCTCACACCAGAATCAGAAACCACAAAAGAAATCCACATGCCAAAATCCAATAAAAAAACATAATATGAAAAACCCAAATAATATGTCCCCACCAAACACCAACAGTCCTACAGAGGAGTTCTACAATGAGAACCCCATAGAGAAAACATAAGACAAAGAATTTAAAAGAACAACCATAAAAATGATCAAAGAATTCAACTAATTTAAAGAACACACAAACAAAAAAACTAAAAGAAGATAGGGCTAAATTTCTGACTGAATTCACAAAAGACTTAGAAATATTGAAGGAAACTCGGGCTGAAATGAAGAAGGAAGTGAAACACTCAATAAGCCAATTAGAAATGAGTCCTATATAAAGGAAAGCCCTGTCTTCAGTGGAACAGAGTGAAAGCCTCACCAATAGAAATGAATGAATATCAAGAATAGATGATAAAGTTAGTGAATTAGTCTGCTCAAGCAAAGATGGTGAAAAAACTAAGAGGGACTGGGAGATCGCTCAGAGGTTAAGAGCACTGGCTGCTCTTGCAGAGGACACGGGTTCAATTCCCAGCACCCACATGGCAGCTAAGAACTGTCCTTAACTCCAGTTCCAGGGGAATCTGATACCCTCTTCTATCCTCTGACGGCCTTGAATGACATGGATGTACTTATACATGTGCAGGCAATACACTACTATGTATAAAAGAAAAATAATAAATAAAATGTTAAGAAAGAAAAAACTAAGAAAACAAGAATGGAATATGCAGGAAGTGGGACACAATGAAAAGACCAAATTTATGCATCATAGAGGAAGGAGGAGAATCTCAGGATAATGGTAGGGAGCAGATCTTGAACAGGATTGTAGAAGAAGATTTCCCAAAATTAAAGAAAGACATGCCCATACAAATACAAGAAGCAATACACCAAATAGAAGCACCAGAAAAGAAACTCCCCATCACATATCATAGTAAAAACACTAAATGTATAGAACAAAGAATACTGAAAGATGCAAAAGAAAAACAAGTCATATATAAAAGAAAGCCCATCAGAAATACAGCTGACTTTTCAGTGAAAACTATGAAAGCCAGAAGAGCCTGGGCCAAAGTGTTCCCAGTTCTAAATGACCATAGATGCTAACCCAGAATACTTTACCCAGTAAAAATGTCTATTATAGTTGAAAGGGAAAGAAGAATCTTCCATGATGTAAATAGGCTGAAAGAATTCATGCCCACAAAAACAACACTTCAGAAATTCTTGAAGCAACACAAAAAGCTGAAGAAAGGAACAACTATACCCAAGGGGCAACAGAAATAAACTAAATGAAGGTACAATGGTGAAAATGCACAGTTAGACCAGGAATGGAAACAGAAATTAAAGTGGCAAGAAACAATACACATCTTTCAATATAACTTTAAATATCAATGGGCTGAACTCCCCAGTCAAAAGACACAGGCTAGTTGAATGGATTAAGAAACAAAATCCATCATTTTGTTGTCTGCAAGAAATCCATCTCACCTTCAAGGATTGGCACTACCTTAAGGTGAAAAGATGAAAAAAGTATTCCAAGCAAATGGCACTAAGAAACAAGCAGGAGTTGCAATTCTAATATATGACAAAATAGATTTCAAACTATAACTAATCAGAAGAGATAAAGAGGCTCACTTCATTCTGATCAAAGGAACAGTTGACCAAGAAGATATTACAATCATGAACATGTATGCACCAAACTGTTGGACCCAACTTCATTAAAAAAGTCCTGCAGAACTTTAAGACACAGATTAATCCCTATTCACTAATAGAAGGGGACTTCAATATCCCACTGTCTCCATTAGACAGGTCAACAGGACAGAGACTAAACAGAGAGACATCTGACTTAACGCCATACATCAAATGGACCTAACAGATATCTACCAAATATTCCACCCAAGCACAAAAGAATATACTTTCTATTCAGCTCCAAAATCGACCATGTACTGGGACACAAAACAAACCTCAACAAACACAAAAAGATTTAAATAATTCCATGCCTTCTATCAGACTACAATGCAATAAAGCTTAAAGTCAACACCAGAAGAATCCCCAGTAACCACATGAACACAAGGAGATTAAACAACACACTCCTGAATGATGAATGGGTCACAGGAGAAATTAAGAAAGAAATAAAAGTATTCCTGGAACTAAATGAAAAGGATAATACAACACAACAAAACCTCTGGGATACGTTGAAAGGAGTCCTTAGAGGGAAGTTATAGCTCTAAGTACCTACAACAAAAAATCAGAACACAAGTAAATGACTTAGCATTGCAACTCAAGACACTTGAAAAGCAACAGCAAATGAAACCCAAACCCAGCAGACAAGAAGCAATAACAAAAATTAGAGCAGAAATTAATGAAATTGAAATGAAGAAAACAATACAAAGAATGAATCCAAGAGCTGGTTCTTTGAAAAGATAAACAAGATTGACAGATCACTAGCCCAGTTAATGAAAAGAAAGAGCAAATCAAAATCAACAAAATCAGAGATGAAAGGGGAAACATCACAACAGACACCCAAAAGATCCAGAACATTATAAAGGACTGTTTTAAAAACCTATATGCTACTAAATTTGAAAATCTAAAAGAAATGGATATCTACAATCTGTGGAATCACCAATTTAAACCAAGAAGGGATCAACAGTTTAAACAGACCCATAACTTATGAGGAAATTAAAACAGTAATACGAAGCCTCCCAACTAAAAAATGTGCAGGCCCAGATGGATTTACAACAGAATTCTACCAGACATTTAAAGAAGACCTCCAACCAATATTAATTTATTCAAAAAGATAGAAATGGAGGGAGAACGTCAAAATTCCTTCTATGAAGCCAACATCACTCCAATACCAAAGCCAGGTAAAGATATAACCAAGAAAGAAAACTATAGACCCATATCCTTAATGAACATAGATACAAAAATTCTTAACAAAATACTTGCAAACTGCATACAGACACACATCAAAAGGATCATCCACCATGATCAAGCTGGCTTTATTCCAGAG
>NW_008355789.1:601803-601972 GCF_000622305.1 Nannospalax galili | reverse complement strand
GTAATAATTGGAAAAGAAGAGATCAAATTATCCCTTTTTGCAGATATGATACTATACCTAAATGATGCTGAAAATTTCACCAGAAAATGCCTAGAAATTAATGCATTCAGCAAAGTGGCAGGTTACAAAATTAATCTACAAAAGTCTGTAGCCTTTCTATATACCAATA
>NW_008355789.1:600658-601575 GCF_000622305.1 Nannospalax galili | reverse complement strand
GGGGATTACTATACCAGATTTCAAGCTGTACTACAGAGCTATAGTCATAAAAACAATATGTACTGGCACAAAAATAGACCCATAGACCAATGGAACAAAATTGAAGACCCAAATATGATCAAATGCAATTTCAGCCACCTGATATTTGACAAAGGGGCTAAGAATATCAACGGAAGGAAATACAGCATGTTCAGCAAATGGTGCTGGCAAAACTGGATCTCCACTTGTAGAAGAATGAAACTAAACCCCTATCTTTCACCCTGCACAAAAGTCAATTCCAAATGGCTCAAAGATCTCAATGTAAAACCTGAAACTCTGAAACTATTAGAAGAAAACATTGGGAAAAAACCTACAAGATATAGGCGTAGAAAAGAATTCTCTAAACCGGACATCAGTTGCTCAGGGAACAATGCAACAGTTAACAAATGGGACCTCATTAAACTAAACAGCTTCTGTACATCAAAGGAGACAACCAAGGAAGCAAACAGAAAACCCACAGTATGGGAGAAAATCTTCACCAGTGACACATCCGTAGAAGTTTAATAACCAGAATTTATAACGAAGTCAAAAAACAGAGAACCAAGACAAGAAGCAACCCAATTAAAAGATGGACTAAGGAGCTGAACAGAGAGTTCTCAAAAGAAGAAGTAAAGATGGCTATAAAGTATCTTAAAATTTGTTCAACAAAGATGTTCCCTAATAATCATGGAAATGCAAATTAAAACCACTTTAAGATTTCACCTCACCCCAATCAGACTGACTAAGATCAAGAAAACAAATGATACCAAATGTTGGAGAGGATTTGGGGAAAAGGGAACACTCATCAACTGCTGGTGGGGCTGCAAACTGGTTCAACCCCTATGGAAAGCAGTGTGGAGAACTCTTAAAAAACTACAAATGAACCTACCATTTGACCC
>NW_008355789.1:598502-600208 GCF_000622305.1 Nannospalax galili | reverse complement strand
CACAACCTATTGACAAAATATACATAGCAGATCAAGAAATATATGTCTAGGTAAGGTTTATCTGAGAGCAACTGGTCTTTGCCCAAGATTTACATACATGACACACAATAATTAAAAATAACAGACTGGTGGAACTAACCTTCTTGGGTGTTGAACAGACATACTTTGAGGTCTATAATAATTTGGCCAGAGGGACATAAAGGACACTTTTTGCTCCTTGCCCTCCTAGGTCGACTAGTTCCAGGGACTATGAGCATTTCTCAAAATGACCTGTAATTGTGGTGGGTCACATGTCCTCTTGATCAAGGAGGCCAAGGAGACCCCACCAGATCGACTTGAACCAGTGTCCATATCTCTAAAGAGGAGGGTCAACACAGAGGAATCACTTCTATGGGCGTGTGCGGGGATCTCGGGGTGCCAGCTGCTGGGCGTGGCGCTGGTCTCCCGTGGGCCGCTGGAGTGCGGCGGGTCTCGCACTGCGTTGCCGTGGGTCTCTGCTACTGGAGCTGGCAGCTCTAGGACCGCTGTCAGCTTGCCCGGTCGGGTACCGTTTCAATTTCCACCGTGCACTCTCTCTCTAAATTTGGCACCCGTTGGCCACCAGGTCACGAGGGGAGGTGTGAGAAACGGCGAAAGCTGGATTTCTGTGAGTCGGCTTATGAAGAGACAGCTCTCTCCGGGGAGGCTGGGTCATAGGCAGTACGACACAGAACTCAGCTCAGTCAGTGGTACAGCTCCTTTATTCAGTGACTCAGCTCGGCTCAAAGTCTCGGTGATCCAGCTCCGATTAATTGGGGGAAACCAGGATATTTTATAATGTGGGGGTAGTGGTAAAAGCCTTAGCTGATAGGTACTTTTAGGATGCCTCATTTACATAGGATGGTGGGCTTCTATCAGGCTATCAGACACCTTAGTTGATAGGTGCTTTGTAGGATGCCCCATTTACATGTGGTGGTGGGCTTCCACCAGGCTGTCAGACAGTGCCTGATTATCACACAGGAAAACCTGGCAGTTTCATGCTGGAGGACATGTATCTGTGATGGGCACTTCAAAGGTGAGTCAGGAAGAGAGTAGGAAGGCGCCCCGCTGAGAAAGGGAGTCTCTGCATAAGAACGCCGAGCTTGCGGCTATCTGGACATGGAGAGACTATGACCTAAAACAGCAGGGGTCCCCAACATCTCCCCCTGTTTGATTTAAAAATGGAGAAGTGCCATCACCAGCCCTAAGGGCCAATTTATCTGTCTCGGGAGAATTCAAAGTCTGATAATTGACCATGAACTGTTTTGTAGTGATTTTAGCAAATGGCAGTAATTTGTCAGCAAGGAAATCTTAAAAACAGTGAGCAAGTATCAAAATAATACACAGTATTATCAGGGGACAACAAGGGATAGGAGCCATGTAAAACAAGGGATTGCTAAGTCAACCTAATTGTCTAGTGGGCTGAAATCTTGAAAATGGGTTATTACAGAGTTTTAACATTGGTTTCAATAACATTTGATTCATTTACAATGAAACAGCATTTTTTCTCAAATATCATACACCCTCCCCATATTTATTAAGTCCAATGTTCTTCTGTTGTGGAGCACAACCCTGGCGAGAGAGTTCATTTGTTGTTGGAGAGTTTCCAGGCTTTAGTCGCAGATGTTATTGCTTAGTCCAGTCTGTCTCAGTCAGAGTAGAATCAGGTGTAGCTTGTAACAGCTGTC
>NW_008355789.1:596348-596888 GCF_000622305.1 Nannospalax galili | reverse complement strand
AAAAGCAGTTAGACATTGGGGTAGGTGGTGAAGGGAAGAAAGTTAGACTTGTTCCAGGACATAGTTGATCTTATCTGGTCCTCTGTTTGTTTTTCCTGTAGAATAATATTATGAGTTAGTACAGACTTAATGGCAGGTACAAGCTGTTGAGAGATATGAAAGTCAGGTGTGGGGTACCTAGAAAATGCACCTGAGTAGAATTCTGCTATTACTCCAATACTCCAGCGATTGTCCCATGGATCTGATTTTTTCCTTGAAATGTTTCTCCGATATAAAATTTCTAGAACATGGCATTAGGGAGAGTGGGGGCTGGATGATGCGTTGGTGTTAAGCAGGGTAAATACAGCCATGAGGATGACAGAAAAAGAAGCTCTGGGGGGACATCTGCGGCAAGCAGTCTCCACTAGGTCATGGATCTCTTTCCACATGATCTGGTGTGGCTTTGGGTGTCTTCACCTCTTTCTTTTCCTTGTCTCTGACAGGGTCATCATGCAGGCCATCTTTTTCATGGGTGGGGAGGAAATGGAAAGAGATTGTGTA
>NW_008355789.1:595383-595779 GCF_000622305.1 Nannospalax galili | reverse complement strand
GAATTGGGGGACATGAGTTACATCAATTTGCCAGAGGGCATTAGATTTTAGCCCTCTAGGATTGGTGCCCATTTGTTGCATAGCAGAGGTATATATTATTGATGTACAAGAAGAGCAGGTTCTAACAATGCGTTTAAGTTGCTTGAGGGGAATGTGGGGGAATCTGAGATGGAGCCCTTGCAAATTAATATGGGTGGCATGGTGGAGGTTTTGGGCATTTGTTACGCTGGCAGGGAAAGTTCCAGCAGTGGCTACTTTATCTGCTATGGCATTTCCTTCAGTAAGAGGTCCTGGGAGAGAGGAGTGGGACCTGATATGCTGGACAAATAATGGGGCCACCTGTTTTTGTAACATTGTGGAAATTTTAATTAGCAGAGGTGAGATGGGGTTACCATC
>NW_008355789.1:592033-593550 GCF_000622305.1 Nannospalax galili | reverse complement strand
ACTGTCCTGTCTCCACCTGTATGGGCAGTCGGGGTCTGCCAAGAGGGCTAAGAGCCTTTGGTTAACGTCAGGGAGTGGCCCTGACCAGAAAACCTCAGTTGCTCCTCTGTCTTTAATCGTCCTCACGCGAAGACTCCAGACCAGAAACAAAAGGAGGAAATTAGAAGAGATTTGCGTTGCTCTCCTGGTGGGGAGAGATACTCACGAATCCTGCGTTTCAAGGGGTGCCAGCTGCTCGCTGGCACGAAGTTCAGAGGCCCCACATTGGGTGCCAGATATGGGCGTGTGTGGGGATCTCAGGGTCTCTGCTACCGGAGCTGGGGGCTCTAGGACCGCTGTCAGCTTGCCCGGTCGGGTACCGTTTCAATTTCCACCATGCACTCTCTCTCTAAATTCGAGACCCGTTGGCCACCAGGTCATGAGGGGAGGTGCGAGAAACGGCAAAAGCTGGATTTCCGTGAGTCGGCTTACGAAGAGACAGCTCTCTCCAGGGAGGCTGGGTCGTAGGCAGTACGACACAGAACTCAGCTCAGTCAGTGGTACAGCCCCTTTATTCAGTGACTCAGCTCGGCTCCAAGTCTTAGTGATCCAGCTCTAACTAATTAGGGGAAACCAAAATATTTTATACTGTGGGGGTAGTGGTAAAAGTATTAGTTGATAGGTACTTTTAGGATGCCTCATTTGCATAGGGCAGTGGGCTTCTATCAGGCTATCAGACAACGCCTGATTAAAACCTGGTAGCTCCTGTGCCGGAGGGCATGTATCTTGTGACGGACATTTCAAAAGTAAGTCAGGGAGGACAGCAGAAGGCGCCCCGCTGAGAAGAGGAGTCTCCCCAATTGCGCCGAGCCAGCTTGTGGCTATCCGGACATGGGGAGACTGCTACCCTAAACAACAGGTGTCCCCAACAACTTCCTCCATGCTTCCAAGCGAAGCTAACCATGGTCGAGCAGGACCTTTGACTTATCTTCACATAGGTGGAACTGGTAAAAGAAAGGAGCCAGGGGCTCCTCTGAAGCCCATGTGACCCCTGAGGAACAGATCCTCAAATGACCTTAAGAGTAAAAATATATCAGTTTATCTGGACCTACTGTATGGCCTTAAACAACCTAAAGGAAAGTATAACCAAAGATTAAATGGGCCAACATAACTCCATAAGAGTCCATATGTATAGCTAAAGGCTACATAACAAGCAACAATGCCAGACAAGTGATACCTTCTTTTGAGTTGTTGGCCAGGGTGGCCAAGGGGATTCCCAGATAGTAACCCAGCTCAGAACTTGGAAAATGAACAGCAGACCCCAATCTTATCCAAAGGAGCATTGACAACTGATTACTGCTAGATGAGGAACAGCTGACCTTCTTAAAACAAAGACCTCTAGATAGGTTGACTAGATTCACCAGAAGGGCAAGTAGTGGGGAATGGCTGGGGGTGTGAACCACACAGCAGACAGTAGCAGGGATATCAGAGTATAAGGGCTCTAGTTGGGGGAGGGTGGCTATGGGAGGGTGCTACAT
>NW_008355789.1:585568-592015 GCF_000622305.1 Nannospalax galili | reverse complement strand
TTATAATAATAATAATTCTTCAAAGCATAAAAATTTGCTCCTTAATAGTTAGTAGATGTGAAAAACATTACCATTGAAATCTACCTGATGATTTTATATCCATGCTCAGATGCCAAGGAGATCAGAAAGTAACTGACTGTGACTAGTAATAATCAGATATATAGAGATTAGAAATGCACGTGCATCTTAGTGTCAATTGTATTAAAAATGAATTTTTTTCTGTAAAAAAAAAAAAAAGATGGGCTAAGGATCTGAACAGAGAGTTCCCAAAGAAGAAATATAGATGGCTAAGAAACATCTTAAAAGGTGTTCAACATCGTTATTAATTAGGGAAATGCAAATTAAAAGCACTTTAAGATTTCATCTCATCCCAGTCAGACTGGCTAAGATCAAGAGAACAAATGATACCAGATGCTGGGGAGGATGTGGGGAAAGGGGAATGCTCATTCATTGCTGGTGGGATTGTAAACTCTTGCAACCCTTATGGAAATCATTGTGGAGAACTCTTAACAAACTACAAGTGAACCTACCATTTGACCCGGTTATACCACTCCTTGGTGTATACCCAAAGGACTCATCCTATTACAGAGATACTTGTCCATCCATGTTTATTGCTGCTCTTTTCACAGTAGTTAAAGGATGGAAGCATCCTCAGTGTCCCTCAGTTTATGAATGGATAATGAAAATAGTTCTACTCAGTGGTAAAGAAAGATGAACTCATGAAACGTGCAAGTAAATTGACGGAACTATAAACTGTTATACTAAGGGAAGTAACACAGATTCAGAAAAACAAATGGCATGTTTTCCCACATTTGTGGATCCTAGCACGAAATCCTTATATATGAGTATGTATCCAGTTATAACTGCAGGAACCAGGATAATGAAAAGGAACCAGGGGGGTAAAGGAAAAGAAAGAGTCTGTGAGAGAAGAGCAGTAGGAGGCAAGTGTTGCTAAGTGAGAAATGGATAAAAATGGGGGTATTTAAATGGGAGAGGGTAGGGAGGGTTATACGAGGAAACTTGGGGATAAAGGAAAAGAAGGAGATCAAAAGAGGTGGGCCCATAGGAGACTGGTATTATCAAGGAAGAAGTGGGGATAATGGGGACACTTTAAATGGGAAGCCATGTTGGAATGATTAGACAGGGAGAGAGAGAGGAGCGATAAATAATGCCTAGCTAGTTTTAGAAAACCAGAGGGAATCATATTAGTCCAAAAACCTAAGGACAAATTACACATACAATATACACTGAGTCCAAGTGTATAACAAGAAACAGTACTAGACAGGAGAAACTTTCTTTTGAGTTGTTGGCTAGGGAGGTCCAAGAGACCCCCAAAATTATACAGGCTATTGCCACGGGCCTTGATTGCCTCCTGGAACTTGAAGGTAAGACCCTACTGCTAAAGACAGAACATACTTTGGACGTAGGATTTGGAACAGTGTAACTGTAACTGACCTGGAAGCCACTTCCCCTGAAGGCTAACTCTCATAGCTTTGGAGCATACTATGAAGGTGCCAAGGGAAAACATCAATCCAGGGGGTCAACATCTGCTTCAAGACCAAATAACCATGTCAGTTGCCAGCACAGCATATGACATTGGTGCTGTACTGGTACATTTATCTTGGGGGCAATCAACAGCTACCTAATTGAAATAAAAGCCCACTCAATGGGAAGAAACTCAAGTGTGGTACTGTAAACATAACCAAATACATATGGCTGGAGAGGTCATAAATCCTAGAGAAAACCCCAAGACTGTCGTATCCCTAGACTAATGTAATTTCTTGCTATGTGCAAAATATGTATCCTTATATTTACAGAAAAATATCCTAGTCATCACTCATCAAAGAAGCTTCTTTTGCACCAGACAGAGACTATTACCAAGTACTACAACTGGTCACACACAGATACTGTCTATGAATTGCCCATGCTTAAGTGACACATGTATAATGCAACCTTTACGCCTAAGGCGCAGGGAACATAGAACAGGGGTAAAGAGGTCACTAATGAATCTCTTAATTCTCATTTATGATGCTTCCTCATGCAACAGAGGACCAGGAACACAAAAGGTCAGAAATGGCCAAAGCATGGAGATTAAGAGTCTGCAGAATGCTGGTTCTTGGACAGGACTCCTATATTAACTTTCACCCACCCAGGGCTCAGGGACCATTACAGAAGAGGGGGCAGAAAGATTGTAAGAGCCAGGGAGGAGGTACATGACAATATGGAAATAGAGTCCTACAAGCTCCTGGGACCCTGGTCATATGAATCTTCAGCAGTGGTGTCAGTGTACACAATCCCATGCAAACTTAAATAGACAAAAACCCAGGGTAGAACTGGGGAAATGGACAGCAGGCCCCAATGTTATCTGAAGAAATATCAGCAACTGATTACTGCTGGGTGAAGAAGAGCTGATCTTCCTAAAGTGAGGGACTCTAGTTAAGCTGACTAGACCTCAGGAGTTGAACTTGCACTGAGGAACATCTGGAGACACTAACTTGACACAATAGGCCTTACCACCAATGACAGAATGTATGAATTCCAGTGGGAGGAGGCTGCCAGTGGAGACAGGGGTATAAAGATGATTAAGAATGATTAAGATGTTCTCTATGA
This sequence comes from Nannospalax galili, assembly GCF_000622305.1. Lineage (NCBI taxonomy): Eukaryota > Metazoa > Chordata > Mammalia > Rodentia > Spalacidae > Nannospalax > Nannospalax galili. Next base: position 589,405 of record NW_008355789.1, on the reverse strand, counting down.
AATACACAAAAATTCAATAAAAACGAATTTTTCCAGGCGTGATGGTGCACGCCTTTAATACCAGCACTTGAGAGTCAGAGGTAGGTGGATCTCTGTGAGTTCAAGGCCAGCCTGGTCTACATAGGGAGTTCCAGATGAGCTGGGGCTACAGGGAGACCCTGTCTCAAAAAGACCAAAAATTTTTTTTTTAAAAGGATGTGTGTGCAGATGTTTTCCTGGCCTTCTAAAAAGAGATATGTCACCTAAAAGATCAGGTCATGTGAATATGATGTAAAATAAAGCCAAAAGAACATCCTTCAATCACTTCTAAACCTTTTAATGTCTTCCTTACCAGGTCTGTCTTAATTAAAACCATCTAAGAGATTCAACAAAGATAGTTTTCTTAGAGAACTCATCATCATGCCTATAATTATGCAACTGGCCATAACCTTCTTCAAACCACAGCCTTATGGAAAGTACATACCACATTTAGAATTTGCTCGTAAGAGGAGAAAAACACTTGCACTATAAAAGGTTAAGTCAGAAAGTTGTCAGCTGCAGAAAATACCACACTTAGATATACACTATCATTTTCTGGGTGTGCTCATCACTATTTAGAGCTATGATTAAAATGAAAAGTGTTGGCATGATGCTGCTTTCTGGTTTTTATTTTTTGTTTTTAGTAAGGTTAGAAATATGATAGTTATTACAATGTTCTTGTTTCCGTTAATGCTTTACTTGAGTATTGACTAAGTATAGTTAAAAGTTATCGCTAAAAAACCCATAATAATTATCTTTATGGATTGTATTAACTTTTGTGTTGCTGTGACCAACATACCTGACAGAGCAACTCAAGAGAGTAAATATTTACTACAGCTCGTGGTTTCAGAGGGTTTAGTCCATAGTCACTTGGCCCCATGTGTTTGGGCAAACCATTTTGATGATGGATGGGATCATGTGGTAGAAGACAGTTGTATACATCCCAGTAGACAGGCAGCGGAGAGCAAAGCAGGAGGCGGCCAGAGATACTCCACCCAGGACCCGCCTGCTAGTTTCTCCAACCTCCCTAAATAGATCATTTGGAGACTAAGCATTCAAATGAGGGACTTGTGGGAGACATTACATAGTCAAAGCATTACATTGCACATGAGTTCAGAGTCATATTTTGTGTTTTTGTTTGCATTTCCCGTTTTAGGTTTTTAATTTTTTAGTATAAAATAAAACTACAGTATACTGAAATATCTAAACAATGAAAAACATAATTTAAAATTGTTCAGATTTTTCAGTAAAGTAGCAACAGCCTCTGGTGGAATTACATGTGGACTCTGCCCATTTAAGAACTTCTTTGTTGAAAATGTGTTATATCTTGAGAGAGCTTTTGAAGGACTGCTTTGAGTTATATTACTGTATATCATTAGTATGTCTTTTTAAAAATTATCCTTTCTTGTTCTCCTTTCTAAATGTTGTAATTATACTCCACATGCATTTGTTTATATATATAGCATTACAGGCTAGGCTCCACATATGAGGGAGACTATGTGATTTTTTTTCTTTTTTGAGGTTGGATGACCTCACTTATTGCTGTACATTCTAGGTCCATCCATTTTCCTATGAATCTTGTGATTTAATTTTTCTTTAGAGCTGAATAATATTCTACTTTATATTTAATAATATTCCTGTATATATATATTCCAGATTTCCATTATCCATTCATCTATTGATGAACAACTAGGTTGGTTCTGTTTTCTTGCTATAGTGAATAGAGCAGCAATAAGCAGGGGGTGCAAATATCTCTATAGAAAGGTGTGGTGTTCTCAGGGTCCATGCCCAGAGCAAGATAGCTGGGTCACATGGTAATGCTGTTTTCCAAATATCTCTATGGTAAGGTGTGGGCATCTCTATGGTTATCAGGGTATGTGTTCAGTATGAGAAGTCTGGGTCATGTAGTAATTGTGTTTTTAATTTTTTGAGGACCCTGCAGGCTGATTTCCATAATGGCTGTAGTAATTTTCATTCCCAACAGTAGTGAGGAAGGGTTCCTCACCGATGTTTTTTGTCAGAGTTCTTGATGATAGCCATTAAGATTGGGGTGAGGTGATATCTAAAAGGAGTTTTATTTTTCATATTTCTGATGACTTAGGAATGTTGGACATTTTAAAAATAGTTGTTGACTATTTGTATTTCTTTTTTTCAACCCTCTGTTCAATTTGTTTGCTCATTTGTTGATTGGTAGTTTTAGTTCCTTGGTATTTAATTTCTGCATTTCTTTGAAAATTCTGGATATTGGTCCCTTGTCTGAGGTGTAGCTGGTAAAGGTTTTCTCCCATCCTGCAGGCAGTCAACGTGCCTTGGTGATAGTTTCCTTTGCTGTGCAGAAACATTTTTAATTTCATATAATCCCATCTGGTGATACTTAGGGCTAATTCCTGTGCTAGGGATGCTCTGTTCAGAAAGTTCTTGCCTACCCCAATGTCCTGAAGAGTATTTCCTATATTTTTTTCCTAGAAGTTTCAACTTTTATATTTAAAAAAATTATTTATTATTTTTATGTGTATGTCTGTATTGCCTGAATGTAGGTAAGTGCACCCGTGTCATGCAATGCCCACAGAGGTCAGAAGAGGCTGTTGGATCCCCTGGAACTGGACAGTTGTTAGCTGTCATGTGGGTGCTGGGATTCGAACCCGGGTCTTCTGCAAGAACAACCAGTGTTCTTAACTGCTGAGCAATCTTTCTAGCCCTCAGCTTTTTATGTTTTAAATTAAGGTATTTGATCCATTTCAAATAGAATTTTGTACAAGGTAAAGATATGAATCTAATTTCATTCTTCTGCAAGTGAATATCCAGTTTTGCTAGCATCGTTTGTTGAATAGGTGATCCTTGTTCCAAGGTATGTTTTTGCCTCCTTTGTCAAGAATTAGGTGGGTATAGCTTTGTCTGCTTATTTCTGGGTCCTCTATTCTGTTCTATTGATGTGTTTGTCTGTTTTAATGCTAGTTCTGTGCTGACTTTATCACTATAGCTCTGTAGTATAATTTGAGGTAGGATATTGTGATACCTTCACCTGTGTTCTTATTCCTTAGAAAGATTGCTTTGGCTATTTTGTGGTTCCATATGAATTCTTGAACTGTTATTTCTAGGTCTATGAAATATGGCATTGGAATTTTGATAGGTTTGCATTAAATGTGTAGATTAATTTGGGTGGTATAGCCATTTTCACGGTATTAATCCTGCCAATTCAGGAGCATGGAAGTTCTTTCCATTGTCTAGTACCTTCTTTGATTTCCTTTTTCAGTGTCTTGAAGTTTTCATTATAGAGATCCTTCTCTTATTTGGCGAGGTTTATTTCTAAGTATTTATTTGGGGGGGAGAGCTATTTTGAATGGAATATTTTTCCTATTTCCTGCCTCTGAATATATTATTATTAACATTATATATGAAGGCTGTTTTTTAATTGATTTTGTATCTTTGCAACTTCACTGTTTTTATTAGATCTAGGAGCTTTTCAGTAGATTCCATAGAGCCTTTTAAGTATAGAATCATGTCATCTGCAAATGGGGCCAGTTTGACTTCTTCCTTTCCTGTTTGTATCCCCTTTGTGCCTTTCTCTTGTCTACTTGCTATAGCTCACACTTCAAGCACTAATTACATAAGAGAGGGGAGAGTGGGCATCCTTATGTCATTCCTGCTTTTAGAGAAAACGTTCTCAGTGTGTCTCCATTTAATGTAACATTGGCTGTAAGTCTGTTGTCTGTAGCCTTTATTATTTTGAGATATGTTCCATCTATTCTGAACGTCTCTACTACTTTAATCATGAAGACATTTTGAACTTTGTCAAATACATTTTCAGCATCAATTGAG
>NW_008355789.1:579376-585525 GCF_000622305.1 Nannospalax galili | reverse complement strand
TGTTGTACAAACCTTACTTCTCTGGGATGAAGCTCATTTGGTCATAATGTATGATCTTAATGTGTTCTGAATTTGATTTCCAAGTTGTATTTTTAGAGAAATTTTGCATCTAAGTTCATTAATGAAATTGGTCTGTAGTTTTCTTTTTCTGTTGTGTCCTTACCTGGTTTAGTATCAGAATAATATTGGCTTTGTAGAATGGATTTTGTAGTGTTCCTTGGTTTTTTCTTTTATGGAACAAGTTGAGAAGAATTGATATGAGATCTTCCTTGAAAATTTGATGGAATTCAGCAGTGAATCCATCTGATTCATGGTTTTTCTTTGAGGGAAGACTTGATTACAGCTCCTGTCTCATTATAAGAGGTCTGTTTAAGTTATTTATGTCTTCTGGTTTTAGTTTTGGTATGATGCTCAGTACAAACTCTCCTACTTTACCTGGGTTTTCTAGCTTTTTACAGTTTAAGTTTTCAAAGTAATCTATCTCTAATAACTTTTTGTAATTTATTGGAGTCTGCTGTACTGATATTCTTTTCCTCTTTAATTTTGCTAATTTGTGTCTTCTTACTCTTTTTCTGTCAGATTGGCCAAGGGTTTCTCAATCTTACTTTTTCAAAGAACCAACTCTTTGTTTGGTTGATTATCATGTTGTTCTTTTAGTCTCCATTTCATTAAATTTCTCCCTAATCTTTATTATATCTTGCTGTTTACTGGGGTTGGGATTGGCTATATGTTGTTTTTCAAGAGCCTTCAGGTCCATCATAAGGTTGTTTATTTGATATTACACAAAATTTTAAAGGTTTTTGAATGTTCTAAAACATTTTTTGCTGATTTTTTTTGATTTTCATACAATTTATTTTAATTATATTTAGATCCCGTCCCCTATCCCCTATCTTCAACTCCCTTTATTACTCCCCTTTAATGTACTATATTATACATACATACACACAGATGTGTATATGCCTGTACAGTCTAATTTGTGTTCCCAAATGCCCTTCAGTGTGGGTCCATCCACTGGTGCCTGGTTAACCTACCAAGAATCACACTCTAGAAAGAGACTGACTTTCCTCCTCTCAGCACCTAGCAGTTGCCAATAGTTCTTCCAGTAGAGTTGGGGTTTCTTACCCACTTTCCCATGTCTGTGCTGGGATTTTGTCTGGTTTGAGCATATGTTAGATTTATGCATGCTATTGGATTTCACCATTGCTGTGAATTATTATGAGTAACTGATTAGATGTTTGGAAAACTCTGTTTTCTTGTGGTCATTCACCACCTCTGGCTCTTACAATCTTTCTGTCTCCTCTTCCACAATGATTCCTGAATCTTGCGGGGGGCAAGTTTAATATACCTGTCTTATTCAGTGCTAAGCACTCTGCAGTCTCTCTGTGTTAATCACCATCTGCTGCATAAAGAAGCTTCTCTGCTGAAAGTTGAGAGATGCATTAATCCTGCCAAGTCTGGGGAAGCATACAGATCTGGGGGCGAGAAAGGATCCTCATGACCCAAGGAAGCCTGAGAGGTAAGATGGCAGTGTACCATGAAGTCTCATGAATGGGAGCTCTGCACAGATTTTTTAAAATGTGAGCACTTATTGCTATAAATTTTCCTCTTAGGACTGCCTTGGCCACATCTCAGAAGTTCCAATAGGCTGGGTTCATTTGTCTCTTGGAACTTTTAAATTTCATCTCTGATTTCTTAGATGACCAATTGTTCATTCAAAACTGTATTATTTGGTCTCCAGATATTTTTGTGGTTTCTATAGTTTCTATATTTTGTGGTTTCTAGTCCATTACGTCTGATAAGGAATATTTCAATTTTTGGGGTATTTGTTGATACTTGCTTTGTGTCATGTTGTCCTAGTTTGCTTCTCTATTGCTGTGACAAAACACTCTGACCAATACCAACTTGGGGAGGAAAGGATTTGACTACTTACTTCTCCCAGGTCACAGTTCATCTGTGAGGGAACCCAAGGTAGAAACTCAGGGCACGAACCTGGAGGCAGGAGTTGAAGCATAGGCTATGGAGGAATGCTGCTCACTGGCTTGCTTTCCTGGTCCCTGCTCAACCTGCTTGCTTGCTTGCTTGCTTGCTTTCTTTCTTTCTTTCTTTCTTTCTTTCTTTCTTTCTTTCTTTCTTTCTTTCTTTCTTTCTTTCTTTCTTTCTTTCTTTCTTTCTTTCTTTCTTTCTTTCTTTCTTTCTTTCTTTCTTTCTTTCTTTCTTTCTTTCTTTCTTTCTTTCTTTCTTTCTTTCTTTCTTTCTTTCTTTCTTTCTTTCTTTCTTTCTTTCTTTCTCACAGAGATCTGCCTGCCTCTGCCTCCAGAATGCTGGGATTAAAGGTGTGCACAACCACGCCTGGCTCAACCTGCTTTCTTACACAACACAAGACCACCTGCCCAAGGGTGGCATTGCTCACAGTGGTCTGGACCCTCCCACATCACTTGACAATCAAGAAAATGCCCCACAGACATGGCCACAGGCCAGTACAATGGAGGAAATTCCCCAGTTGATGCTCCCTCTACCCAGATGTGTCAAGTTGGCAACTAAAGCTATCCAGCACACCTATGATATGATCAGTTTTGGGAAACATTCCATGTGCTGCTGAGAAAAATGTGTATTCCCTGTTAATTGGAATGTTCTGTATGTATGCTAAGTCAAGTTGCTCCATAGTATATTTTTAGCTCTGAAATTTCTTTACTTAATTTTAGTTTGGAAAATCTATCTAAATATAACGGGGTAGATGTAGATGTAGGTTATGACCTGGGAGATGTAAGCCAAATAAACCCTTTCCTCCCCAAGCTGGCATTGGTCAGACTGTTTTGTCACAGCAATAGAGAAGCTAACTGTAAGTCCCCCACTTTTACTGTGTCAGAACCTGTGACCTTTTATGCCATTTAGTGTTTGTTTTATATAATTAGGGGCTCCAATATTTGGTGCATAAATGTTTGCAATTTTTATATCTTCTTGATGAATGGTTCCTTTTCTTAATGTGTAGTGTCCTTTTTTTTTTAATCTTTCCTAATTAGTTTTTGTATGAAGTTTACTTTATCTGATATAAGGGTAGCTATGCCTGCTTTTCTATAGTTTCTATTTGCTTAATAGATTGTTTTCTAACATTGAGGTTTTTGATATCTTGGTTGGCTAGATGTGTTTCTTGGAGAAAGTATATAGTTGGTTCTTGGATTTTTTTTTTGTTCTTAGTATTTGGAGATAAGATTTCCCTATGGCCCCAGCCGGCCTAGAACTTGCTATGTAGACCAGGCTGGCCTCAAACTCACAGAGATCTACCTTCTTGTGCCTCCCAAGTGCTGGAATTAAAGGGGATTGCAGCTATACCTGTCTGGTTCTTGTTTTTTAAAAAAATATTTCATTTATTATTTTTATTTTATGTGTATGTGTGTATTGCCTGCATGTAGGTAAGTGCACCCGTGTTGTGCAGTGCCCACAGAGGACAGAAGAGACTGTCGGATCTCCTGGAACTGAAGTTACGGACAGTTGTTAGCTGCCATGTGGTTTCTGGGATTCGAACCCTAGTCTTCTGCAAGAACATTCTGTGTTCTTAACCACTGAGCCATCTCTCCAGCCCCAAGGTTCTTGTTTTTTAATCCATTCCATTAGTCATCTTTTTAGCGGTGAGTTGAGACATTTACCCTGAAGGTTATTATAGAAAGGGGTTTGCTATTTCCTATGAATTTGCTTGGTGATATGTTTTACAGAATTATTATTTCTTTTCCTTCTCCATATTAGTTTCAAAAGTTTGCTGAGTTGCTGTGCTTGGCATGGGTGTTTCTTTCTTGGGTCTGGTTTATCTGTTATTTTCATGGACTGTATACTTTCATGTATTCGTATGGAAGAGGGGGCTCTCTTTTTCATTCTTCTTTGGAAAGTATTCCTTTATGAATTTTATGCAGTGTTGACTTGATTGATATGAATTGCTTTAATTTGTGTTTTTCTTGAAATACCCCTATTTCTCCATCAATTTTGAAAGATAACTTTGCAGGCTATAGCATTCGTGGTTCACAGTTGTTTACTTTCAAAGCTTGAAATATTTCATTTCATGCTCTTCTGGATTCTTATGGTTGCTGATAAAAAATATAGAATAATTCACATATTTCTCTCCTTTGTGAAAGTTGATGTTTCTCTTATGCTGCTTTTAGGATTCTTTCCTTATTTTGTAGTTTTGACACCCTGACTATGCTGTGTCATGGAGAGTTTCTTCTCTGGTCATGCCTGTCTGGAATTCTGACACCTTTTGTGTTTGGATATCTACTTCTTTTACTAAGTTTGGGAAGTTTTCTGTTAAAATTTGTTAGTAGAACAATTGTTAAATTGTCTATTACATTTGATTTTATCTGTTTCTTTTTATATACCATGATTTCTTAGGTTTGGCCTTCTTTTTTTTGGTAAGTTGCAAAATAACTTTATTGTGTTTGGGGGATTTGGCTGGCATAGGTTTGGCCTTTTGAATGTAACCCAGACTTTTTGAAAATTCCGTTCATGCTCCTTAATTTTTTTCTTGTATATGCCTGTTTGTATTTTGTCCCTGAGATTCATTCTTCTGCATGGTCTTCTCTGTTATGATGGTATCTGTTGTGGCTTTTATTGTCTCCTTCATTTCAAGTATTTCTGTTTGGTTCCCTTTTGATGTTTCAATCTCCTTGCTGAATTTCTCCTCCATATTTTGGACTTTTGCCTCCAATTTACTGACCGTTTCTCTCACTTTGGACACTGTTTTGTCAAGATCTTGGATAGATTTCCTTAATTTGTGCATCTGTTTGTCTGATTCTTATATATGATCTTTAATTCTTTTTATTTTATTTATTTTTATTGCACTTTTAAAAATTCATACATTTCTCACTCAAATCCAGACCCCCCTCCCCCATCCACGCCTCCCTCTATCCCCCCCCCACTGAACTCTATGCACTGTGCCATACATGCTAAAACCTATTCATTCAGGTGTTTGTACCCAAATGACCTTCAATGTAAATGTGTCCACTGGAGTCTAGTCAGCCCATTCAGTGGTCATATGTAAGCTGTACTCTCCCTCACCCAGCAGCAATTAGTCTCAATAGTTCTCAGTCTAGTGCTGGCCTGCCACCTATTTCTCATGTTCCCTTTGGGCTCTTGTTTAATTGAGCTGACATGAGTCCCACAGTCGATGCCACCACTGCCACAGGCTCACATGAGCAAGCCTCCAGTGGCCTGGAAGCCTCTACCTCCCTATGTTCATGAACCAGCCCTGGCTCTTACAATCTTTCTGCCTCCTCTTCTGCAATGGTTCCTGAGTCATGGGTGGGTGGGGTTCCATATTCTTAAAAAGCAAAACACTGAATTCTTTCTCAGAGCTCTCTGCTAGCTCTATAGTTTTGATTACCTTGAAGGGGAGCTGGTCAGCATGAAAGGTCATGTCTTACACATCTGTTGGAGTAGATTTGTTTTTCAGTTTTGACTTCATCTTCTTCCAACACTATTTGGATGTTCTGTTTTCTGTGATTCTTCCTAGAGGGATATCTGCATGAGGCTTAGCTACAGAGACTGGTGAAACTTAGTGTTGATTGTTAAAATGGAATTGTGGAGGTAACCCTGTCTTGGCTTCAGGCCAACAGTAACAACAGTGGGGCCACACACCAAGACCCAAGGCCACCAGACAGGATCAGAACCCAGTCACCCCCTGGACTCTGTGAACCTGCTGGGTACAGGATACCAAACGTCAGACTCACTAAAGTCTGTGTACTATCTTGGGGCTGTAGTTAGCACCATAGCCTGGAAGTAACTTTTGGGACCACAGTGGTACAGACTGCCAGTCCTTCAGTGACTCTGGAATCTCAGAAGCCAAAACCTCATACCCACTGCTCTTAAGAGTCAAATCCCAGGCTCCCTGGGCATATGGAACCAAAGCTCGGGATCTGCACTGACCTCTGAGCCCATTAGGGCTGGAGGCCTGGTCCCACAGTAATTCCAGGTCCCTCTAAAAGTGGGAGTTTAGTCCTGAGGTGCTCTCTTGCACTCACTGGAGCAGAAGACCTGTTCCAGCAGTGCTGTGTAGTCTTGCAGGAGCCACAGGAATAATTGCAGGGTGTGCTATTTGGATCCTTTGAAGCCAGAAACCTGGTCACACAAAGTTCCCTGGTCCCATCTGTATCTCTGTCTCTCTG
>NW_008355789.1:575624-579338 GCF_000622305.1 Nannospalax galili | reverse complement strand
TCTCTCTCTCTCTCTCTCTCTCTCTCTCTCTCGGTGATGTTGAGCAAATTTTCATATACCTCTTGGCCATTTTTATGTGTTTTTTGTTTTGAGACCTGTTTCTTCAGGTCCTTTGCTCATTTTAAAGTTGGGTTATAATAAGGAGATTGAACAAGTAATTAAAACCTTCCAAAAAGATAAGGCCAGTACCAGATGGCTTCACAACTAAACTCTACTCATACTCAAAGAATAATTATTACTATACTTCTTAAACTCCTACAAAAAAATAGAACTAGGGGAAATATATCTAAGTATATTTTACAAGGCCAACGTCACCCTGATATCCAAACTAGACAAAGACACTGTAGGAAAACTTCAGGCCTCTATCTGAATATTAATGCAAAAATCCTCACTAAATATTAGTAACTCAATTTAACAACACATCAAAAATATACATGATGAGAGACTGAGATTTGCCTTGGCAAGAAAGGCAGGCCTAACATTTTCAGATTAATCTCTGTGACCTATCCCAGTGACAGAATGAAAGTTAAAACCACATCATCATCTCTGTTGACACAGGAAAGGCATTTAATAAAAGTTCAGCATTCTTTCTGGATCAAAAGAAATCTTAACAGTTCAGGCAAGAAGAAAAGCTTTTCAGTATAGGAAAGGCATAAAACTCTACAGTTAACCACATAACCAGTGGGAAACAATGGAGAACTTTTTCATAGAGATGAAGTATGAGGCAGGGATATTCATTCTCACCACTGCTTTTAAAAAAATCTGTTTTAATTTATTAGTGTGTGGGGTGCACACGTCATAGCATACATGTGGAGGTCAGAGAACAATGTTGTGGATCAGCTCTCTCATTCTACCTTTGTGTGTGTTCTGGAGCTCAGACTCAGGTTGTCAGGCCAGCCAGCCAGCCCACTCTCACTATTGCTCTTCAATGGATATTGGAAGTACTGAGAGTAATAATCATGCAAGAAAAAAAGGGGGGACAGGAGAATCATAATCAAAGAATTAAAATGATTTCCATTGCAGGTGACAAAATCCTATATGTGGAAAACCCCAAAGATTCTGCTAAAAATGATTATGACTAATACTGACTTTAGTAAACTTACAGGACAGAAATCAACACACAAACATGAGTAGCATTATTGTACACAGGTAATATATATTTGAAAAAAAAATGAAGAAAACAGTCCCATCAATAAAGGAAAAACCAAGGGAGTAAATTTTAAAAAGATGAAGATTTGCACACTGTATACAATAAAACATTGTTGAGAGAAACTGCTGAGAGCGCAAGTAAATGGAAGGATATCCCATGTTCATGGTGAGCATTATTAGTATGTAAAATGTCTGTGCTCCTCAGAGCAATACAAAGAGTTACCACAATCCCTATCAAAATCTCAAAGCCCTTCTTTAAAGAAATGGAAGCATAATCCAAAATATGTGTATAGGACTACCAAAAATTTAAAAAGCAAACAAACCCAAATGGCCAAAACAATAAAAGAAAGCAGAGTTAGAAGAAGCACGCTTCTTGATTTAAAATTATATTTAAAAGGTATAGTAATCAAAACAGTATAGTGCTGGCATAAAATCAGACAAATGAGAATAGAACAGATGGTTGGGAAATAGGTCCAAATGAACACAACCAACATTTGACAAGGGCTGAGAGGACAACATGGGGGATGGATGGGCTCTTCAATAGTGTAATGAGAACACTGAATTTCCACATGTGAAGAATGCAATTGGACCCTTACACTGTTCACAAACATTAAATTTTAAGGTACAAAATCAGTCCTAAAGTCTTAAGAGATCGTAGGGGAAGCTCCTTGACACAGACCTTGACAATGATGTTCTGGGCACCACACCAAAAGCTCAGTCTGTCAAAATTTAAAATATGGGCTTGTGACTCCATTAAACTTAGAAGCTTCTGCAAAATAAAGAACAGTCATCCAGGTGAAAATAGTTACAAACCATGTACTGACAAGTAATTAGCACTAAAAATTTATATAGAACTCTTACAACTTATTATTAGCAGGAAATGGGACATTTAATATTCATGAATTCTGTTGAAAATCTGTGAATATGTAGGATATTTTTTGTAAAGTTTGAAGAAAATGTATGTATGGAGGTGGTGCATGCGTGGGTCTGCTCACCTTGTACACGTGTGGAGGCCAGAGGTTAACGTCTAGTGTTATCCTTAGTTGCTTTGTACTTTATTTTCCGAGATAAGGTCTCTCACTGAACCTGAAGCTCACTGCTTGGGTTAGACTGCTGAGTAGTGAGCTCTGGGATCCACATCTCTACCTCCTGACCCCAGCACTAGGGTTACAGATGCATGCCACTGACCTGGCTTTTATGTGGGTGCTGGGGATTTGAACTCAGGTCCTTACAGTTGCACAGCAAGTACTTACCCACCGAGCCATTTCCCTAGCCCTGGTAAACATACTTTTAGGAGTAGTATTTACAGTGAAGAAACTCAGCTACAGTTTAAATAGACCTTTACATTATAAACACTTCTTACAGGTTTTTATAAGAAGTACCATGTCATCAATATTCTGAATGTATCCGTAGATTGGTGTCTTATGTATCTGACACAAGACTTCTCTACACTTGCTGAGAGAATGCACTATTTGCCCTAAGCATAAAGGATGTTTTCTACAGATCTAGTCCATTGCTCTTAGCCATGGTGGTTGCAGGCTTAATATTTAGCCTGATAAATAAAACATTTCTTCTAGGCCTGAAGTTAAATCATTTCATAAAACGTATGCAGGTACAGTCTATTAACTTAGTCTTGTTTCATGTACTTGAAAAACAAAATCAAGCATTTGTAAGAGGTGTGTGTGTGTGTGTGTGTGTGTGTGTGTCCGTCCAACCTTGGGTGTTGTTCTCAGGAGCTATCCATTTTTTATGTGTGCATTTTTTGAGACAGGGTCTCCCATTGGGATCTAGGGCTCGCTATTTAGGAAGGCTAAGCTGGCTGACCACTGAACCCCATGGATTCTCCTGTTTCTGCCTCACCAGAGCTGGGATTATAAGCATGTGCTACTATACCCAGCTTTTTATGTGGGTGCTGGGGATTGGGCTCTGGCCCTCAAACCTACAGGTAAGCCTCTTGGCCCCCTGGAGGATACTTTCTGTGTGCTCTTCACATTTGCTGTTATGAGGTTTAAGCACAAGAGATTTTTTTTCTCACTACTTTGATGAAAAGTCATAGTAACTGAGCTGACTTTTCTATTATTTCTATCTAAATAATTTTAGAATGTATAGTGTATACTACCTGGTATAAATATAAGGATAGCATTAAATGTTTGTGCTTTCATTCACAAATGAGGCTTTGATGGGACCCCTTCTCCCTTTGGGGGAACACGTCTATGGTGAGATTTTTGGTTATACTGTCTGCACAGAATAGAACTAGGTGGCTTTGCCTTGCTCTGCAAGTTTATATGAGAAGGTCTTGCTCACCAGAAGTGGGAACAGACTCTGCAATAGAACATCTTCAGATGCTTAGTACTGTGAAGAAAGTGAAGTAAGGAGAGCAGTGAGTGACCTTCTGTTCTAGATGTGACAGCCAAGGTCCCTCAAGTGAACAGAAACCACCATGAAGCCAGTGGCCATATGAGAGAATAGCATCCTAGACAGAGGAAGCAGAGGAAGCAGAGGGAGGGAGGGAGGGAAGGGGGGGAAGAGAGAGAGAGAGAGAGAGAGAGAGAGAGAGAGAGAGAG
>NW_008355789.1:556882-575098 GCF_000622305.1 Nannospalax galili | reverse complement strand
TATTCTCAAGGGGAAAATGGGGGTATTTTAACTTGGAGAGAGAGAGAGAGAGAGAGAGAGAGAGAGAGAGAGAGAGAGAGAGAGAGGTTTGGGACATTTTAATGTAAATTTATTTTGTTGAGAATTTCACACACAGGTACTGTGTTTACATCATTCCCCCGCCAACCCCTGCCAACTGCTCCCACGTTCTCCCTACTTGTGTGTCTGTGTGCATTTTTGTGTGTATTAGTGCAGGTATATGCGTGCCACTGTACATGTGTGGAAGTCTGAGGACAACCTCGGGACAACCTTCCACCTTGACAGGGTCTCTTGTTCACGACTGCCTATGGTAGGCCAGCTGGCCTGTAAGTTTCTATGGATCCTCATGTGTTCACTTCCACTTGCTGTGGGACTCCAGGGATTCAGATATGCATTTCCATCCCCGGACTAATATGAGTTCTGGAGATCTAAACCCAGATGATTGCACAGTAAGTGCTTTACCTACTAAGCAGCTCTCTAGTCTTCAGAACATAATTTTTTTCAGTACAGTGCTGACTTCATTGTAGAAGCTTCCAGGCCCAAAGTCACATGGCTATTTCTAATTGCAAGGGAGGTCAGGAAATATCGAGTGTTAATGAGCACACAACCACCTCAAACAAAACCAGATTCTGTTAGTAAGGAAGCAGGGGAGAATAAATATGGGATAAGCAGCTAGCAGTGTCTTTAAAAAAATCCTGTGGATTCCCATGCCGTGCAGATTATTATTAGGCACTGCAATATTGAGAGGTGTCCAATTTATTTTATGAAACTAGCCAGCGTCTTGTATCAAAAACTAACAAATACGTCTGAAAGGAAAATTACAAACTAAGTTAACTTATGAATATAATGAAAACTCAAAATGTAAACATGCCAGTTTTTCAGTATCCTAAAAGAGTCATCCATCACGATCATACAGGGTCCATAGCACAAAAGCAAGAATGCTTAGGAAAGATTTAAATATATCACGCATCAAAAGATCCTGTAAGAAAATTATGACAAGCAAAACTGATAAGGAATTGGCAAAAGTCAGCACTTATATCTGGTTAAAAACTAGTCTTAAAATTTTTTTTTAAAAAAATTTTATGTGTGTGTTATGCCTGCATGTAGGTAAGTGCACCCATGTCGTGCAATGCCCATGGAGGACAGGAGAGGTTGTCGGATCCCTTGGAACTGGAGTTACGGACAGTTGTTAGCTGGCATGTATGTGTGTGCTGGGGTTCAAACCCGGGTCTTCTGCAAGAACAGTGTTCTTAACCACTGAGCCATCTCTCTAGCCCCCTTTAAAAAATTTTTAATTATGTGTATATGTGTGTGTCTGTGTGTGTCTGTGTGTTTGTGCATGTGTGAGTGCGGGTTCCCAGAGAGTCCAGAAGAGGGCCTCAGATCCTCTCCGCTGAAGTTATAAGCAGTTGTGGATTGCCTGATGGGTATGCTGGGAACTGAACTTGGGCCCTCTGCAAGAACAGTTTGTACTCTTAACTGCTGAACCACCTCTGCAGTCCCTAAAAACGAGTCTCTCTAGCATTGGCCTGCTTTTCTATATATATATATAAACAGAAGCTACCCCCAACCTTAACCAGAGAAATCTCTGTTTACAGCCCAAGATGCTGAGAATATGTGATAGTCACACATTCCCTTGGAGGCTCTAGGGTCCTGCAGAAGATAGGGTGAAGGAGCTGTGGAATACCATCCTCTAGCCAGCATAGTCATGGCAATCATGCCCTCATAACCACAGTTAACCTTCACAGGGCCTGCACAAGACTGGTCCTCTCAATCAGTCATGGAAGCACAAGGGGCTCACAGGACCTTCCCCTTTACTGCTGAACTATTATTGGTTATTGATAGATTCTGAGAGGGGGAAACCATTGTCTTCAGTTATGTACCCACTGCTGAGCCCACAGGCTCCAGTGGATAGCTCCAAACTCCTGGTCACACAGAAGGTTTGGTTAAATTCAGTGGGTCACAAAACAAAACAATAGACTTGAGCATGAGAAAGAGATTTTTAGGGGAGGGGTGGTGGTGGACAGGGCAGGAATAACATGGGAGAGTGGGGGTGAAAGTGGTCAGTATGCATTTTGTATATGTGTGAAATTGTCAAAGAACAAACTTAACTAATGAAAATAAATGACCAGTCTTAGCTATCTAAGGACCAGAAATATATTTCTTTAGGAAATAAGACTATTTAATTTCTTATGCTAGTGAGTTTATTATAGTTCAAAGGACAAAGGTATATTCTGTATCTCTCAAACCCAATGAACCCGTGTCTATAAATATACATTTGAAGAGAATCTGAACTAGTATGACACACACTAGTTACTTCTGAGAGTTTCCCAAAGCATCCTCTAACATGTGTTACACAGCACATTCCTCCTCCTTCAGCCCAGATCTTGCCAGCTTGCTACCATACAACAGCCAGTGAATCCAGTTTGGTAGAATTCTGCATGTACTAATTCTAAACCTAAGAAAAAATAGCACCCACTCATTCTGATATATAAGTGAGGCTATTTTTAATATTGCCTTTGAACTTGGAGAATTAGATAGCTTTATAAAATCAAATTATCTCTTCCTTTGTGAAGTGTATAAGAGAAATTTGCTCTGAGGCTATTAGCTAATAGACTAAGGCTTTAAATCTTGAAGCCACAGTAATATGTGTTCTACATCAATATTTTTAGATTATTTTTAAAGCCATAGTCCACATTAAAAAATACACTTTAAGCCAGGCTTATTTTTGCATGCTTGTAATCCCAGCACTAGGAGACTAGGCAAAGGTATCCTGAGTTTGAGGTTAGTCTGAACTACATATAGCGAATCCCAGGCCAGCCTGAGATGCATAGTGAGAGTTGCCTCAAGAACCTTCCCCCAATTTTTAAAAGAAATTGACTAAACTCATATGCACTCACACCTTCTATAATATATACACACATATTTCCATGATTAAAAGTTTCACAGAAATTACTAAGAATCATTGTAAAATTATTTACTATCATCTATTCTGTTCTACTTCATTTTAAAAACATGTTCATCCATCATGCCAACTTCATAATTTCATAAGATGCTATTTTAGATAATGTTCTTCACCCTTTTCCTGGTCCAGTTTTGTTGTAAGCAAACTTTTCATATCTATGGGGGATATTTTGGTGCTGGTTGTGAGGTTTCCTGTGATTTTTAGAAAAGTGATAGGAATTTGCTAAAGGGTGACTGTTTTCTGTCCACAGCTCTTGCGTGAAGCCCAGTGCCTCATTAACCCAAGGACCTCACCAACTGGAAGCTGCAGTTTTCACTATCAACCTACCACATCCCTCTTGATCTGGTTTTCTTCCTCAGAAAGTGGAAGCACCTCTTTCAAGTTATTTTTGTTGCAAACTTAAGCAAATGGCTGACAATGACATGGATAAAAAGTCTGCAACTTGCCCTGACTGTTCATCCTCTCAGAGTGATCTTTGTGTGTGTGAAGGAGGCAATCCTCCAGTTTTGGTGGTGGAAATGTCAGAGACATCAAGTATTGGTAGTGTAGAAATTTTAGCTTTACCAGAGAGAAAAAAAGAAAGGAATGGCAGCAAAGAAGTTCCTACGAAAGAGTTGGTAAATATTGAAGATTCTGCATCTCAACACAACTTGATGTGTCCCCCTCCATTCTCATCCCTAGAATCCCCACCTCCATCCCATGAACCCTCATCAGCTAATTCATCATCACCTTCTTAATGTTCTTAAGGAAACATTTCTCTTTCACAGTAGAGGTGAGCAAAGTTGGTAGGCTTTGCATTTTATGATGTTTTTAACAACTGCCCAGAATATTTCTCAGGATCCTGAACAATTAACACTATTATTCCAGCTCTTAAAATAGTTATGTGTTATGATTTTATCCCAGTACTTGGGAAGCAGAGGCAGGAAGATCTCTTGTGAGATCCAGGACGATCTGGTCCACAGAGTGATTTCCAGGCCAGCTGGGGCTACATAGTGAGATTCTGTCTTAAATAAAAATAGGTTATGAACAAAAAGATTGGTTTTCCAAATTTAATTAAATAGGAATTTTTGAGCATTTTCTTGAACTGATATAGAATGGGATTTATGGTAATAGTTAAAGTGTGCCTATGGTTTCATTATTTAAGACAAAGTTCTAGTTATCTATCTAGAATTCCAATTTTGCTTTATAAAGGTAGTTTGCATGATTTTCAAACAATATGTGGATACCCAGTTGAACTAATTTGGCTTATTCAACAGTGTGAAGAGGTACCGTGGAAGGCTGTAGTTAATTTAGTGCAGGTTTGGAGACAGAGAGCAAGAACTTTAGGAAATGTCAGGCTCTCACTCTTCAAACTTGAACCTTTTTCATAGTTTTACTCTCACCTTAAGGCTCTTAGCATAATGTGCCAATGCATTGTAGCACTTGGGATTCAGAAAAGACAGTAAACTATTGTGTACACAGAAAACACTGTGTAATCCATTAAGGGTTTATCATACTATCTAAATTAGAGTTCGTCATTACCAAGAATATTACATCTTGAGTTGTTTTTCAAAATTCCTTTTTGGTTCTAGCCCACAAAAGTCCTAAATGTAGACAGAAAAGCCTCTCAACAACAATGGAATCGGGGCAGTGTCACAGAAGGAAAAGTTCCTCACACAAGGATGGAGAATGGAATGGATATTGAGGTACATAGGAGACTAGAGCGAACTAGAAACTTTCAGGTCTCTCCAAAGCCAATGGTCAATGACAAAAATAGCTTAAAAATCAGTCTCCAGGAAAGGTAGTAAAGTCAGGAAGAAATTCAAGTACATCAAAGTTTTTAACTAAAGGAAATGCAGACTATTTTCTGTTCTTAGAGGTCCAAATGGACTTTAATTAAGGGGGCAGGGGGTGGTCTAAGAAGCTTAGCTTTAAAGGCAATAGTGTAGTCTTTGTGCAGACTTCTTGAAGATACAGAGGTCAAATGATTTTCGATAGCTCACATGTTCGCTGCTTCGCTGATCTCTCCATTTTTCCTGATTGGTGAAATATCCACATTAGTCTTCCTAAGAGTCCAATTATAATATACAGTGAGTTAGAAGCTGTGGCTCATTCAGTAAAGTACTTGCTGTACAACATGAAGAATGGAATTCACATAGTCAAAGCTCATGTAAAGAGTTGGGTGCATGATGTCTATTGTTCCAGTGCTAGGAACAGGGAGCCAGGAGGGTCCCTGGGGCTTGCAGGCCAGCCAGCACAGCCAAATCAGCAGACTCCTTTCACCAACCCACAAGAAACAAAAACACAGCGGGTTGTGTGGTTTTGCTTTTCTGCTATGAACTGTGATGCCACTGTTGGCAAAACCAGTTCATTCTCTCTTTGTAAAAAAGTTAAATGATAAATTAGAAAGATTCTTGGTCTAGATGGTTGCATTGTAGGTAGTGTATATTTTTTCTGCTTCGACTTATATTAATTTTCTGTTATATAATTATTGTCTTTTCTTAAACCAGATGAGTAAGAAAACTTGTATATAGATAAGAAGGTTAAAAAACAAACAAACAAAAAAACAAGCTTTACTAGGTAAAGAAGGAATCACTTCATTGCTTTTTGTGTTTTTGTTTTGTTTGAAGATCAAACTCGGGGCCTTGTGTATGATAGACACATGCTCTGCCACTGTGCTATGCCTGTTGAGTGGTTACAATAATGCTGATTTAATAGTACACCACCTCTCAGAGTTTGGGGATTTTTTTTTTTTGTCAATGTGCTGGATCATTTTAGTTGTTAACTTGACACACCTGGAGAGAGGGAATCTTGGTGGGGGAATTTTCCCTATCGGATTGGCCTGTGGGCATGTCTGTGAGCCATTTTCCTGATTGCTGAGAGATGTGGGAGAGCCCAGTCCACTGTGGGCATTGCCACCCCTGAGCAGGTGGTCCTGGGTTGTATAAGAAAGCAGGCTGAGCACAGGCCAGGGGAGCAAACCATAAGTAGAGTTGCACCTTAGTCTGTGCTTCAGCTCCTGTCTCCGAGTTCCTGCCCTGAGTTCCTGCCCTGAGTTCCTGCCCTGAGTTCCTGCCCTGAGTTCCTGCCCTGAGGACTTCCCTCAAGGATGAACTGTGATTGTGATGTATAAGCCAAATACACCCTTTCTTCCCCAAGTCAGTTTGGTCAAAATGTTTTATCACAGCAGTAAAACTAGCTAGAACTAGTATTGTTTATACATATATATGCAAACTCATATGAAGATATATTAATATTCCCTTCCTTTTTCTTAATTATCTGTATTATATTTCATATTAATATTATTTTATGTGTTTACTGAAAAAGATTAATTTCTATAATTTTGAACTTTTCCACTTTTTATCATTAGAACAAAAGATTTTCCTCCAAAAAGCAGACATTTAACAAAATTCATCAAAACTTAACTTTGTCTAGTTAAGGCGTGTTTGTTAATTCGGAAGCAAATCTGTAGTGTCTTGTATTTGATCTTACCCTTGGCTGGGCATCTGCCAGCATTGTGTTCATTCTCTATGCCTGCTGAATGTCACAGAGGCGCAGCAACTCTTGTTTTGTCTCCAGGAATTCTATATCTTTGGAAAAGTATTGGGACAAGGGAGCTTTGGAATGGTCATTGAAGCTACAGACAAGGAAACGGGCATGAAACGGGCAATTAAAAAAGTGAATAAAGAAAAGGTAAGCTTCCTAGTGCAGCACCCCAGGCTGCAGTGCCAAGTGGGATGGGGTGGCCAGTATAGCTTTCCACACTCACCCAGGCTGTGTCCAGCCTTGAGGACCAGGACCGAGCTGATTGCTGTAGGAGTGTGGGCATTTCTCGAGACTCCTTGAAGGGACTAGTCCCTGAACTCAAGTAGACAAGTGCTGTTTGGAAAAAGCTAAAGGGAGCATTGGCATCACCAGTGTAACTACAAAGGTAAGCTTCATTGGAGTGAGTTCAAATTAGGGCTGGTGCTCACTGTGTGTAGGTGTAGCACTGTGGCTGGGGATGTCTTCACTGGAAGTGAGGCCTGATAAACCCTCCTGAGGTGGTCCATGCACTTTTCTTCTGTTTCCTCACTGCTAGCGAACCTTCTCCCCATCTAGTCGCTGTTGCTTTGTATCCACTGTTCTCCCTGCTGCATTTCCTCTTGATATGGAGGCCTGGGCTTCTTCAGTACAGTCCAAGACCTCAAACTTCATTATCAACTCCGAAAAAGTTGTATGCCTGGGGAAAAAAACAATTATAGCATTTTCTCCTTGGATTTGTGATATTAAATTTATAAATTTAAGCAGTAGGGTATATGTATTCTTTTTACAAAAAAACCCACAGTAGATTTCTCCTTTAAGTTTAATATGACATGTCAATTTTAATAAAGCAATTAAGAGCCTTTTGAGAAAATTTTGTAATTCTTTAGAATGCTAGGTGGCATACCACAGCACTGCCTAAGGTGATGTTTCTTGGATTTTTTGTTGCTGTTGTCAAGTGGGATTAAGAGTTCTGTTTTTGGATTATATAGACAGGAAGCCTATGACTCTCTCATTCACATGTGTTAAAGTAGTAAAATAAAATGATGCTGTCAGTATATGAATTGGACAATGTCTTACTACATTACATATAGGTCAGGCCATTTGGGGAAGGAGACAGGAACAGAGCTGAGATGAACACCAGGAGAAATCTTGTTGACTTTCCAGGTCCACTCTAGAGGAGCATTCATTCCTCAGTTGCTATTTCTGTTGGGCCTCTCAGCCTTACAATGTGCTTTCGTCCTCCATGGGTAGGGTAACAGAGTGGTCAGTATGCTGCTCACTCAAGGATGCTGAGGCTGAACAACAAAGGGGATTGGAAGCAGGAACAGCCCTAAGATTTTTAACTAGAAATGTTGGCTTTGTGATCAGTTGCTTTTCTCTAAGAACTATTATGACTTTCCCAAACTGGAGATGGCTTGAGGAATAGGTCTTTTGTTTCCTCTTTCAAGAATATTTTTACATAGAACTATGACCCTTCAGGGAAGAGAATATATATTTTCAAATAATGGCAATTTCAGTCAGTGGAGCTGATGATCTGGGGGGAGGTTAAGGTGGAGAAAGCTCCTGGGATGTCTTAGATGATGTAGGCAATCACTTACCTGCACTGGAATGAAGTCCTTGTGCTCCCTGGAGAACTCTTGACTTCTTGCACCAGGCATGGTAAGGGTTAGATGTTAGGAGATAAAATTGGAGTTGGGTTGGTTTGAAAGCAGGTCTCTGTCTCCCTTTGTCTCTGTAGTTAATCAGGAGGACCAGGAAGTAACAAATACAGGGTCAAATGTAGGATCACATTGCCTCATATATAATATATGTATATATAATGTATAAGCTAAATCAAAACATGAAAACAAACCAAAATGTTTTATTATAAAGCCAGCTATGATTGATGCCCTGGAATATTTTGTCTCTATTATACTAATATCAAAGGAGCAGTGTGATTTTTGAAGGAAATATAAAGATATAAAATCGGAATGGCTTTGTGAGGGGTCAGAGGCCATGTTTCAGTTAATTTATGGAAACAGTCCAAGAGATCAATGTGCTTTGAGGCCAAATTAAATACAACCTGAAATTTGACAAAGGAAAGAATGAGAAAATACACACGTAGAAAGGTATCACACAGCTAACTTTTGTGTCGAGGGATTAAGAGTGGCGTTCCCACTGCAGCCTGTGCTTCTTCCTTGACTTAGGCTGGAAGCTCTGCTGTGAAGTTGCTTGAACGGGAGGTGAACATCCTAAAAAGCGTCAAACATGAACACATCATACATCTGGAGCAAGTGTTTGAGACGCCTAAGGTAAAGCTCCATCAGGTGCTTCGTTTTGAAGGTTGTTATTATTGTGAAATGAATATCATTCCATTCCAAAGTGTCCCTTTGGGGCACAGCTGCTCGAGTTCTTGGCATGAGTCTGTCACCAGAGATTGATGAGAGCATTCTGGAGGACATTTATTATTGATTGTATAATTAGGTGTGTGATGATTAGATTGATGCCTTTGGTGATATGTTCTGGGTGGTGTGTGGAAAACAAATGTTTAAAATTGGAATGGCTTTATACACAGTGAGTTAGAGCTTCCTGAGAGATAGCATTCTTTTTGCATTTGTTTTCAGTCTCTCACTAGAGACCCTTTGGTTAGAGTCATATGATGTTGCAAGGTTAGCTTTGTGAGCAAATTGGCCCAGTGTAGAAGATGCTTCGTTATCTTTTTCTTTCCAGTGTGTTTTAACTTTGGTTCCTAGGTGTCATCCTCCTCTAATTTAACCACCTGTAATTTTTGCTTAGCATATGAACGTGGGCATTCCTTCCTCTACTTGGGATCAGTATACTGTAGTGGTTAGGTATGTGGACTCTGGGGTCAGATGGTTTGAATCCTGATTCCACTGCTTATTAGCCACGAGAACACAGGCAAGTTATTCAACTTCTCTATATGTAATTTGCTCATCTGTAAAATGGGCTCAGTACCAGTGTTGACTCATCTGGTAGTTGAAGGGTTAAGGATTAAGTAGATGATGGCTATATCTCATGATGGCATCTCTTTTGTGAAATGTGAAATGTTAGCCATTGTTCTTCATTCTCTTTGCCAGTCTCTAAAGTAGCCAGGAATAGTCAATTTGCATTGCGCATTACACTTCATTCACTAGAAGTTTGATAACATGATGACAGTTATTCTTTTGTATGTGTGATTCTGGAGATTGAACCTAGGACCTGTGCATGCTAAGCAGTGCCTTACCACTGAGCTATACTTCCACCCCCAAGTTGTGATTTCTTTTATCCCCAAATATTCTTTGAATAACTTTGTTCTTTATCATCAGTTTTAAACAGTTTAATTATGATGTTTCTTGGTAAATAAAAGTCTCTTCATGTTTCTTGTGGTTGGGGTTCGTGGAGCTTCTGCCTGTAATTTTGATTTTCATCAAATTTAAGAAAATTTTGGTCACTAGTCCCTCAAATATTTTTTTCTGTCCCCTATTGCCCCACTTTTGAGGAGTTTTAGCATATATGTTAGATTGCTTGACACTGGGCACAGTAGTATACTGATTTTTTTTCAGTACTTTTCTATCCTTATTTTGTATAATTTCTCTTTGCTGTGTCTTGAGATTCACTAATGTTTTCTGTAGCATTGTGTCAGCAATCTCTTCCAATGGAAATTCAATTTCCTTATATGTGTATATTCAAAATGTGACCTTAACATGCTCAGTGTTTCCTCTTTCTCCAATATACTGATAGTAACTATTTTAATGACCTTTTCCTAGTAACTTTATCAGGTATGTTAGGGCAGTTTTGATGGCCTCCCTCCTCTTTGTTATGGGCTATATTTTCCTTCTTTGTATATCTGTTATTTATTTAATTTACTTAGTTTTGTCTTTTACTACAGGGTCTTACAAGTGTATGCTAGGATGGTCTGGTAGTTCCTGTGTAGCCCATACTAGACTCTGGAACTTGTAAACCTCCTGCCCCAATTCCTGAGTGCTGGAATTCCAGGTGTACACTGTTAGGCCTGGCCAGTAGCTAATTTTTAATTGGATGCCAGATATTATAAATTTAACCTTTTAAAATGGAATTTTTGTGAATTTCATACAGTACATTTTGATCATATGTAGACCCCCTCCATTATCTTCATCATTCTTAATAGCTCCCTCCACCAGACTTCATGTACTCTGCCATACATGTTAAGGCCTGTTGAACCAAGTTCATGTCCCCACATGTCCTTCAGTGTGCATCCATCCACTGGAGCCTGGCTAACCTATCAATCATCACACCCTTAAAGAAAACCAGTTTTCCCTCTCCAAGTAGTTAGTTATTTGTTGTCAATAGTTCCTCAGCTAAGGTTGGAGCTTCTTACCCACTTCCTCACTTCTGTGCTGGGTTTTTGTCTGCTTTGAGCTTGCATGGGTCTTGTGCATGCTGTTAACCATTGCTGTAGGTTCATGAGTAACAGGTTATTATGCAAACTGCCAAGGGAGAAAACCAATCAATGACTCCATCCAACTATAAAGTCTATGAAGTACAACAATGACCAGCCCAGCTAATAATCTCTACTGGTGCAGTAGTGGCACTTTATCTTGGTGGTGATCAACAGCTGTATAATTGGGATGTAAGTCCTGCTCAATGAGAGGGAACTCATGTGTGGTACTGTAAACATAGCCAAATACACATGGTTGGAGATGTCATAGATACAGGAGAAAAATCTGCTTTTGTCACATCCCCAGACCAATGTAAATTCTCCCTATATTCTAAGTATGAATCCTTATACTTACAGACAAGTGTACCTCTCACCACTCATCAAAGAAGCTTCTTTGTGAAACAGATAGAGACTGTTACAATGTTTTACAACTGGTCAAACACAGAGAATAAGTGTCTGTGAGGTGTCCAGCCCTAAGTGGCACATCTATAATGCAACCTCTACATCCAAGGCTCTGGGAACAGGGGTCAGAAAGAATATGAATGCATCTCTCAACTCTCACCAGTGAAGCTTCCTCATGCAACAGATGGTGATTAACCCAGAAAGCCACAACTGGCCAAAGTGCAGAGAATAAGAGACTGCAGAGTGCTTAGCCCTGATTAGGACACCTATGTCAAATTTTACCTTTTTTGGTTGTTAGATTTTTATATTCTTATAACTAATTTTTGGGATGGAGGGTAGGGTCTCACTAGGTAAGTCAGACTGCTTAATTAGCAAACCTCTACCTCAGCTTCCATAAACTGGAACTACAAGCATGTGCCACCACTCTCGGCTCTTGGAATAATTCTTGAGCTTTCCTTTAAGGTGTAGTCAAGTCACTTGGAAACAGTTTGATGCCTTTGAAGCTTGCTTTAGCTTTTGTTGGTGGCAGTAGAGCAACCTTTCTGGGACTAGCTTTTCCCTTTCCTGAGGTATGACCCTTCTGAATACACATTCTCTCTCTCTCTCCCCAGTGCCTCACAGGGGAGATTACAGGATTTCCCCACAAACACACAAATGTCTGACTTTTCAT
This sequence comes from Nannospalax galili, assembly GCF_000622305.1. Classification (NCBI taxonomy): domain Eukaryota; kingdom Metazoa; phylum Chordata; class Mammalia; order Rodentia; family Spalacidae; genus Nannospalax; species Nannospalax galili. The sequence continues at coordinate 563,143 of NW_008355789.1, read as the reverse complement.
TGAAGCTGTATCAAGGAAATGGCTATCTGATTGGTTGTATACTGCTGATCCACCACTTTGATTGGGCAGTGGTTTCTTATTAGTTTAAATGTGCTTCAGATTTGCATAATTATTTCTAATAATTATAAAAGACTTAGGGCATAAGATTTATCACCATCATTGATCAATGTACATATTTAGAGTACCAATTCATACTATACCGCTAGTACAACTTTCCCTTTTAAATAGTTCACTTACCATTTCATGTTCTCAGAGATCCCATAGCACTGTCACTGAAAACAGTATGTCCCAGTTCAAAAGCTTATTAATGTATCAGATGTTGCAGATACTTTTGAAATCCTAAAGAGCAGCTGGAAATTCAGAGAATCAGAATTGTGGCTGTAGGAACAAAGGGTATTCACCCACTCTTCCTGTTTAATGCTTACTGATCGAACACAGAAGTCGGATTAGCAGCTGTTACAAGAACAGAATCAGGCCCCAAATCTTCAGAACAAAAGCCTAGAAGTATAGGGTTGAATGGAGACATGGAGGGTAGGCTGTGTCTGATAGCAGTATCTATGAAAAAGGCTTGCTTTTAGTTGACTAGGAATCTTTTTGACACAGTAGATGACTTCACTGTTGGATTATCTGAAGACATCTTAATATGCCTCAAAAGAAATGACAAATACAAAAGGGGCATTTCATCTCATCGCCTTGCCTCACACACGCAGGTAGTCTCCAAGTCCCACTGTCTCTTCCTCTTTGGTATTTTCCACATCTTTGCTCTGTAATGGTTGATATTATCAACTTGATAGACTCTAGAGTCCCTGGCAGACAAACCTCTAGGCATACTTGTGAGGGATTTTCTAGCTTAGGTTAATTGTACTGGGAAGACCCACTGTCTGTGTGTGGCACCATTCCATGGGGTGGGGTCCTAGAGTGAATAAAAAGGAGACAGTGAGGGCTGATGCGATGGCTCAGTGCATAAAGGAACTTGCTGCTAACAACCTGAGTTGGATCCCTGGGACCCAGGTGGTAGAAGAAAGGAACCAACTCCCAAAAGCTGTTCCCTTACCTGCACATGCACACCAGGGCACACACAAATGTACACACATGTTCATGCACAAACAAACAATAAGCAAATACAGTTGTTTTTTAATCTTAATGAAAGAGAAAGCAGGCTGAGCACAGGCATTCATTGCTGTGCTTCCTAAGGTCAGTGTGCCATGAGCAGCCACCTCAAGCTCCTGCTGCTGTGGCCTCCCTGACTTGATGGATTATAACCTGGAGTAGTTAGCCAGAATGAACCCGTTCTCCTGTAAGTTGCTTTGTCAGGATATTTTATCACAGAAACAGAAAAAATGGCTTGTTTCTAGTCTGTGTCTCAGAAGTGCCCCCTGTTAATACGAACAGCCTGTGAGCTCAGTGGTCTGCTGGCTGTTTTCATAGGACCAATAATCTAAGTTTTCTACATGCCCAAATCGTTGACAGAATGTAAGTGAGTAATATTTTGTGATATTAAAATGATACCAAACTCAAATTTCTGGGTCTTTAAATACAGCATTGCATTGTTCTGGTTGCTGTCACAGGCAGCTGCTGAACTGCCTGCAGTGACCATATTTACTCCTGGGTTTGGTCTTTGTAGAAAAATGTTGCTGAGCCCTGCCGTATGTCACTGTTGGAATGCTCACCTAGAAATGCAAAACTGATGTATGACTTCCACCTCAAGACACCGGCTTAAAAACCTCAAGTGACTGGTTGCATGTGGGGCTTGCGATGATTCCACACTTGTTAGCATGATGTCCAAGACTCCTTACAAACTGGCGCCAGCCTCTTCACTCCCTCCCCCTTCTCCACCCTCTGGCTTTGAACGGTTAACACAGAGCTACTTGTTCTTCTTTTAATAGCCAGTGTTGTTTCAAGCCTTAGGGTCTCTTACTCGCTCTGCCTGTTCTTGCTCACATTCTCTACCCAGAAATCACTCGTCAGACATTCAGACTGAACTCTCCTTGGTGAACGTTCTTCAGGCAGAGGCTACCTCTCCTCCACAACCCATGGCATGCTGGATATTACTACATATTACATGATACTGTAAATCCACCGTGAGGATCTGTACTGAGGGTCTGTACTGTCTCATGCTTCTTTGTTCATTTAATACCCAGCATAGAACTGCATATAATAGATAAGACATGTTTTTCAATGAATAGATTCATTAGGATTGTGATTATTCATGTATAACATTTCAAAGACACTCAGCTTTATCATTTATTTTCTCTTGTTCTATCTTTTAAATATATAATGTCAGAAAATGTACCTTGTGATGGAGTTGTGTGAGGATGGAGAACTCAAAGCAGTTCTGGATAAGAAAGGACACTTCTCAGAGAATGAGACAAGGCTCATCATTCAGAGTCTCGCATCAGCTATAGCATACCTTCACAACAAGGGTAAGAAGAGGACCGTCCAGCTCCCTGGATCCATAAATGCAGATATCACTTTTGTTTAAGGGTGATTGTATTTAGGATTTGTAATCACACCAGTAGAACTTGGTAATGTAAAGTGGATAACAAGTAAACCTTCCGTTTTTTTCTTTAAATTTTATTTATACATATATTTTAATTAGCAACAATCCAAGTATACAGTTACAGTATACATGGAAAAGCAAGCAATTCCCATCATTCTTTTTCTAGACACTAAAGATCAGCTAATATGCCAAAACCAATGCAGACAGATCAATGATCAAGGTGAAATTTCCTAAAATACTTGTGTACTGATAACATTAAAATTTTATGTGGTTGGGGTGGAGAGATAGCTTAGCGGTTAAGAGCACTGACTACTCTTTCAGAGGACCCAGGTTCAATACCCAGCACCCACATAGAAGCTAACAACTGTCCATAACTCCTGTTCCAGAGAAATCCAATGCCTTCTTCTTACCTCTGTGGGCATTGCACAGCACGGGTGCACTTACACACATGCAGGCAATTCACTCATATACATAAAATAAAAATAATAAATAAAAAATGTTTACATGGGGGCTGGAGAGATGGCTCAGCAGTTAAGAGCACTGACTGCTCTTACAGAGGACCAGGGTTCGATTCCCAGCACCCACATGGCAGCCACGAACCATCCTTAACTCCAGTTCCAGGGGGATCCGAAGCTCTCTTCTGACCTCTGCAACACTGCATGACACAGGTGCACTCACATACATGCAGGCAATACACTCATACACATAAAATAAAAATAGTAAATAAAATGTTTATATGGTCTATCCTTGTTAAAAAATCAGCTGTAGTTTTTAGAGTAGCCTTAGGTTCGCAACAGAAGGCGCAGAGGTCTCCCCTGTGCCCTCTGGTGCCACATGTGTAGCATGGCTCACATTATGGTCACCCCAAACCCATAGTCTACATTAGAATTCACTGGTGGTGGTATATGTTCTATGAGTTTTCACAAATGTATAGTGACATTCTTCATCAAGTTTGCCAAGTGGCATGGGGGTACACACCTTTAATCCCAGCACTCAGAAAGCAGAGGCAGGCAGATCTCCATGAGTTGGAGGCTAACCTGGGCTACTTAATGAGACCCTGTCTCAAAACAAAGCAAAAACAAGAAAGTTATCTTAGTAGCTTTACTGTTCTCCAGTGTTACTGTTGCTACGTTGCCCCATGTTCCTCTTTTCCTCAAAGTTTTTGGCTTGCATGTGATTCTAGAACTTTCTCATTTTACAGATGATAGGTCAGTGACACAAAGGTCAGTGACAGGCTTCAGGTGGCTGGTTTTCTTCTGTTGATATTTCTTTATCACCTACTGGTTTTTGATTGGCCCTAGAGTTACAAAGAGGAAAGAATAAGGCCCCTGCCCCTCAGTCAGCTCAGGCTACTGGGAGATTGAATGTGATAACAACTTGTAATGCAGTGTGGTGATGTCGTAAAGAAGAGCTATGGAAAGAGCAAGGGGTACAGGAAAGCAAGTGGCTCTTTTGAAAGGTCAGGAAATAATTTGACCTGAGGAACACAAACACAGGACAAAAAAGGGGAGTGCTTTTCAGACAGGAAGACAGTTTTTGCAAAAGCTTAATGTTTACACTAATGTCATTTTTCCCATGTTAAGCTATAAATTGAATATATTTCTATAAAATCTTAACTGCATTTTTTGGTGAGACTTTTAAGATTATTCTAAAAAGTGTGAGAATACCCAGGATAACAGTTGGAGGTGGGCAGGGCAATTTGCCTCCCCAAGAATCAAAACATGTAATAAAGATGTATTGATTAAAATGACTTGGTATTTATAAGAATAGAGACAAGCAGAGTTATAGAAATAACAAAAATTCCAAAAATAAAGCCTGGAGATTGTGTAGGAGAACTGTAAATGATTCAGTGCAATCGCCTGGCCAGGGCTCATTCAACTATATTTTTCTAGCAATTATACACTTAACTTTCTAAAGCTTGAGAAATGTTTGCTATGGATATGAACTGAATCGGTTATCTGCAAAGGAATGTTTGATACATTATTATTTGAATGCAGGTAAAAATTCCACCTGAACTCTGATCTCTTCAACTGTGTCCCAAGATTTATGTTTTTTAACTTATAAACAGAAGGAAAATGTATGTTGATATTATAGAAAATACACTGAAACACAGTTTACACACATGTAGCCAGGTTACAGTGTGTTAAAATGTTTATGTTGACTTAACATAAGCATAGGCACAATCCCCTATTTAGAGACCTAAGGATATAGGATGCCTTACTGGGCCTGTGTTGGGACTCTGTCTGCCTCTCTTTCCCTCTTCCTGAGAATCCTCCTCCATACTCACTAGACTGGGGCACCAGGCTTGGGGTACCACAGGGACAGGCAAAGAAAAGAAAAGAAAAGAAAATGTTTTCTGATGCTGATGTGGACAAGACGGTCTGTAAGTCAGAGTGGACTAGGAAGGAATTACAGTGACCTTCTTTCATATTTAGTGGTGGGTGTTGATCTGTTAAATACACTGATTGTCCCATTTGTGTTCTCTAATTATTTTTCCACTGTTCATGTCATTTGTCTATTTCCTTGGTAGATATAGTGCATAGAGATCTAAAACTGGAAAACATAATGGTTAAAAGCAGCTTTATTGATGATAATGGTGAAATGAACTTAAACATAAAGGTAAGATCTTAGAACTGTGACTGAATAATCATCTGAAAATAACCAGCAGCAAAGTATCAAAGTACATCTTAGATGCATTTTAGTGGCTATTGAATATAAGTGTGCTAAGAAATACAGATTGCACGGAAGAGGCTGTACCTGCCAAGGATGGGTCACATGTTGAGTGGTGCTATTGAGTTTTTAAAGCACATATTTCTTTGTATAGTTCTAAATCATTAGTTAATAGCAAGCAAACAGATGCTCTGAATTCTAATTAATTTCAAAATTATGCCTGGCAATTTGATGTAAATGTGTTACAGATTTGGAGAAAAACACACCTTGGCTGAGCTTTCGATAGTAAATTAATGTTACAGTCTGTACTTCTCATTGAGAATTTTCCTGGGTATTAATATTTATGTCTTAACCACAACTAATGTGCAAAGTATTTATTCTTGAAGATTTTATTTAAATTAACTATTCCTTAATGTCAAATAAATGATAGAGTACATTATTTATTACTTAGCACTTTAACAGTGGCTGTGTTCAAAATGTGTGCATGTGTTAATTGTGGAATAAAATGTGTGTGTAAGTTGCTGCTGCAGAAGCTAAGTCCCTACACGATCTAAACAGGCTCAGTAACATTACTCTTTTACTCACGTGAATGTTTTCCTGTAGCTTCACAGTAAATGCTATGCAGGCAGGAGCCATGACCATCTTATTCATTGTTGGACTGTGGAGACCCAAGAGCCTGAGACAGAATGCATTCAGTTGGCATTTGGTGAATGAGACTTGGTGCTCTCCCTATAACTGAATTGGATCATGAAGGCTTTATGTATTTTATATGTGTAGAAATTTTATGTGGGGCAAGATAGATATCATGTCCCCAAGTGGGATATTTATGAAAACTCCTGGAGAAATTGATTTACCCAGGTGTGGTGATGCATGCCTGTATTCCCAGCACTTGGGAAGCAGAAACAGGAGAATTTCCATGAGTTTAAGGCCAACATGTGCTGCATAGTGAATTTTAAGCCTCAGCTACAGAGTGAGACCCTGTCTCAAGGAAAACGAGAGAGAGAGAGAGAGAGAGAGAGAGAGAGAGAGAGAGAGAGAGAGGGGAGGGGAGAGAGAGAGAGAGAGAGAGAGAGAGAGAGAGAGACAGAGAG
>NW_008355789.1:553446-556856 GCF_000622305.1 Nannospalax galili | reverse complement strand
TCCTTTTTCATTCTTTGCTTTATTAGTTTGGTTGGTATGTTGGGGTGTGCATTTAATTGTTTTCTTGTTTCTATGACAAAATACTTGATAAAAGCAACTTAAGGAAGAAAGGTTTATTTCAGTTTATGATTCAATGGAATGTAGTACATTACATCTAGGAAGGTATGGTGGTAGGAGTGTGAGATGGCTGAGAGAGAGAGAGAGAGAGAGAGAGAGAGAGAGAGGAAGGGAGGGAGAGAGACAGAGAGAGAAAGAGAGAGAGAGAGACAGACAGACGGAGAGACAGAGAAAGAAAAACAGTAATGTCACACTTTAAGAACAGTTCTTACTCGGTAAGGTAGTAGCAGTTTTGTATTTAGCATGACCAAGGAATCTTTGATTTGGTTGTGTGAGCCTTAAGTGTGCCAGTGCTTCCGCTTTGGGCCCAAGGCTGTTCCACTCTTGTCTTTCACACACCCAGTACTTAGTAACTGAAGGTTGAATTGCCGAGGTTTCAAGTGGAGGGGAGGATGAAGTTGCAGCGCTGGCCCCCACTGCACAGTAGATGTGCCCTTGTGGTCTGGGGTTTGTTTTTGTTTTGCTTGCTAATTTGCTTCTCATCATTTAAAATAGTGCAATGATTGTTTTAATTAGTATACTCTAAACTCATGAAGGAAATAAAAGTACAGAAAAGCCATATTTACTAGTTATAAATAACTACAAAAATGTAGAGTCTTAGTGAGTGCTGATAAGAATAATTATTTGCATTTAAATAGTACTTTCATTGTAACCTAACGCTAATATCAGAAAAATAGGTAACAAATATACTGAGTACAATGCAATGCTTTGTACAAACTTAACAGAATTAAATTCCTTCTTTCAAGATGCAACTTCCTTTTGGAAGACCGGATTTAATGAAAAGGCATTAGCCATCAACATCATGGGTGTTCTCTTCAGAGGAGAAGCCACACTTCTCTCCCTCAAGTTTCTTCTGCACCCAGAGATGTTGGGGATAGCGGGGAGAATTAAGTCCTCATTAAGTGATACAGTGAAGGGCCTGTCTGTAAGAAGGGAGTTGGTGCAGCTTCAGTGGCTGGAAGTCCTGCCTGCAAAGTCAGGCAGTGTAGTGACTATGCTTATGTTTCTGCTCTTAGGTGAGTGACTTTGGCTTAGCCGTAAAGAAGCATGGCTCCAGGAGTGAAGGCATGATGCAGACAACATGTGGCACACCTATCTACATGGGTAAGTGAGGAGACTGGGGAAGAATCTTCTTCTTTGTCAAAAAGCAGAACAGTTGCAGGGTGTAGTGGCTGATGCCTATAATCCTAACACTTTTGAGGCTGAGGCAGGAGGATTGCCATAGGCTGCATAGTGAGCTCTGGTCCAATCTGGGTTACCAAGTAAGACACTCTCAAAAGAAAAAAAAGTAGAGCAACTAATATAGATTACAGCTTGAACAACTGGCTACCTAGTGATTTGTGATCAAGTTACTTTTTCTTTTCTTAGGTCAAATAATTTCAGCTGTTCCAACAGTTTTCTTATTGTTTCTAATTTAAGAGTTTTATAATCTTCATTACAAAACTTCTTAAAGTTGTTTGTATTTCTTAGATAATCATACTCCAAATTAATTGCTTTTTACTTTGTTGTTGTTGTTGCTGCTGCTGCTTTTGAGACAGGGCCACCCTGCAGCCTCACCTGGCCTGGCTGAGCTATCTCTGCCTCTGGAGTGCTGAGATTAAAGGTGTGCACCACAACATCCAGCTTATTGCTTTTTAAAATCGTGCTAAACTATGTGTTTTTCTTCTTCATACTTTTTTACCCAATTTCATTGCCATCAGTTTTTCATAAGGATTGTTGATTAAAATATTTGTTAAGTGGTACATTACCATTCTAAATGTGATTTTTAACAGCTTCATTAAAGTTAATGTACAATTCAATGATTTGTTTTTATATAGTCACAGAATTGTATAGCCTTTACCACCACCTAGTTTTAAAACAATTTTACCCCTAAAGTTCCCTCCTACTCATTTGCACTCAGTCACATTTCTATCCCAACACCAAGCAGCCACAAATCTGTCTATATTTATTATTTCCTTCCTTGCTCCTTCCCTCCTCCCTTTCTTCCTTACTTCTCTGTTTTCTTTCTTGTTTCTCTGGAATGATGGCCCTTTTCTGGACATTTCATATAGAAGGAACCACACAGTGAAAGAACACACGGTTTGTGTGTGGCTCACTTTCATTTAGGATGTTGTTTCTCAAGCACATCTGTGTTGTAGTATTTATCTGTAATCTGTTCTTTTATACTGGAAAAGGCCTCCTTCCCATGGATATGCAGCATTTCGCTTACTCCCTCAGTAACTGATGGCCATATGTATTGTTTCCAGTTGGGGCTGTTATGAATATGCTGCTGTGAACATTCATGTGCAGGCCTTTTTGAGGACAAGTAGATTCATTTTTCCTGGGTAGCTATTTTACATGTATGAATGTTTTGCCTGCATGTGTGGAAGTGCACCATGTGCATGCAATACCCATAGAGGCCATAGCAGTTTAAGGAAACTGCTAGAATTTATTTTCAAAGTTGCCATTACTTTCCCCACTAACATATTAGTTGTCTATTTTTTCATAGGTTCAACAAATGAGGGTCTCAATTTTTTCATGTTCTTGTTAACTCTTGATATTTGCTGTATTCCTCATTGCAGTCACTCTAGTGAGATAAAGTAGCATCTCAGTGTAGTTTTTAATTTGAATTTTCTAATGACTGATGATGTCGAGCAAGAAAATAAAATTAGTTACTTGTAATATCTTCTCTGTTGAAATATCTGTTGTATCTATTGAGATATTGAATTTCTCTTTTTGATATGCTAATGAAGTAATTACATCAATAGATCTGTGTATGTGTTCATGTGTTTGGCTGCAATGTATGCACATGGGTATGGAGGCCAGAGGCCAACCTTGCATGTTGTTTCTCAGAAGGCCATCTACCTTGTTACGTTGTTGAGACAAGGTCTCTCATTAGAACCTGGGGCTAACCATTTAGGCTAAGCTTTCTGGCCAAGAAGCCCCTGGGATCCATTTGTCCCTGCTTCCCTCCCGAGTGCTAGAGTTGCAGGCATTTACCACCAAGCCTGGCTTTTTATGTGGGTGCTCGGGTTCAAAATCAGGTCCTCAAACTTTCATGGCGAGCACTTCATCAACTGAGCCATCTCCCCAGCTCCTTCATGAATAGATTTTTAAACACTGAGCCATCCTTGCACTTTTGAATTAAATCTCAGTGGCTACTGCTTTACTTAGGAGCTTTGACTATTGCTGTCTTCTTCTTACGCTATCCTTGTCTTTCATTTTAAAAAATTATTTATTTAATAACTACATACTTAGAAGAAGCATTTCATTATAACAGCATTGACATAGTCAATAACAATTTCCAGAGCTAA
>NW_008355789.1:551767-553409 GCF_000622305.1 Nannospalax galili | reverse complement strand
TAAAAAAGATCTCCATTTCATTATTAAAATACAGTTTCATACAGAAAAATTCATTTTAATACAATTGACACTAAGATGCGCATGCATTTCTAATATCTATATATTTGATTATTACTAGTTACATTTGGTTACTTTCTGAGCTTCTAGGCATCTGAGCATGGATATAAAGTCATCAGGCAGATTTCAATGGTAATGTTCTTCACATCTACTAATTATTAAGGAGCAAATTTTTATTTTTTGAAAAGCTATTTTTTTAATTAAAAAAAAATCTAATAACCACATGATTAGAAGCAGCATTTCATTACAGCTTCAACATATTCAGTAACACACTCCAGAGCAAGGATACATCTCTTTCAAAAGTGGCTTTAAATATTTAGGTTCACAGTTGAATTAATACAGTTATACAATATTGAACTTAGTATTATATCTTACCCTGTAAGATATAAAATTTAATGAGTTTTTACCCTTTAAAGAAGATCTCCATTTCATTTTAAAATATGCTGTTTCCTACTTTTTTTTTTTTTTGATCTTTTTGAGACAGGGTCTCCCTGTAGCCCTAGCTGTCCTGATTCACTATGGAGACCAGGCTGTCCTCGAACTCACAGAGATCCGCCTACCTCTGCCTACTGGGATTAAAGGCGTGCGCCACCACACCCGGCTGTTACCTACATTTTTAATGCTACTAACGCTTAGATGTTTGCACATGTCTTTAATCTCTATGTGTCTAATGATTACTAGTCACAATCAATTTCACTCGGATCCTTAGTATCTGAGTATGGATATAAAGTCATCAGGTAGATTTCACTGGTAATGTTTATCACCCCTACTATTTAACATGAAGTAAATTTTTATGCTTCCTCCTCAAATATAATACATTTTTAAAAAATTTGTTGATTTTTTTGTGTGTGCATAACAAAGAACATCCAAAAAAATATTATTAAAATGTCAACACACTTCCCATATGTCATCGTCCCATAGCCTCCCCTCTCCCACATACTGGAGCCCACATACTCTGTCATCCCTGTTACTTTCCTCTGTGTTGTTGACAACCCCAGCCATTCTCCAGTGCTTGTCCATCTGATGAATCTAGTCAGCCTACCTAGAGATCCTTGTTTTAGGAAGATCGGCTGTTCCTCATCTAGCAGCAATCAGTTGTCAATATTCCTTTAGATAAGATTGGGATCTGCTGTTCATTTTCCCAGTTCTATGCTGGGTTACTGTCTGGGAGTCTTTTGTGCCATCTTGGCCAATAACTCAAAGGAAGGTTTTACCTGCCTGGCATTGTTTCTTGTTGTGTAGCCTTTAGCTATACATATGGACTCTTAAAAATTATATTGACCCCATTAATCTTTGATTAAACTTTCCTTTTGGGTGTTTAAGACCCTACAGATAAACCAATTCATTTTATCTGTTAAGGTTGTTTGAGGATCTGTTCCTCAGGGGTCACATGGGCTTGGGAGGAGTCCCTGGATCCTTTATCAGTTCCATCTGTGTGAAGATAAGTCAAAGGTCCTGCTTGACCATCATGGCTGGCTTTGATTGGAAGCATGGAGAAAATGATTCCTCTGTGTTGGCCCTCCTCTTTGTAGACTGGACACTGATTCAAGTCCATCTCGTGGGGTCTCCTCGGCCTCCTTGATCA
>NW_008355789.1:550666-551628 GCF_000622305.1 Nannospalax galili | reverse complement strand
AGAAGTTAAAATGGCTATAAAACATATTAAGAGATGTTCAACATCACTAATAGTTAGGGAAATGCAAATTTAAACCACTTTAAGATTTCATCTTACCCCAGTCGGACTAGCTAATCAAGAGAACAAATGATACTAAATGTTGGAGAGGATGTGGGGAAAGTGGAACACTCATCCACTGCTGGTGGGACTGCAAGCTTGTTCAACCCTATGGAAAGCAGTGTGGAGACCTCTTCAAAAACTACAAATGCACCTACCATTTGACCCATTTATACCACTCCTTGGCATAGACCCAAAGAACTCATCGTATTGCAGAGACACTTGTACATCCATGTTTGTTGCTGCTCTTTTCACAATAGCTAAGAGATGGACACAACCTAAGTGTCCCTCAACTTATTATTAGATAATGAAAACGTGGTTCATTTATATGATGGAGTTTTACTCAGCAGTGAAGAAAGATGAAATTATGAAATTTGCAGGTAAATGGATGGAGCTAGAAACTGTTATACTAAGTGAAGTATCACAGACTCAGAAAAAAAAAATTGATGTATATTCTCCCTCATATGTGGATCATAGAACCAAATCCTGATAAGTGAGTATGGGTCCAGACATAACTACAGGAACCAGGATAATGAACAGGAACCAGGGAAGTAAAGGAAAAGAAAGAATCTGAAAGAGAAGAACAGTAGAAAACAGGTGTTAACAAGGGAGATATGGACAATAATGGGGTTATTTTAAGGTGAGGGGGAAGGGAAAGTTATACAAGGAACCTAGGGATAAAGGGAAAGAAGGAGCTCAAGAGAGGTGGGACCATGGGAGAAGGGTATTATTAAGGGAGGAATGGAAAAAACAGGGACACCTTAAATGGGGAAACCATGGTGGAGGGGTTAGACAATGTGAGAGATAAATAATGCCTAGCTAGTTTTAGAAAACCAGAGGGAACCATATTAGGCCAACAACCTACT
>NW_008355789.1:540131-550503 GCF_000622305.1 Nannospalax galili | reverse complement strand
CTTGGATGTTTAACAGCCATACTTTGAGGCCTATACTAATTTGGTCAGGGGGGACATAAAGGACAGTTTTTACTGCTCCTTGCCGTCCTAGGTCAACTAAGTTCCAGGGGACTATGAGCATCTCTCAAAATGTCCTGTAACTGTGGTGAGTCACCTGTCCTCTTGAGCAAGGAGGCCATGGAGACCCCACCAGATGGACCTGAACCAGTGTCCAGTCTACAAAGAGGAAGGTCAACACAGAGGAAACATTTCCTCCATGCTTCCAAGTGAAGGCAGCTATGGTCAAGTAGGACCTTTGACTTAACTTCACATAGACAGAACTGGTACTAGAAAGGAGTCCTCCCAAGCCCATGTGACTCTTGAGGAACAGATCCTCAAACAACCTTAAGAGTAAAAATAAATTGTCTTTCATTTTTTTTAATGTTAGGACTGTGCTGAAAACCAAATGTTTAACTGAACCTCACTTAAAAATAAAAATTTTGTCTGAGGAGATGGTTTAGTTACAAATGTGCCTGCTCTGCCTGCTGTGCAAGTTCAGATCCCCAGCAGCAATGGAAAAATCAGGCATGGCAGTGTGCATCTGTAAGTCTAGGGTATCTATGGCCTGGGAGGTCAACACAGGCAGATCCCAGAATCTGGCTGACCAGCTAATCCAGTCAATTGGTGAACTCTGGGTTCAGTGTGAGTCCCTGTTCCAAAAAAGTAAGGTGGAAAACCATGACGAAATACACCTAAGGGAATAGACCATGGCCTGGCCTCCACTGGTGCATACACCCACACCCCCCCCACACCTGCATGTACACACAAAAATTTTTATTTAAAATTATTTTATATGCTGATAGATGCTATTTATTAATTGATTGTTTGAATTTTTCTCCCTAAAATCTTTTGGTTCTGATACCGTTTGGGTGACGTGTTTCTTTCTTTTTTTAAAAAAATTTCTATTATATTTTTAGTTTATGCTGAGTTATTCAGCTGGTCCACATCTTCTTGAATAATTTTGATCATTTATATCTTTCTAGAAAAATTTTTATTTCATTGAGATTTAAAGTTTTATTGGCATAAATATGCATATAATGCTCACTTGTAGTGTTTGAATTCTCTTGTATATCTTGGTTACAAACCCCTACAAATGCCTGATAGTTCCTAAGAAGGCAATATGAGACAGTTTTACCAGTATGATCTCTGAAGTCATCTGGCTAACTCAAGATTCCGGCTCTGCATTTACAATCTTCCCGGCACAGTTGGTACTTCTGTATAATAGGTATTATACCATTCTTTTATCAAAATTGCTTAAGGACCTAGTTCTGCCACTTTTCTGGCTTGGGAATACAGTCACAAGGCTTAATGCTTTGCCTTTGTGGAGCTTAACATTCTAGTGTGTTGAAGAAAAGGGTTGAGAACAAAAGGAAAACATGGAGGATGATAGTATTTGTGATGATGATTCTTTCTTAGTCAGGTGACCTGGGAATGAAATAAGAACATATGCCTGAAGTGCTTACCGCAGTGTCCATGTTAGTGCTCAATTTTAACACATAGTGTTTTGACGAAATCTGTTAGTGGTTAGGACAGTTTGTTGGGCTTATGACTAATGTTTTTTGTATTGCTTTTTCATCAATTTGTACTTTAGCTTTCCGAATTCCTTTTTTATACTTTATTTTGGTCTATTTTTGTTTTCAATCTTATTTTCTAGCCAGTGCATGTTAGGGCCGTGTGTTTTCCTATGAGTACTTCCTTGACTATTTCTTTTGCCATACAATGTTCTAATTGTGAATAATCTTTTACTACATTATAATTTTAATTTCAGTCTTCTTTGGTATAAGAATTATTTAGAAGTGCATTTATTTTCTTTTCTGGTTGATTTGGGATGTGTCTGTATGATCCTGTGTTAGTTTTCTTAGCTTGCGGGTTTTCTTCATTGTGATAGGTGATTATATGCTATAGGCATTCAACTCCTAAGAACTTTCTTTGTAACTGAACATACTATCGGTATCTACAAATGTTGCACTGGACAGTTTTAAAATACATGTACCTGGTTTTTTGAAAATAAAGTTTTCTATGTGTGCTTATTAAACCAAACATGATACCTTTGTGATTCTTATTTTCCATATTGTTAATTTATGTCTGTTTTCTGTTTCTGTTGACTCTCGCAGTTATTATAATCTCCCAAGGTAAAACTTGAGAAGTTCCTTTAGTAGATTTTTAAAAAATTCTACTTTTTAGAAATATAATTCATATAACAAAATGCACACACTTTAAGTGTAAAGTCCAATGAGTTTTGACAGCTGCACACACTCATGTAATCACTATGCCAGTGACGATGCAGGCCATTTTTATTACCCCAGAATGTTCCTCTCTGTCCCTCTCAGTTCCCTTCCCAGGCCCAGTAATTACCAGTGATTTCTATCACCACGCACAGTTGTACTTGTCTAGAGTACACATGAATTGGAGCATACAGTGGATACTCATTTGCATCTGTCTTTGTCTTCTGGTCCCCATAATGACTTTGCTATTTTATGTATGTTGTTGTGTCAGTAGTTTATCTGTTTTTATTGCTGAAGAGTATAATTCCTTCAGTGCTTTTTTTTTTTTTTTGCCTACTTGCATAAAGTTTTTAAATTGTTTTATCTTATTTGGGAAAAGGCTACTTTAGATTCTGTTCATATCTCCTGTTGGCAAAAGACATCTGGTCTGTAGTTACATGGGGAAAATATATCCAAGCACCCTGAGTTTTATGCCTGCTTATTAGTTGTCTACACTGATAACAAGTGAGAGAACAAGAGAGAAGACAGATGGTTTGCGGAGCTTTGCTGACTTCCTAAATGGCTCCTTGGCACAGTTATTCTGGCTTCTGCATCCCTGAGGGCTGGGATGACAGTGCAAGTACAAATGCCCCTGGTAATTAGGAAGCCTCTGAAAAGAGGACCAGGCTTTCCTAGCTCCTGCTGTGCAATGCATCAATATGGCCAGCCTTCCTTGCATCTAATCACAGGCTCTGCCCTTGTGTAGACACAGCTATGGAACAACTTGCACTTTACTGATTCCGTATTTAAAGTTTTTAAGTAGAGTTAAAGACTACAGTCACATATAGTACTTGATTAAAGAGAAGTAAATTTTCAATCATTTGGAGATTATTCAGTTTGTGCACTATTTATAGTTTAGCCTTTCCTCATTCCCGTGGGAAACTTTTAGCTCCTTTTTGTTGTTTTCCATTCCTTCAACAGTAGTAAGAGGATAAGAAAGAAAATAAAATTCCCTTTGCTTTTAGTGGTTATTATAGAGTGTGTGTGTGTGTGTGTGTGTGTGTGTGTGTGTGTGTGTGTCTTGTCAGGGTGTTAGTGGAGAAGACTGGAGCTGTTTTCCCAATCAACACATTCCTTTTCTATGGAAGCCCTGTGTGGCTGTGTGACGTCAGGCAAGTCTGTCAGGGCATCTCAGCCTTATTGACAGAGGGAGTCAAATAGCTGCCTGCCTGTCTCATAGCATCCTTAACCTGATTTATTGAAAAAAATACTTTGTAAGTCTTGACGTTCTTTTGAAATCTACACACATACTTTAATGACTGTTTTCTTTTCCTTTAATGAAAGATAGGTGATCCTTACCTGTAAAGGGAAAGTAGACATGTTCCTCAGGAGCACACTGACTTTTTAAAAAGCCACTAAGAAACAAAACATCTTTCAATCATGTACCACCTTATGGTTAAAGGAATGGTGCTGTTTTGAGTGGGACTCTGTTGTGACCTTCGTAAAGCAAACAGCACATGCACCTGGCGCTTCAGCCTCCCTGCGCCTTGCCCCGGTCTTCTGGGAGCGCTCTTTCTAGCTCAGTTTTCTCACATAGAAAATGTGGAAATTAATTTGTATTCTGTTGTAGGTGTGCTACGATTTCATTATTATTAGTCTGCTAAAGTGCTTTTTAGTCATGTATGTTATTTTTTTTTATGAATTCTGCTTTGTACCTACTGGCCTTACTTTAAATTATAACTAAGTTTATGTGTTTAATTCTATTTTGGGGAAAGGGCTGAGACATTGTCTTCTACCGTAACTACACAATCTTTGAAAAATCACTTCTTAGCAGTTTCACATTTAGTAACACGGTTTATGCTATTGTTCCATTAGGAGCTAATTGATAGGAGTAAGGATTCAGTGACATCAGTTGGAAGGCCTGTGCATTATTCATTTAACATCTGCTGTTGCTTCTTTCTGTCCCTATGGAGGAATAAATTACAACACATCAGCACATTTTTCGTGCTTTGTGTTTAAGCATTTAAAAGCCATTCATTGTATTATTAATATTATTTTATTTCTGCTTATTTGGCAGCACCAGAGGTTATCAATGCCCATGACTACAGCCAGCAATGCGACATTTGGAGCATAGGTGTCATGATGTACCTCTTGTAAGTAACCTCCTGAAAGTATGGTGTAAATAAACAGGCCCTGGCTGTAGAATGACATCGATCTTCAATTGCAGCGAAGCAATATATTTCTAAAGAAGTCATTTAAAAACCAGTAGGAAGTCATTCTGAAAGCTCTCTTACTAGTTGTCAAGATAATCTCTAGGGTATTTTTTTAATACTATAAATTTATAACTTTTAGTTTTGCTTTTCATTGATCTATAAATGCAACAGTGCACCATATGATCTAAGCTAAGTGAAAATCTGTACTTAACCACTGTCCTGATCTCTTGCTGCATCTCAGAGCTTCTGTGTGTGTTCATATGAGATTCGCCTGTAGCCCATCAGGATCAGGGAGATAGAGCACCTGGCCCTAGAGCTGCCAGTATGGACAGGCACAGTGGGGAGAGGGCAGGCAGGTAGGAGTTAGTTCAGGATGTAGGGAGTATCTTGTATTTCCCAGTTCCCTTAACACCACGAAAGCCTCCGTGGTTCTTCCTCTTCCTTTCTTCCCACTCTCACGATTCAGTCAAAGCCAGGTCCTGGGGCAGTTGCCTTTGAAGCATCCTCATCTCTTTTTGGATCACTTCACCTGCATCAGTTCTCCTTATGATATATTGCAGGGTCTTCTGTTCACCCTCCCCTCTCCCCCCTCCAGGTCAGCTGTCATTTACACTGCTATCCAGATTGTCTGTCTGTATTGCAAGTCTCATCTGTTAGTTTCTGACTAATGCCCTCTGATAATTATCCATTGCTATAGAAACTTATCAGCATTCTTGCATGGCATGACTTAGCACTTCTTTCATGACCTGACTCTAGTGTGCCTTTCAGTCTTGGGCTGGGTGTGCTCCTTTGAAGCTACCTTTTTCTGTGACTCTAGGCCACTCTTCATTACCCAAACCCTCCACTGCATAGTGTGTGTGTGTGTGTGTATGTGTGTGTGTGTGTGTGTGTGTGTGTGTGTGAAGCATACATGTGCATGCCTTGAGTGCTTACTCTTTCCTGTGGGTTGACTTAGCTCAAATACTAAATCCTTCTACTTACTTATCTCCTATTCTACGCCAGCTGAGATACATTTTGTATATACATCGGTGCATTCCACAGAGGCTAGATACAGGCATCATGCAAAAAGACAAACAAAATAGTAATGTTCAAATAAAAAACAAAACGAAACAGAAATTGGAGGTAGTGAGGCTGGTCGAGTGCTTGCCTGGCATGTAGGAAGCCCTGGGTTTGCTCCCCAGCACTGCACAGAACAGTTGTGGTGCTGCCATTGCCTACAGTCCCCCACTAGGGATGTGCAGGAAGGAGGGTCAGAAGTTCAAGGTCATCCTTGACTATATGGTCTGTTCCAGGCTAGCCTGGGCTATATGAGACCCTGTCTCAAAAGAAAAGTAAATAAAATAACCAGGAGGATTTTCACATGTGTAACTTTGCGCTCACTTTGATGTATAAACAATAACACTTTAAAACCAGATTACATGGTGGTATTTAATCATCTATATGTTGTAGCTGTTGTCCTGTCTGTAAATTCTGTGAAAGACACACCTCAAATTATTCATCTTCGCATCCCTGGCATCCGATGCACTAGTCACACACGTTCGGTGTCAAATTGAATTAAGTGAATTGTCTAGGAGGTGCTCTGAATAGTCAGTGACCATTGCTCTGCCTCTTGGTGAATATGAAGATTTTCACATCTCTGCAACATTAACTTTATGGCCATATTGGAGATTTCGCCATGCACTACTCTTCCAGATCATTTCTAAATATTGACATCATGGTAGTTACATTTTCACAGTTGTGTGAAATGGAAGACATGGGGAGTAGAGACTGGATGATGTGACTTCAGCTGTAGCTCGGCCAGCCTACACGCACCATTGCTTAGACTGCATGAAGTATAAATGGATTTATAGTTTTGATCATTATTTCGTGCTGATTAGAATCCTGAGCTTCAGTCTTTAATTAAAACTATTTGAACAAGTCTTTTATACTCCTAAGACTTTCTACACAGCAAAAGTCAAAATTAATATGTAAAATTGATTATTGCACAATTCATGTGGTGTCTGCTGCTTTTTTAGTTTGAATCTGCTGCTAAGGAAAGTGAATGTATTACATAGCTTCAAAATTTCCCTTTCTTAAATATGTAATTTGAGTGTCTCTGCTCTGGAGTGTGCCTGCATGTCCTCCTACTGGCGTCTTCCTGCCTTCACAGTAGATCTACTTAGATCATCAGTGCCTATTCACAAACCTGTCTGAGCCCAGTGCTCTAGGTGCTTTCCTTCACTGAGAGCACAGCACATTGCTGCCTCCTTGCCTATCAGTTAACTTGGATTCATTTCTACTTAATTGGACAATGATAACATTCTTTCTCAAGGTGAAATTAACATAAATAAACACTCTTCATGGTTCCTTTGCTGTTTGGATCCCTGTGAATGCAGAAGATAATAGGAGTGCTTGAGAGACATTTTTCATGTCTTAGATTCTCTTTCTGGATGTGCTAGAAAATTGCAGTCATAAAATTCCATATGCTGCTGATTGACCAACCATTAGATACATTTTACGTAAATAAAATTGCAAAGGGTAGAAAAAGTGGAATGTTAAAAATGTAGCCCTTAAGCTATAGTTGCAGAGACAGCAGAGAAAGTGGGGACCGTGGTATCACTGCTTGGTAACAAAGTCAATGAAGCTTGTGCTTGTTATAACGGATAGTAATTGTCCATAAGGCCATTTTTCTGGCCGTTTTCTTTTTGTTTTCTATGGATTTTAAAATTTTAATTTAAAACAAAACAATAGCAAGGGAAGTCAGAAAAGAGGGAGGTCAAAATGAGCTATTGGAGAAAAAGTCTGAAAATAAGAATTTGCGCATCAATTTGACCAATGTGGACCTGTTAAAAAGAACCTCTTGGTAAAGGAAGAGCTCTTATGCTCTAGCCTAACTTTCTCAACTGCTAGGATGAGAGTTACTTTATTCTCTGAGGAAATCATCATCATCATCATCGTCATCATCATCAAAAATACCAAATTTTAGCTTGATCAAGAAATGTTAATAAGTTAGATTTTTAGAGAACTCAGAAAATATTACTCAAGAAAACCAGTAAAATGTAAATGTTAAAAGCCTTAGGGACCTATATTATACTAAGAATAGGCTGCAATTTGGGAAGTATAATAGAATTATGCTATTTTGTACTTTTTTATAATTTATTTTTATTTTATGTGTATGAGTGCTTTGCTTCCATGTATGTAAGTGCAGCCCTGTCAATGCCCTGAGTGTGTCAGATCCCCTGGAACTGGTGTTATGGATGGTGGTTAGCCATCATGTGGGTGCTAGGATTTGAACCCGGGTCATCTACAAGAGCAGCCAATGCTCTTAATTGCTGAGCCATCTCTCCAACCTCTATTTTATTCTTTTAATAAAACTGGAAAAATATCCCTAGAGTTGAGGCATAGACATACCAAGTTGCTCCCTTGCTGTGTCCCGCTCCACCTTCTATCTGGGTATACTTGGGCACATCTAGTTGTCTACAGGATTATCTTTAGATGTTGGGGTTGATTCTAATGATGGTGTCTAACATTTACCGAGAATGTACCCCAAGGAAATGAACTCTGCTTTGAAGCATATCATTGTAGTTCTGATCTAGATCAGCCCATAGAATCAGCTTCCTAGGCTTGCCATGCTCTGTTGAGAGATGCTAATGATAGTCCCCATGTTACAGAATGCACAAACAGGCCCATGTTCACTTCCGCGGGGCTCATGGTTGTACTGATTTTGGTTATTGTGTTTATCCAATATTCACCCTTTCTCACTGATTTTCTTCATCCTGACCTTCACTTTGAATACTGTTGTTGAAGGCTTGTGGCTGCTTTAACCTCTTTTGTCTTTGGTGCAGAACCTCCCCAGGGTTATTCTTCAGTTTTATTTTATTGTTACTGTTACCGACATTTGATACAGTGCTTTACCATGGATAAAACTCTTGCCTGGCCAATATATATATATATATATTCATAGCTCTTGTGTAGACACTGATAATCCCTTATGTGTTTCCATAAGTCCAGATTGCTTTGTGTACCTTCAGCCTTGGTCTTCCCTTGCTCATGCTGACATGTCTCTCCCCCATGAGCTGCCACTGTTTTTGTGTGTTTTCCCTTCCACACCTTCCTGAATTGTAACTCTTGAAGCTTAGGGCTTCCCCACCTGCAGAAGCTTTGGGGCATTTGCAGATCTGTAGGTTTCTGTACATAAGATGAGACGCTCTGAGCTTGGGAAGCCCCATTGCTTCCGTTCTTCATCCAGAGGCTCGCTTCTTTCTTCCTGTTGCCATCTGGGAAATGCCACTGCTTCCAAGTCCTACAGAGACTTAATTTTTAGTAGTCTTATTTTGAAGAAATTTATACTAAATGACTGCCTTTGTTTAGATTATGTGGAGAGCCACCCTTCATGGCAAACTCAGAAGAAAAGCTCTTTGAACAAATAAGAAAGGGAGAACTACGATTTGAAGATGCTATCTGGGGTTCTGTAAGTGACTCTGGTGAGTATAGATTTGTTATCATTTACTAAAGTAAACACTATCAGAAAGTTGGCCAGTGATAAAACTGTTTTAAATCTCTGTCTAGTCATAAAGTATGCTTTAGAATTAAACAATATTTGCTTGTGGAGATAGAGATATCCTCACAGTGATTGTTCATGATCAAAAACTTCCAGAAAATATAGAATAAAAATTAAAGAAAATATTTGGTGTTATCTAGCTAATTTTCACTATGGACCACTAAACCAGGTCATCCTTAGCACTCAGCCTTATTCATTAGGCATCTGTGTGGAGGGTGCTTGGGTACTTGATTACATTTAGGATATGTAATCATATCCTAAATAAAAGGGATGATGGATGGCTTCTGTTGTTGTTGAGATGGGGCTGTGCTATGTTTTCCAGACTGACCACAAATTGTGGACTCCAGCAACCCTCAGCCTCTCAAGTATGTGGGTATACAGGCATTTGCCACCATGCCCAGTAGTCTAGTTAGCTTTCTGTTGCTGTGATAAAATACTCTGACCAAAACCAACTTGGGGAGGAGAGGATTTATTTGGCTTACATATTCTGATCACAGTTCATCATTGAGGGAAGTCAGGGCAAGAACTGAAGGTCAGATCACAGAGGCAGGAGCTGAAGCAGAGACCATGGAGGAACACTGGTTTACTTCTCTGGTCTGTGCTCAGCCTGCTTTTTTATATAACCCAGGACCACCTGACCAGGTGTGGCACCACCTACTTTGGGCTGGACCTTCCTACATTACTCAACAGTCAAGAAAATGCTCCCAGACATGCCCCCAGGCCAATCCAATAGAGGAAATTCCCCATTTGAGGTTCCCTCTTCCCAGGTGTGTCAAGTTGACAACTGAAGCTGTCCAGCACACCCAGCTAATATCTGACATTAACTGAGGTTAAGAGAAATATGATTTTCAGGGTTTTCCCCCCTTCATTTGCAGCAAAAAATGTTTTGAGACAGCTTATAAAAGTAGATCCTGCTCACAGAATCACAGCTAAGGAACTTCTAGATAACCATTGGTTGACAGTAAGTGGCATTAATTTCTTTTGTTACTTTTTTCTGACATTGCTCATTTCATTTGGTCTTGGAGTCTTCTTAAAACAGTTCCATCTTCTGAAAAGTTAAAAAAGAGTGCTGAGTCTTGACACATTTCTGAAATGGACATTTCTAAATGGTTACAACTGTCACCACAGTTGTTCGTAGGTATTTATAGAGCTTTAAATGAACTTTGTTTGTTCTTTGTCAGTGAGGTTTCATGTCCACTAGAACAGAGCTCAGAAATGTCTCCTATTAAATGGGTGCAGATGGAAGCCATTTGGACACTTAGTGATGTAAAACTGACTCATTTATAACTCTCTCAGCTCTTTGGACACAGAGAGTCTTTGGAGGACCTCAGAAAACATAAGCCTCCAAGTGGTCTCTACTTCCTGGGTTGAATTCT
>NW_008355789.1:516187-540119 GCF_000622305.1 Nannospalax galili | reverse complement strand
TATTTATTTATTTATTTATTTATTTATTTATTTATTTATTTATTGCTTTTTACCATTAGATTAAATACCCTGAATGCAGTGTCTTAGATCTCTGTTTTTCTGCTCACAGAATATTACCTAGTCATGGTAACTTTGGAAGAGGCTGCTACTTACCTCTTAATATTTATTCTCTTTTTCCTCCTGGGTAAAATAGACCCTCTAACTGGAAGCACTTCTATTCAGTTAAGGCTTCCCATATTCTCAAGTCTTCTTCTGTATTAGTCAACATTGATGGGAAATGAGATATGGGATATGAGAGGCAGCGTGTATAGTTTCCTCCTAAATGGAACAGGCATGGTGTTCCTCATGGCCTTCCTCTTTCCTGGTGACTTGGAATGCAGATGTGAAGGCTGGTGATTGAGTAGCCATCTTAGACAATAAAGTAGAATCTACAAACTGGAGTTGGCAAAGCAGTAAGATACAAGGTGCCAGGGCTTGTAGCTCAGAGTCACCATGCCAACCTCTGACTGCCCATTCTAGACTTTTTATATGAGTAGGAAGTACATTTCTGTTATCATATCCAGACAATGTGGAATATGCAACAAAGTCTAGTCCTGGTTGAAATTATCAATAAACAATCAATTATATTCCTTTAGAGTGGACAGTTCACTAAGTCATTAAGTCTATAGATATATATAGAAAGTCCAAGACTTGACATTGGAAATTACCAGACATATATGAGATTGTTATTAACAATATTCCCTGAAACTTGAATATATATTGTATATTATTGACTAGACACTATTTCAGTCCTGAGGACACCATATTTTTGGAGCTTTGTTACCATAGGGAGAAGGTCATCTTTTTTTTTTTTTTCTTTCTTTTTGAGACAGGGTCTCCTGTGGCCTCAGCTGGCCTGGAACTCGCTATGTAGACCAGTCTGGCCTTGAACTCACAGAGATCTGCTTGCCTCTGCCTCCAAAGTGCTGGGATTAAAGGCATGCACCACCACACCTGTCAGATGTTTATATTCTTTTAAAAATATTTTATTGAATGGAGCGAGGGAAATGGGTGGCAGGCTGGTGCTAAGTCCTGAACTGGTAGAGCCTGATTACTACTGGGTGAGGGAGAGTAGACCTTACTTAGGCTGGTTGGACTCAAGTGAATGAATGTGCACTGAGGGACATTTGGGTGTGGGTGCTTGGCTAGATAAGACTTGACATGTATTGCAGAGTGCATGGGGTCTGGTGGGGAGGGTAGGGAGCATGGATGGGGAGGGGGGTCTAGATTTGATGGCAAACTGTTGTATGGAATTTATAAGAGCTTAATAAAAATTTAAAAAATATTTTCTTGACCCTTTGAGAATGTCATACAATGTATTTTGATCATTATCAAGCTGCCGTCTCATCTCTCCGCAGATCTACCAGCACCTCCCTTACCCCCACCCCAGTTCAAGTCCTCAATTTTCTTTCCTTTTTTAATTTTTAATTTTTTATTGAATTTTTGTGTATTTCATACAGAAAATCTTAATCATCTTTATACCCCCTTCTCCATTGGCCCCCTTCCACAGCCCACCCCGCCACTGGAATTCATACATTTTGTCATTTGTGTTAAGGCCTATCATGTCAAATTAGTGTCCCCAGACATCCCTCAGTGCAAGTTCATCCACTGAGATTTAGTCAGCTTCTCTAGAGTCCCTCCCTTTAAGAAGATCAACTCTTCCTCACCCAGCAGTAATAGCTGCCAATAATTCTTTGACTAAGATTGGAGCCTGCTATCCATTTCCACAGTTCTATGCTGGGTTTTTTTGTTTTGTTTTGTTTTTTGTTTTTTTGTCTGCATGAGTTTGCCTGGGTCTTGTGCATGCTGACACCATTGCTGTAGGTTCATATGAGCAAGGTCCCAGGAGCCTGTAGACCTGTATTTCCATATGGTCGTGCAC
The DNA here is from genome assembly GCF_000622305.1 of Nannospalax galili. Lineage (NCBI taxonomy): Eukaryota > Metazoa > Chordata > Mammalia > Rodentia > Spalacidae > Nannospalax > Nannospalax galili. The sequence continues at coordinate 538,198 of NW_008355789.1, read as the reverse complement.
CTCCTCTCTGGCTCTTAAAATATTTCTGCCCCCTCTTCACAATGTTCCCTGAACATTGGGTGGGTGGATTTTAATATAGGGATCCTGTCCAAGGACTCACACTCTGTAGACTCTTATTCTCTATGTTTTGGCCATTTGTGACCTTTTGTATTTCTAGTCCTCTGTTGCATGAGGGAGCTTCATTGATGAGAACTGAAAGATGCATTAGTGTTCTTTTTGGGGGGGGGCTCTTTTTGGGACAGGGTCTCCCTGTAGCCCCAGCTGTCCTGGAACTCACTATGTAGACCAGGCTGGCCTTGAACTCACAGAGATCTATCTGCCTGCCTCTGCCTTCCGAGTGCTGGGATTAAAGGCGTGCACCACCACACCCGGCAATTACTGTTCTCTTTATCCCTTGTTCTATGTTCTGTATGCCTTAGGTGTAGAAGAAGTTGCATTGTAGATGTGCCACTTAGGCTCGGGTAATTTACAGACAGTCTCTGTGTCTGACTAGTTGTAGAACTTTGTAGTAATCTCTGTCTGTTGATAAAGAAGCATCTTTGATGGGTGGTGACAGGGATATTTGTCTGTAAATTTAAAGATATGCATTTTACACATAGTAAGAAATTACATTTGTCTAGAGATGTGACAGCCTTGAGGTTTTCTCTAAGATCTATGACCTCTCTAGCTATGTGTATTTGGCTAGGTTTGCAGTACCACATATGAGTTTCCTCCCAGATGGGGGGACTTTAAGTCCAATTAGGTAGCTGTTGAGTACCCCCAGGATAAAAGTGCCACTACTGCATCAATGTCATTTGCTGTGTTGGTCACTGATGTGGTTATTAGGCCTTGAAACTGGGGTTGGACTGTTGATTGATGTTCTCCCTTACCAGCTTGCATAGTGCTCTCCAAAGCTATGAGAGCTAGCCTTCAGGAGAGGTGTCTTCCAGGTCAGTTCCAGCTCCATTGCTCCAAATCCTGTGTCTGAAGTATGTTCTGACTTCAGCAATAGGGTCTTACCTTCAAGTTCTGAGAGGCAATCGAGGACTGTGGCAATAGCCTGTGTAATTTTGGGAGTCTCATGGACTACTCTGGCCAACAACTCAAAGGAAGGTGTCTCCTGTCTGGCACTGTTTCATGTTATGTAACCTTCAGCCGTACACGTGAACTCATGTAGAGATAGTGTATGTATAATTTTTCACATACAACACAATTGTATACAATTCCCTCTGTTTTTTTTTTTTTGTACTAGTGGGCATCATTTATCTTTCCTTTCTCTCTCCCTGTCTAACCAGCCCTCCAGACCCTCCCCATTTGAAGTATCCCCATTTTCTCCATTTCTCCCTTGATAATTCCTGTCTGCTATGGTCCCACCATTCTTGAGCTCCTTCCCCTTTATCGCCATAGTTCCTTATATAGCTCTTCCTTATCCCTCAAATTTAACTGCCCCCATTATATTTTTTTCTCTTAGTAACACCTGTTTCCTACTGTTCTTCTCTTTCAGGTTCCTTCTTTCTCTTTACTTCCCTACTTACTGTCCATTTTCCTGGTTCCTGCAGTTACGTCAGGATATGTGCTCACATATAAGGATTTGGTGCTAGGATCCACAAATGAGGGAGAACATATGTCATGTTTTTTCTCAGTCTGCGTTACTTCACTTAGTATAACAGTTTCTAGTTCCATCCAGTGAAAATTTCATCCTTCTTTACTGCTTTATGTAAATGTACAACATTTTCATTATCCACTCATCAGTTGAGGGACACTTAGGTTGCTTCCTTCTCTTAGCTATTGTGAAAAGAGCAGCAACAAACATGGATGTACAGTGTCTCTGCAATAGGATGAGTCCTTTGGGTATGTGCCAAGGAGTGGTATAACCAGGTCATATGGTAGGTTCGTTTTTAGTTGTTTGAGAGTTTGCCACACTGCTTTCCATAGGGGTTGCATGCATTTGCAATCCCACCAGCAGTGGATGAATGGTCCCCTTTATCCATATCCTTGCCAGCATTTTGTATCATTTGTTTTGATCTTAGCCAGTCTGACTGGGATCAGTTGAAATTTGAAGGTGGTTTTAATTTTCATTTCCCTAATTACTAATGATGATGTTGAACTATTTTTAAGATGTTTCTTAGTCAGCTTTGTTTCTTCTTTTGAGAACTCTCTGTTCAGACCCTTAGCCGTCTTTTAATTGGGTCATTTGTTTTCTTGATTCTTTGCTTTCTTTCTTTCTTTCTTTCTTTCTTTCTTTCTTTCTTTCTTTCTTTTTTCTTTCTTTCTTTCTTTCTTTCTTTCTTCTTTTTTTTTATCTTTTTGAGACAAGTCTCTCTGTAGCCCCAGCTGTCCTGGAACTTACTATGTAGACCAGGCTGGCCTTGAACTCACAGAGATCTGCCTGCTTCTGCCTCCCGAGTGCTGGGATTAAAGGCATGCACCACCACACCCAGCAATTCTTTGCTTTTTGAGTTCTTTATATATTCTGAAAGTTAAACTTCTGTCAGATGTGTCTCTGGAGATTTTTTCTCCATTCTGTGGGTTTTCTCTTCACTTTCTTGATTGTTTCTTTTACTGTACAGAAGCTTTTTAGTTTAATGAGATCCCACTTGTTGATCGTTGACCTTAATCCCTGAGCAACTGATGTCCAATTTAGAAAGTCTTTTCCTACACCTATATCTTGTAGGTTATGGCCAATGTTTTCTTCTAACAGTTTCAGAGTTTCAAGTTTCACATTGAGGTCTTTGATCCATTTGGAGTTGACTTTTGTGGAGGCTGAAAGATAAGGGTCTAGTGTCATTCTTTCACAGGTGGAGATCCAGTTTGCCAGCACTATTTGTTGAAGATGCTGTCTTTCCTCCAGTGAATATTCTTGGCCCCTTTGTCAAATATCAGGTGGCAGAAATTGCATGTACTCTTGTTTGGCTCTTCAATGATGTTCCATTGATCTGTGTGTTTATTTTTGTGCCAGTACCATGCTGTTTTTATGACAATAGCCCTGTAATATAGTTTGAAATCTGGTATAGCAACTCCCCCATCCTCCATGGTGCTCTTTGTGCTCAGGGTTGCTTTGGCTATCTGGGGTCTTTTGTGCTTCCATATGAATTTTAGGGTGGTTTCTTCAAATTCTGTGAATTATGTCATGGGGATTTTGATTGGAATTGCATTGAATCTATATATTGCTTTTGGTAGGATGGTCATTTTCACAATATTAATTCTTCTAATTTGTGAGCATGGGGGGGGGTCCTTCCATCTTCTGATGTCTTCCTCAATCTCTTTAAAGATTTAAATTTTTCAATGTAGAGATCTTTGATGTCTTTGGTCAGGTTTATGCTGGGATTATTTTAGACTTTTGTGAAGGGGAGGGTTTCCCTCTACTTTTTCTCCTATTACTTGCTATTGGTATTTAGAAAGGCTACTGATTTTTGTAGATTAATTTTGTAACCTGCCACTTTACTGAAAGTATGAATCAATTCTAGGACTTTTCTGGTGGAATTTTGGGGATTTCTTAGATATAATACATATGTGAAAAGGGATAATTTGATCTCTTCTTTTCCAATTAGTACTCCTTTAATTTCCTTCTCTTGTCATACTGCTCTAGCAAGAATTTCAAGTACTATATTAAAAGGGAGTGGAGATAGTCGACATCCTTGTCTGATTCCTGATTTTAATGGGAATACTTCCAGTTTTTTCCATTTAGAATGATGTTGGCTATGGGTTTGTCGTATATAGCTTTAATTATGTTGAGCTATGCTTCCTCCAGTCCAATTCCCTTTATAACTTTTGTCATGAATGTGTGCTGAATTTTGTCAAAGACTTTTTCTGCATCTATTGAGATGACCATATGATTTCTGTCTTTGAGTCCATTTATATCATTTATGATGTTTATTGACTTACATATATTAAATCATCCCTGCATCTCTGGAGTAAAGCCTACTTGATCATGGTGGATGATCTTTTTGATGTGTGTCTGTATGTGGTTTGCAAGTATTTTGTTGAGAATTTTTGCATCTATGTTCATTAAAGATATGGGTCTATAGTTTTCTCTTTTGGTGGTGTTTTGACCTGGTTTTGGTATTTGAGTGATGCTGACTTCATAGAAGGAATTTGAGAGTTCTTACTTTATTTCTATCTTTTTGAATAATTTAAGTGGTATTGGTTATAGATCTTTAAATGTCTGGTAGAGTTCTGCTGTAAATCCATCTGGGCCTGGACTCTTTTTAGTCTGGAGTTTTAGTGTTACTCTTTCAATTTCCTTCTATGTTATGGGTCTGTTTAAACTCTTATCTCTTCTTGGTTTAGCTTTGGTGGTTCCCATGATTTTAGATATCCATCCATTTCTTTTAGGCTTTCAAAATTAGTAGAGTATAGGTTTTTTAAAATCATTCCCTTATAATGGTCTGGATCTTTTTGGTGTCTGTTTTGATGTTTCCCCCTTTCATCTCTCATCTTGTTGATTTGGATTTTCTCTTTCTTTCTTTTGGTTAACTGGGCTAAGGGTCTGTCTTGTTTATCTTTTCAAAGAACCAGCTTTTGATTCATTGATTCTTTGTATTGTTTTCTTTGCTTATATTTCATTAATTTCTGCTCTGAGTTTTGTTATTTCTTCTCCTCTGCTTGGTTTGGGTTTCATTTGTTGTTACCTTTCAAGAGTCTTGAGTTGCAATGTTAAGACATTTATTTGTGCTCTTTCTGATTTTTTTCAATATAGGCACTTAGGGCTATAACTTCCCTCTTAGGACTGTTTTTAAAATGTCTCAGAGGTTTTGTTGTGTTGTATTGCCTTTTTGTTTAGTTCCAAGAATACTTTTATTTCTTTCTTAATTTCTCCTTTGACCCACTCATCATTCAGGAGTGCATTGTTTAATCTCCGTGAGTTCGTGTAGTTACTAGGGCTTCTATCAATGTTGATTATAAGCTTTATTGTGTTGTGCTCTGATAGAGTGCATGGAATTATTTCAGTTTTTTTGTATTTATTGATACTTGTTTTGTGCCCTAGTATTTGGTCACCTTTATAGAAAGTTCCATAGGGTGCTGAATAAAAGTGTAATCTTTGGTGCTTGGGTGGAGTATTTGGTAGATGTCTGTTAGGTCCATTTGCTGTATGATATCATTTAATTCAGATGTCTCTGTTCTTTGTCTGGTTGACCTGTCTAATGGAGACAGTGGGGTATTGAAGTCCCCTACTATTACTGATTTGGGGTTAATCTATGTCTTAAAGTCAGGACTTTAGCATAGTACTGTTTTTATGAAATTGGGTGCACCAGAGTTTGGTGCATATATGTTCATGATTGTAATATCTTCTTCATCAAATGTTCCTTTGATCAGAATGAAGTGACCCTCTTTATCTCTTCTGATTAGTTTTAGTTTGAAGTCTATTTTGTCAGATATTAGAATTGCAATCTCTGCTTGCTTTTTAGTGCCATTTGCTTGGAATATTCTTTTCCATTCTTTCACCTTAATGTAGTTCCTGTCCTTGAAGGTGAGATGAGTTTCTTGTAGACAACAAAAGGATGGATTTTGTTTCTTAATCCATTCAACTAGCCTGTGTCTTTTGACTGGGGATTTCAGTCCATTGATATATAAAATTATTATTGAAAGATGTATATTGGCTACCATTCTTTTAATTTCTGTTTGCATTTTTTAGTCCAAATTTGTCCATCCACAATTATACCTTCATTTAGTTTATGTTGTTCCTTGGGCATAGTCATTCCTTTTTTCCATTCTTTGAATTGCTTCAGGTATTCTCTGAAGGGCAGGTTTTGTGCACATACATTTTTTCAGCTTATTCATGTCATGGAAGATTCTTCTTTCCCTTTCAACCATAATAGACATTTTAGCTGGGTAAAGTATTCTGGTTTGGCATCTATGGTCATTTAGGACTGGGAATACTTTGGTCCTGGCTCTTCTGGCTTTCATAGTTTTCATTCATAAGTCAGCTGTAATTTTGATGGTTTTTCCTTTATATGTGACTTGTTTTTCTTTTGTGGCTTTGAGTATTCTCTTTGTTCTTTACATTTAGTGTATGCCATATGGTGTTTTTTTCTGGTCCTGTCTATTTGGTGTTCTATGTACTTCTCATATTTGTATGGGGATGTCTTTCCTTAATCTTGGGAAATTTTCTTCTACAATTCTGTTTAAGATATAATCAATACCATTAACTGGAAGTTTTTCTTCTTCCTCTATACCTATGATGGGTAAGTTTTGTCTTTTCATGGTGTCCCACGTTTCCTGCATAGTTCATTCCTGCGTTCTTTTAAATTTTTCATAATGTTTGCTTAAGTGGTCCAACTCTTCAACTTTATCAGTCAATCTTTATATTCTGTGTTCCATTTCATTCTTTCTATCAGTGAGGCTTTCTCCTATTGTTTCAAGTTGGGTTATTGAATTTTTCACTTCCTTCTTCATTTCAGCCTGAGTTTTCTTCAGTATTTCTATCTCTTGTAAATTCAGTCAGAAGTTTATTCCTATGTTCTCTTAGTTCTTTTATTTGTCTGTTTGTGTGTTCTTTAAATTTGTTGAATTCTTTGATCATGTTTATGATTGTACTTTTAAATTCTGTGTCCTGGTTTGTCTCCTTGTTGAACTCTTCCATGCGACTGGTGTTGTTTGGTGAGAACATATATTTTGGTTTTCCATATTATTATTTTTCCATTGTGATTTTGGCATGTGGATTTCTTTTGTTCCTTGTGATTCTGGTATGAAACTCAAACCTTCCTTTTTTGATTTGAAGTCTGCTTCTGTTTCTATTATTGATGTGCCTTGGTTGTTTTCTTATTGGGTATGTAGGCTGGTTGGTCTAGGCTTCAGGTTCTCTCTTTTGATTTTGTATTGGAGGACCAGATGGCTTCAGTCAGCTACTCAGGATCATCCACAGAGGCCCAAGTCAGTTGCTAATCTGATACTCTCAGGCTTCTTCCTAAGTTCTGGGCCCCTACTAACAAGCAATCACAGCACAATTTGCAAATCTTGGTAAGGGGAGGTCTGATTAGGCACTCTCAGGCAGTCTGCAAAGGTCTGGGCCCCTATTAAAGGGCAGAGAAGCCTAGCCCTGGGGTGGTGGGATGGACTGCAGGTGGTCCCATTGTAAGTGGACATGCAGGATTTGATTTGGGAAACTCAACACCATGTGGAGGCTGGATCCAGGAACTCTCAGGTAGTCTGCAAATGTCTGGGCCCATACTGAAGAGCAGAGAAACCTAGCCCTGGTTCACTGAGAGGGGCCACATGTGGTCCCAATGTAGGGGGATGGGCAAGGTTGATTTGGGAAGCTCACCACCAGGCAGAGGCTGGATCCAGGTACTCTTAGGCAGTCTGCTAAGGTCTGGTATCTATTTTCTTTAAAAAACTGATCAAGTCTAATTTGTGTTCTTCAAATACAAATAATGGGTGTGGGTCCATCCCCTGGAGTGTACTCAACCTATTGGATTCTTAAAGAAACCTGTCACAGTCTTAAAGAAAACTCTCTTTCAGTAGTTGTCAATTTCCAGTGGCTCTTCAGCTAGGGATGGGGCTTTATGCTCACCTCTGGCTCCATGGTGGGATTTTGTCTGCTTGGATTTAGGCTAGTCTTGTTTATGTTCTCACAACTGCTTGGGATTCACATGTGCCAACCTCTATCTAAAAGCTCAAGGAATGTTGCAAAAGAGGGGGTGGAAAGATAGTAGGAGCCAGAGATGGTAGATAACTACAACAAAGCAGTGGTTTTTGGAGAATTATATCCTTAAAACCTCACTCTGCCTGTTAGGACTAGAGTTAGCAAATTTGCTAGATACTGAGGCACCATTGCAGAGTGGAGGTGGAGGTTTAAACAGGGTGGTCACAAAAGAAATGAAGAGAAACACATGTGAGATAATAGTTTTTAGAAATGTAAATGAAGGAGCTGAAGAGATGGCTCAGCTGTTAAGAGCACAGACTGCTCTTGCAGAGGTCCCAGGTTGGATTCCCAGTACGCACATGGCAGCTAAGAACTGTCATCCTTAATTCCAGTTCCAGGGGTATCTGACACCCTCTTCTGATCTCCATGGCCTTACACGACACAGGTGTACTCACACACATGCAGGCTGTGAATATAGCTTAGTAGTAGAGCACTTGCATAGCATCTGCAAGGCTCTAGGTTTGATCTCAGCACTTAAGATAAAAATGAAAAGGAGGAAAGGAAAAGAAAAGAAGAAATGTAAACCACAGAATATGGTGATGGATCACATGAATAATAAGGACATGGAAGAAATGCAGGATGAAATCTAGATTTTGCTTCAACAACTGGTTGCACTTTGTAGAGCTGTAGAAGCGCTACAGAAGAGTAGATTTATCCTTTGGACATGGGTGGTTTATCCAGAGTTCTAGCAAGTTTGAAATAGTAATGCGATAGGCAAGTGGAGATATCAAATAGGTAATTGAATATGAGTCTGGAACTGGAGTTATAAACTGGAGAATTATTTCATTTATTCATTCATTCATTCATTCATTCATTCATTCATTTTGGTCTTTTTGAGACAGGGTTTCTCTGTAGCTTCAGCTGACCTGAGCTCGTTATGTCGACCAGGCTGGCCTTGAACTCACAGAGATCTGCCTGCCACTCAAGTGCTGGGATTAAAGGCATATGCCACCATGCCTGGCTCTCATGTGCGTTTAAACACTGCAACATGTAGAAGAAGCCTAGATAAGTTTAGACACCACAAATATATTATGGTATCATTCTTTTAAATTCTCTAATTTCCCTTTGACAATTTTGAATCATTTATTTGAATAACAATTCTTTTTCTTTAAGGCTAAAAAAGATAGTTTCACTCAAGAATGGATTTTATTTTCCTCTTTGACTATTTTGATCTCTCCTAGAATTCTGTGCAGTAATTATTTCTGGCCTAAAGTAATTGTGCAAATGAGTTAACAGCTAGATCATTGTTAAAATGTATAGAGTAGATTTGTAGTACAGGAAAATAAAAAATTGTAAAGCAGATGGTATGCTTTAGAATTTTATCTCTTTTCAGCACCACACAGCATTCAAGTTTGGCCATTTAATTATTTGCTTTCTAATTAGCACAGCTTTATTTCTAGCTTTGGTCATTTTTGTAGACGTCTCCATTTTCAAGCCTCTGTAACATTTGTCTATGAAGTCTTTGCCAATTGGATAAAGAAGTGACAGATATTGTGTACTATATCGAACTATTCCAAGGAGTCAGTGTATAAAATTTAGAACGCTGGCATTTTACAAACTTCTGAAAGGCAAAACTCTTTTCTTCTTAACACTTAAAGTCTCCCTATAATTCATGTCCTCTGTTTGAAATAATCTAAAGGAGGCATGATGGTTCCCAGAGCCTATTGCTTTATACTCAGAGCTTCCCTTTTGCAATACCTAATACTTTGCAACATTTTCTTTTCAAAGAGCTCTATTGGACAAAAAGTGTCTGTAGTTTAGCCTTGGTATTGTGCATTTTGAAACATGGCACATGGCTGAAAAAAGAGAAAAGGAATTATTTTCCTACATACATTTAAGTGAACAGAATTTCAAATAAACACACATGCCATCCCACTTTCAAAGCTGAGTGGTAGATATGAGGAAAAGCAGTAGCCGGGAAATGACTGCGGGCAGAGGCAGCTGGGGAAGCCTCCTCTGGCTGAGCACCCGCTGTGCTCTCTACCTGTCACTTCCTTTTCTCCTCCTTATCAGCAAGGCTCAGGAGATGGTTACTTCTTAGTGGACAATTTCAGTGGCCTCTGTGTTTTCAAGTCCCCTGGTCACAGCTCAATACCAATTTCCTTTTTTAAGTCAGGGTCTTACTATGTAGCCCTGATTGGACTAGGACTAGCTATATAGACCAGACTGGCCTCAAACTCATACTGCCTCTGCCCCTCCACAGTGCTGAGATTAAAGGTATGAGTTACCATGCCTGGCTGAGAATTTACATTTTGTTTATTTTAAAAACTATTTTATTATTTTTAAAATTTTATGTATATGAGTGTATTGCCTGCATGGATGTAAGTATACATGCCGTACAATGCACACAGAGGTCAGAAGAGGGCACTGTATCCCCTGGAACTAGAGTTGCAGATAGTTATTAGCTGCCATGTGGGTGCTGGGAACTGAACCCAGGTCCTCTGCAAGAGCAGCCAGTGCTCTAAACTACTGAGCTATCTCTCTAGCCCTGAATTTACATTTTAAAAACAAATTTCTTCTTCTGACCCCTTACTCTGTGAAACCACTGGTATAAATTAGGAGAGTTATTGTTCTTCCGTGGCTTGTAAAAAGACAGCTTCCAATTTTGAACTTTATTGGAATTTTTCATACATAAGTAAATCCTTCATGTTGTTTATGCTTACTGTTAGATCACAGAAACTCTACCTGCCTTTCTATCTCTCACATAGAAATCAGGGCATGCCCCTGCATCTCTTGAGCCAGCACTCTTCTCTCTGTCTCTCTGTCTCTGTCTCTCTGTCTCTCTGTCTGTCTCTGTCTCTGTCTGTCTGTCTCTCTCTCTGTCTGTCTCTGTCTCTGTCTGTCTGTCTCTCTCTCTCTGTGTCTGTCTCTGTCGGTCTGTCTGTCTGTCTGTCTGTCTGTCTCTCTCACACACACACAGAGTTGGTAAGGAAACACACTGCTCTGTGGCTCTGCAGCCCCTCCCTCTCACAGCTACAGGGTAAGTTTATGGTTCCACCTAGTGCCTGTCTCTGTGCCCCTTGGCAGGTATGAAGATCACACAGTATGAAGCTTACCCATTCCCCTGAAAAACCTGAATCAGAAACTCCCTTTGTTTTCTGGAACTAAAGGGTTGTTCTGTTTCCTTCAAGGCCCCATCAGCATGGCTGTCTCCTAATGCACCTGCTCTCAGAAGGGAAGACTGTTTCTCCCTTCAAGACCTCATCATGCTGCCTATGATGCTCTATCTTCTCTAATGCTCTTCCACTCAAGGCCCAATCATGGTTGTCCATGATTGTGAGGCTTCCTCTCCTGAAAAAGCCCATCCTCATGGGTAACTATGTGTCAGCTCCTTTCAACAAACCTACTGTTCTTCCTTCTTAATGTTTAACACCTACATGTGTCAGGCCCCATACTGGGTAATAAAATGTAGCTAAATATGTAAAAGGCATGATCTCTTACATAGGAATTTATAATCTAGTAATGAAAACAAGCCCTCTACAACGTATAATGCAAAGAACAAGATGTAGGAAGTTTCCCATTGATCAGAGGTACAGAGACAAGTGCTGTGAAGTCAGGAAGATCATTCTGATGGGCAGATAAGATGCTGGAAGGAACTGAATGGGAAAGGAGACCAGGAAAGAAAAGATCATTGTGAGGGGCTTAAACTACAGGTTAAAGAGCTTTACCTTCATTCTATAGTGAAGAAGAATTTTCTGTTCTTTAAAATGTAAGAAACTGTTGTTAGGCATACCTGACCTGCAGGGTAACTTCTTGGAAAGGAGACCACAGTTGTTTGAATGTCTACATTGATCTTATCAAGCAGCTTTTGACTGCTTGTTCAGGCTCTCTGAGTGCAAAGATGAGTAGTACAGTCTCTTCTCCAGGTGTTTTCCCATGAGTTCAGCCTGCAGTTTGCTCTGTGGCCACATTTTATAGGAGGCACTTGTGACCAAGGTGCAGGGCTAGGTTTCAGGGTAGTCTTTCCTACTGTGTGAATAGGGCCCTTGTTTATTAATTTACAAATTGTTATTCAGGTTTTGGTCATTAGTTTTTGGCCTCTAACCTTGACATTTACACCTACACAAGAGGATGGAATTTTTATGATACCTAATGAATTGTGGGCTATTATTTTTCCCTCCTGTATATTTTCATTCTCGACATGTTAAAATTTCTTCTGACACTTTGCTACATGGCTATTTTTAAATTCTGAATTATATATATATATATACACACACATATGAATATGTTGTTGTATCCCTACCTAATGAATCTTTTAATTGTGTTAGGAAGAAGCTCATGAAATAGGACACTCAAGATTTGTTCAATATTAAATTGTTGATATATGCTCAAAAATATAACATATTTGTTGAATAACTGCAATGTACTGAGGAGGACATGTAGGTCAGTCTGGTATGGTTTCTGCCTGGAGTTTCATCATAGCTTAGTAAAAGATTTAAGGCAGAACACAAATTGTACCTCCTACTTCAGAAGTAGGATGAAATTCAAGAATAATTAAAATAATACTTTACATATCATAGTAAAAAGAACTTTAAGATCTCATATCCATACAAATCGTCATTCATGTGAAAAGAAATAATGAAAACATTTTTGACTCTTCAAAGCCTCAGAGCTTTTAGCATGGAGCCCTATACTTAAGTCCTTGGTAGAAACGCTGAAAGGCACTGTGTACAGCAAGAATCTTTAATTCCTCAGTGTAAAGTTTGTTGGCATCTTAAGTAAACAAAGAGCTAAAACAAAAAATAAGGCCGAAGGAGAGAAAATATATTCATAATAATCCAGAATTAAAATTTGAGCTAATACTTATTGGGAAGGGAACAAGAAGATAGATGCGTGGAACTACTAAAAGAGAATCTATAGAGAATCTAAATAAATGGAATTAAAGTACATGTTTGGAGATCTATTATCAAGTTGATCTTTAAATTTTTATTTTTATTTATTTGTTTTATGTATATGAGTATTTTTCCTGCATGTATGTCAGTGTACCACCTGTGTGCAGTGCCCTTGGAGACCAGAAGAGGGTGGTGTTGGAGCCCCTGGAACTGGAGTTATGGATAGTTGTTAGCTGTCATGAGGGTACTGGGAACTGAACCCGGGTCCTCTGGAAGAGCAGTCAGTACTTTTATCTACTGAACCATCTCTCTAGCCCCTCAAAAAAAAATTTTTTTAAATCTAGCTACTTATAAGAAACACGTTTATTGGTTTTTATCTTTTATTAAATTTGTTCTTTAAAAATTTCATATATGCAAATGTATAATGCATTCTGATTATTCTCACCTCGAACTCTCTCTGATCTCCCTCCTATCCCTGCCAACCCTTCCTCCACCCTTGTGGGGGTGCCAACCCACCTCCACAAGTCCCTTTCCCTCATCCATGTCCTTTTTTCTGATTCACCGAGTCTTACCAGGGCCATCTGTGTGGCTATGAGCTTGGAACTATGCATTGGAGCCAGGTGGGCTCATCAGTGGGCACACAACTGAAGACAATGTCTGCCCCTCCTCAAGATGGGTCTGTGGCCCCCCCCCCCCACCCATTGTTGACTTGTCCCGGGCCATTACAAACAGCCACAGCTGCTATGAGGTCATGATTGCATTGCCAGTGTCTTGCCCAGGAGACAGCATCTCACAACCCTTCTCCTGGATGTTCTGCTCTTACATTCTTTCTTCCTTCTTGTGGGATGTTCCCTGAGCCTTAGAGACTAGGATAAATGTCATGTTTAGGGCTGAGCTCTCCACTGTCACTTATTTTCACACCCTGAGCAGCCATATACCTTGTATTCACTGCCATTCATTACGAAGAGAAGCTTCTCTGAGAATAGCATTTGGTAAAGCACAGATGTTTAGAAGGGATAAACACAGATGCTGGCAGCTGGTTCTATGTGGGTTTAGCTAAACAACAGTAGCAAGTTGCTTCTTCAGGGTCTAACACCTCCTCAGCAATGTTTCTTTTTTTTTTTTTTTAATTTGTTATGTAGACCAGGCTGGCCTTGATCTCACAGAGATCCACCTGCCTCTGCCTCCCAAATGCTGGGATCAAAGGCATGTGCTATCACACCCAGCTTAGATTTTTTTATTTTATTATTATTTTATGTGTATGAGTGTATTGCCTGCATATATGTAAGTACACCTGTACTGTGCAGTGCCCATGGAGTTCAGAAGAAGGCATTGGTTCCCCTGGAACTGGAGTTACAGACAGTTATTTGCCACCATGTGGGTGCTGGGAATAGAACCCAGATCCTCTGCAGGAGCAGCCAGTGCTCTTAACTGCTAACCCTTCTCTCTAGCCTTGTGACCCAAGTTTTTAACTTGAGATTTATCCACATTTTCAACCAGGTTTACAGTACCAATTTCCTCTTATAGAATATACCTCAAAACTAGTCTGAGAGCAGGTGGTTATTCCATATGAGTTGTGCCAGTGTGCACATTATACCTGGAAGATTAGTACTGTGGTTCATAGGGTTCTTAGCTGGCCAGCAGAGAAGAGGAAGCTTACAGCTCAGTTCCAGACTAATTTCTCTATATCTTGCAATGAAGGTGTTTGGTATCTTCAGCAATAGGGTCTTACCAACTGTTTCTTGTTTGGAATCAAGAGATATGACAAGAGCCAATATTGTTTTGAGGGCCTCTGGGGCCTCCTTGACCAAAGAAAAGAGAAATTATGTAATTGGCAGCTAAGTGGATGGAACTGAAGAGAATTGTATTGAGAGAGGTGACCCAGACCCAGAGCAGATGCTGCTTGTTCTCTCTCATGTGTTTGTTTGTTTGTTTTTGAGACATAGTCTCTAGCCCAGGCTGTCCTCAAACTCTTCGTGTAGCTGAGGATGGTCTTGAACCTCTGATTACAGGTGTGTGCCAGGTGCCAGAGATCAAACCCGGGTTTGCATGCTAGGCAAGCACTCTACTTTCGAGTTGCATCCCCAGCATAAGAAACACAAAGACATGAAAGTATTGCAGGATGAAGAATGGAAAAGGTCAGGTGAAGGGTAACCAAAGAAAACCTAATTGGGTTAATAATAATACAGTTTATATCAACACAATCATTAAGAGATGTCACTTCATATTAATGATAAAAAGTTCAACCTTTAAGAAGTATGTATAACTCACAAGTTAAAGAACAAATTTTAAAAATAATGATAATGAAAGTAAAACATATTACATAGCTTGTGTGAGATGTGGTAAAGTGTACACAAATTTATTTAAATCAGAAAGAAAAAAAGGCTAAAACTGAGAGCTACACACTTGACTTTAAATTTCAGGGGAAAAAAACGTAATAGAATAGTTCAAAATAAAATAGTAGGGAATGTAAGACCAAGAGCAAAATCCAGCCAACTCGAGCGCAAAGGTAGGACAGAGATTAGCAAGGCCAGCATTTGGTTCTTTGAAACGATAGACAAAATAGATAAATCTTTAGCATAATCAATCACAAAAGAAATGGAGAAGACAAAAGTGATGTCACAGAGGAGAAGGTGGCACACCACAGACAATGCCAAGATGGAGGAGCAAAGTTTCAAAGATAGTGCTGCCAACAGCTGCTGCTAACACATCTGAAAACCTAGTCGAAAGGACAAAATTTCTTTTCTTAGAAAAATATACTCAAAAATGTCTTAGGAATAAACAGAAAATTGAAGTTGTCCTATAATTACTAAAGAAATTGAAACAGTCCTTAAAATCTTCCACAAGGAGAACAGCAGGCCCAAATAGTTTTGCATCCGAGTTCTACCAAACTTGCAACTCTCATCTCATCCTTAAGAAAGGGCAAGTTTTCTAATTTATTCTTAAAGTATACTTTGTATTCTTTAGTGTAACAAAAACAGAACAAAACCTTGCAAGAAAGGAAAACTATTTCACTTACTAATATAGGTATAATGCCTTAAAGGACTAGCTCTAGATTCAGCTGTGCATATGAACAGATAATGTATCATGACCCAGTTGTTTTTCTCAAGAGTGTAGTGTTGGTTTAATTTCAGAAAAAAAGGTGTAGTTGTAAGTTATCACTGTAACATATTAAAAGAGAAAAGACATATGGTGGTTTCAAAGAAAAAATATAATGAAACTAATTTTCAGAACTTAACTAGAAACAGAAGGAAAGGTCCTGAGCTTGACGAAAGGTTGTAGCAAGTATTCTGAATGGGAAGCATGAGAAGTATTTCCTTTAAAATAAAGAATAACCAAGGAAGGCAGCTTTTGATTTTCCAATATTGTTGATCTCAGCTAACTTAAGACAGGGAAATAAAAATAAAGCATTACCTATAGCAATCTTCAAACAAATTAGCAAAATAACAAAAGAGACTGATAACGGCAGTTAGAGTTCGGTTTGTGCTGGTTAGTTTTTATTGCCAACGTCACACACAACCTAGACTCACTTGGGAAGAGGGAACCTCAATTGAGGAATTCCCAAATCAGATTGACCTGTGGTCATGTCTGTGGCAGATTGTCTAGACTGATGACTGATGTGGGAGGGCACAGCCCAATGGGGTAGCACCATCCCTAGGCATGTGGGCCTGGGCTCTACAAGAAAGCTGGTGGAGCATGAGCATGAGCCAGACAATGAAGTGGCAAGCACTGCTCTTCTCTGCCTTCTGTGTCAGCTCCTGCTTGAGTTCCTGTACTGGCTTCCCATAATGGTGGACAATGACCAGGAAGTGTAAGCCAAATAAACCCTTTCCTTCCAAGTTGCTTTGGTCAAAGTGTTTTATCACAGCAACAGAAAGGAAACTAGGTCATATATAAAATTCAGTTGTATTTCCATTTGCTTGCAAATAACAATAGAAAAATATAGAAAGAGATGACATGTAAAATAGTCTCAACGAATATAGAATATTTTGGCTTATTTTTATTTTTCTGTGTGAATGTATGAATGTGTCTGTGTGAGTGTATGGAGTTATAGCTGAATGCGATCTTCCCAGCATGGTGCTGGGAACTGAACTCACGTCCTCTAGAAGAGCAGCAAGTGCTCTTAACCACTGAGCCATCTCTTCAGCTCCAAATACAGAGTATTTTGGAATCAATACAACATAAGATTTTTAAGGTCTCTCTGGGGAAAATTACAAAATTTTATTGAGAAACACTTAAGAAGACTCAAATACAAAGATATAATATAATCATAGATCAGAAGGCTTAAATCATAAAATTAATTTTGTCCTATTGACGTGTATAATTAATGTAAGCCCAATAAAAATTCCACAGGCCTTTTTTTGTAGAATGTGTATGGAAAAGTAAAGGATCAGTCAGGTGAAGTGGTACATGCCTTTAAACCCAGCAATCAGGAGACAAAGGCAGACAGATCTCTGTGAGATCCAGTCCAGCCTGGTCTACAGGAGTTCCAGGCCAGCTGGGCCTACAGGGAGACCCTGTCTCAAAAACAAACAAACAAACAAACAAACAAAAGACAAAAAATAAAGGGTCAAAAGTAGCGAAGACACTTCTGAATGTCCTGCTGTAGCAGTTATTAAGACTTCTGAAGCTGTGTTAGCCAGCGGTGGGACTCAGGTGCAGGATTGAGTGCAGGACTCAGGAGACTGTGCAGGGAATGAGGTTGAGGGCGCAGGAAAGGATCCCTGCTTGTCCAGAACTGTTATGACAGTGGTTACATGGAAGATGAGTGGGACACGGAGCCTGAGTAAATGATTGTTCATGTGGAAAAGATCAACTCCAGAGGACTCAGACTAACACTAAAAGGCAAAAAAGTTGAAACTTACAGGGAGAAAATAGAGATGCATCTCTTTTGAGGTGTATAGGAAAGGACCTAATAAGACACCAGAGCTCTTACATGAAATTGATGTTGGATTTATTATACTAATCCTTTTTTTCATTTGTCTACAACTTTCAGCTTTCCTTTTTATTTTTTATTAATTTTAACAAATTTCATATAAAATTTTTTATCATATTTAGATCTCCTCTCATATTTGCATCCCTCTTTCTAATCCCCCACCAAATTCCTGTGCACAGTTAAATGAGTCTGAATCTCTCCTTCCCAGCAGTCATCAGTTACCAGTAGTTCCTCAGATGGGGTTGGGGTTTCTTACCCACTTTCTCATGTCTATGCTGGGATTTTTGTTTGGCTTGCGCATACGTAGTACTTATGCATGCTCTCAGCATTGTTGTGAGGTCATGTGAGTGAGTAACTGACTCTCTGGTGAACTGTTTCCTTATTGTCATCCACCTCCTCTGGCTTGTACAAGCTTTCCATGTCCCCTCTTCTACAATGATTCCCTGAGCCTTGGGAGGCA
Organism: Nannospalax galili; assembly: GCF_000622305.1. NCBI lineage: Eukaryota > Metazoa > Chordata > Mammalia > Rodentia > Spalacidae > Nannospalax > Nannospalax galili. The sequence goes on along the minus strand of NW_008355789.1, from coordinate 520,346 downwards.
GTTTGATATAGGTATCCTATTCCAGGGACAAGCAAGCTGCAGCCTCTTATTCTCTGCACGTTGTGTGGCCAGTTGTGCATTTCCGTGTTTATCACCATCTTCTGTATAAGGACCTGTCTCAGCTGAGAGCTGAGGTATAACAATAAGGCATTAGAAATCAGTTTACACTATATCTATTTAACTGAACAGTTATATTAGGCTTTCTCACATGGCCTGTAGACTGTCTTGCCTCATGCTTCAAGGCCTGACATCAATGCCAGGTATGGACTCCATCCTAGGAAATGGATCTTAAATCCAATTAGAAAGTAGTTGGTTACTCCTATAATACTTGTGTCACTGTTGTACCAGTGGGCATATCTTCCAGGCCAGTTGTTATAGCTGACAGGATTCATAGCTGGTCATGCTAAATTTTCTCTTCAGGTAGCTTGAATAGCACCTTTCAGGACTATGAAAGCTAGACAGTAGAGATGAGAATTTGGAATCAGCACAAGCTTGATTTCTCCTAGTTTGTTCTATAATTCATGTATGTAGTGTCTTCAACAGTAGGGTCTTATTGTGAAGTTCTGGTGGGTAACCGAGAGCAGGGGCAATGGACAGTATTGTTTAGGGGTTTATGGGATGCCTGGTCAACAGCTTCAAAAGAAGGAGTCCATTCTTGGCACTGGATCTTTACTTTGCAGTAAAGATATATTTAAAGGTAACTTCTTTAAATCTCCTTTTATAATGTATATGCATATACTTAAGTAGCTTCTAGTGCTAGGTTTCCATATGACTCTTTCTAAATGCTTTTAGTGTTAGTTATCCCTCCCCAGAGCCCCTCCTCTGTTCTGCCCTCCCATTCCCCATTCCCTTTAACCCTTCCTACTCTATTATTCCTTTTCCTTCTTTATATCATTGCACTCTACCTCCCTTCCCAGGGAGCCTCCCACCCTGCCACCCATGGCCATTTACTAGTTTTTTTCTTTTCTTTTTTCTTTTTCTTTTTGACAGGGTCTCCCTGTAGCCACAGCTGGCCTGGAACTATGTAGAACAGGCTAGCCTTGGTCTCATAGAGATCCGCCTGCTTCTGCCTCCCAAGTGCTGGGATTAAAGGTGTATACCACTGTGGGAGACAGGCTTGAGCCTAGGGTGATATTGCAACTATCAGGGTCACATGGTTTCCAGGAATCCAGGCTCTGTAATCTGAAACCCAGTATGCTAATGAGGCATCCTACCCTCTATTCTGTGATAGGACGTTAAGTCTGTTATGCTAATAGGATGCTAAGTCTGTTATGCTAATAAGGTAGCCTACTTGCTGTACTGTGATAGGACACTAAACCTGTTATGCTAATAAGGTATCCTACTTGCTGTGCTGTGATTGGACCACTACCCCTATATAAGCTTGTGCCTTCCTGCAATAAACCAGACCTGTGTCACTGAACCTGGTCTCCTGTGTCTGAATGCGGCTCCGCTGACACAGTCTCCTCACCAGCCCTGGGGTCTGGGACCGGGCAGAAGCAGCGATGACAGGAGGCAGCACAGGGCAAGCAGAAGAGCTGCCTCAGCACCAGATGGGCAGAAGAGCGGCCTCAGCCCAGGGTGAGCAGAGGAGCAGCCTCGACACCCGTAAGAATGAAGGAGCGGCACCCACAAGAACCCATCGCTGGTGGTGACCGCATACCACCATCCCCAACTTCATTTATTAATTTTTGATGTCTCTGGATTTTCAAATTGAAACATGGCATATCTACGATTTCAAAACTAGCATCCAGCTTTGAGAGAGCATGTGACATTTTTCTTTCTGGGTCTGGGTTCCCTCACTCAGGATGATTGGTTCCAGTTCCATCTATTTACCTGTTTCACAATTTTTTTAAGAACTTAATAATATTTCACAGCATATATGTTCCACACCTTCATGAATCCATTCATCTGGTGATGGATGTCTAGATTGTTTCTAATTTCTGGCTATGAAAAAAGCAGCAATGAACATGGATGAGCAGGTGTTTCTGCAGTAGGGTGTACAGTCTTCTGGGTATATGCCCAAGAGTGGTATGGCTAGATCAAATGGTAGATCAATTTCCAGCCTTTTGAGGAGTCTCTACACTGATTTCCAGAGTGTGTACACCAGTTTGCACTGCCACCAGCAGTGGATAAGAGTTCCCCTTTCCCCACACCTTCACCAGCATTTGTTATTGTTTGGTTTTTGGATCTTAGACACTCTGACTGGGCTAAGATGAAATCTCAAAGTGGTTTTAATTTGCATTTCCTGAATGACTAAAGATGTTGAACATTAAAAAAAATATTTCTCGGCCATTTGTGTTTCATCTTTAGAGAACTCTCTGTTCACCTCCTTGCCCCCATTTTTAATTGAGTTGGTTTGTTTTTGATATTTGGTTGAGTATTTTGTATATTCTAGATACTAACCCTCTCTCAGAGGTATAGCTAGCTGGTAAAGGGTTTTTCCTTTTTTGCAGATTGCCTCTTCACTAGAATGATAGTGTACTTTGTTGTACAGAAGATTTTTAGTTTCATGAGATACCATTTGTCAATTGTTGGACTTAATGTTTGTGTTATAGGAGTCCTGTTCAGAAAGTCTTTTTCTGTACCTATAAGTTCCAATGTATTCCTTACTTTCTCCTTTATCTGATTCGTGGTGTAGGGTCTTATGTTGAGGACCTTGATCTATTTGGAGTTGAGTTTTGTATATGGTAAGAAATGGGGTCTAATTTCATTCTTCTACATGTTGCCTTGACCAGCACCATTTGTTGAATATGCTGTATTTTCTCCAGTGTGTATTTGTGGGTCCTTTGTCAAAAATCAGGTGGCTATAAATACATGGATTTAAATCTGAGTCTTCAATTCTATTCTACTGATCAATGTGTCTGTTTTTGTTCAAGTACTGTTTTTATACTATAACTCCATAGTACAGTTTGAGAGCAGAGATGATAATGCCCCCAAGCAATCCTTTTATTGTTCAGAATTATTTTGGCTGTCCTATTTTTTTTGCGTGTGTATGTGTGTTTCCATATGAAATTTGGGATTAGGTTTTTCAATTTCTATGAAGATTTATGTTGGGATTTTAATGAGTATTTAATTGAATTTGTAGATTGCTTTTGGTAGGGTGGCCATTTTGATAATATTGTTTTACCAATCCATGAGCATGGGAGATATTTCCATCTTCTGGTATCTTCTTTAATTTTTTTCTTCAGTGTCTCAAAGTTTTTATTCTACAAGGTCTTCACTTCCTTGGTTAGATTTATTTCAAGATATTCTATGAATTTTGAGGCTATCATGAGTGAGATTGTTTCCCTGCTTTCTTTCTTGGTATGTTTTTTCGTGGTGCAATGGAAGGCTACTGATTTGGGGGAGTTCATTTTACATCCTACTACTTTCTGAATGTATTTAGCAGCTCCAGGTGTTCTCTGGTAGAGTGTTTAGGATCTTTCATATATAGAATCATAGCACCTGAAAATAAGGATACTTTGGCTTCTTCCTTTTTAATTTGTACCCCCTTTATGTCATTCATTTGTCTATTGCTCTAGCTGAGATTTTAAGGACTATATTGAAGAGGAATGGAAAGAGTGGACATCCTTGTCTTGTTCCTGATTTTAATTGGACTGCTTTCAGTTTTTCTTCATTTAGTATGATTGTTGGCTGTTGGCTTGTGGTATATTGCATTTATTATGTTGAGATATGTCCTCTCTATCCCTAGATTTCCCATGACTTTGATCATGAATGGATGTCAGATTTTGTTAAAAGTCTTTTCTGCATCTAATGAGATATGTGATTTCTGTCTTTGAGTCCATTATGTGGTGGAATACATTTATTGATTTATGTATGTTGAACCATCCCTGCATCCCTGGGATGAAGCCAACTTGATTATGGTGGATAATCTTTTTGTTGATTCTTGCATTCAGTTTGTGAGTATTTTATTGAGAAGTTTTGCATCTATGTTCATCAGAGAACTTGGACTATAGTTTTCTTTTTTGTTGTTGTGGCTTTTCCTGGTTTTATTATAGTAATACTGGCTTTATAGAAAGAATTTTGGAGTGTTCCTTCATTTTATATTTTATGGAATAATTTGGGTATTGGTATTAGTTCTTTGAAGATTTGGTAGAATTTGGTGCTGTATCCATTTGGTCCTGGTATCTTTTTTAAGTTGGGAGATTTTTAATTACTG
>NW_008355789.1:459748-516165 GCF_000622305.1 Nannospalax galili | reverse complement strand
ATTTCATAGGTTAGTGGAATATAGATTTTAAGGAAATTTTAATATATATATATTATAAAATTTTTGTGCATTTGATACAATAAATCTTAATCATATTTAGATCCCCTCTCCCATCCACACCTCCCCTTCACTGAATTTCATGCATTCTGTCATATATGTTAAGGCCTCTCAAGTTAAGCTTTTGTACCCAGCTGTCCCTTGGTAAAAGTCCATCTACTGGAATCTAATCAACCTACCTACAGTTTCTTCCTTAAAGAAGATCAACTCTCCCTCACCCAGCACTAATCAGTTGCCAATAGTTCCTCAGCTAAGGTTGGGGCCTGCTGCACTTTTCCCCAGTTCTCTGCTGGATTGTTTTCTGGTTAGTCTGTATGGGTCTTATGCATGCTGTCACCATTGCTGCAAGTTCATATGAGCAAGTTCCCAGAGACCTGAAAGATTCGGTTTCCTTATGTTTATGCACCAACCCAGACTCTTACAGTCTTTCTACCTCCTCTTCTGTGATGATCCCTGAGCCATGGCTGAGTGAGGTTTAATATAGGAGTCCTATCCAGGGACACATACTCTGATTTTTCAAGTGTGTACTTACAGATTTCTGAATTTCTTCATGGTCTATTTTAATGTTTCTCTTTTCATCTCTGAGTTTGTAAATTTGTGTCCTCCCTCTTCTAGTTAATTTGGCTAAAGGTTTGTCAATTTTGCCAATCTTTTCAAGGAACCAACTCTACATTTCATTGATTCTTGATATTGTTTTCTTTGTTTCTAGTTCATTAGTTTTAGCCTTGATTTTATTTCTCTTCTCATGTATTCCCTCTTGGTTTTCCAAGGCCTTCAGGTGCATCATTAATTTATTTATGTGAGATGGTTCTAATTTTCTGGTGTAGGCAGTTGATGCTATTGATTTTCCTCTTAGGACTGCCTTGTGTCCCAAAGGTTTTGGTATGTTGGGTTTTCAATTTCATTCAATTCTAGGAATTTTAAAATTTCATTCTTGAGTTCCCCTTGATCCAAATTTCATTCAGTAGCATGTTGTTTAGCTTTCATGAATTCATATACTTCCCCCATTTTTATTGTTTATATCTAGCTTTATTCCTTTGTTGCCAGATAGAATAAATTTGTGGAGGCTTGCTTTGTGTCCTAATATGTGGTCAATTTTGGAGAAAGTTCCATGGCCTGCTGAGTATTTGGTGTGTGGGTGGAATGCTCTGTAGATGTCTGTGAGGTCCATTTATTTGATTCATATCCTCCTTGAGTTCCTTGAGCATATTTGTATTTGCCGCTTTGTAATCATTGTCTTGTGCATGGTCTAGGTTGCCATTCTCAGGAAGCACTAAAACTGGGGTGCTAATTTCTGTAATAGGCATATTATCTTGGTTATTCATGTGTATATTATTTCAGTGAGACCTAGGCACCTGGACTAGCATCACTGGTGGTGTTTCTTGTTATGAGTAGGTGACTCATCTTTGTTGAGTGGTTATTTCTCTTAGTTGGCTGTTTCCCCAACTTTTCAGGTTTTTGTCCAGCCTAGCAGTACTTGGTATTCAGTTTGGGGGCTGCTTTATGTTGATGTGCAAATGCGATATAAGAAGTGGTCTCAGTTATGATAAGGAGAGGTACAACTTTTGCATTGAAGTTACAGGGTTGACTCATCAGAGTTCCAGAACACCAGGGTGCATTGGGTGGTTTCTTGGTGAACAGGTTGGCAGGGAGAGCTCACAGGTCTTGTGTTGCAAGGATCCCAGTAACCCAAGCAGGTCTGAATGCAAGGCAGATCTGGAAAAGCTCCCAATAGCACACAAGTGTCCTGGCAGAGCTGAAATGATGATGTTGGAGCTCAGGGGATCAGGGAAAGGAGACTTAGCAGGCAGGTCTGGGAAAGCCCCAGGATCTGGGGATTCACAAAAGTCCTAGCAGAGCAGAGATGGTGGGGCAAGGAGGTGTGGGAAAGGGAGTGTACCAAAGCCCCCAGGAGCACCCAAGGGTCCTGGCAGGGTTGAGATCACGGAGAGCAGGGAGGTGGGGGAAGGGAGACTTCTGAAGGGTCTGAGAGAGCTCTGGGATCTGAAGGGCCCTGTATTAATCTTAAGATCTTCTGTTTATAAAATGATGCTTTAGGGGAAGTTGATAGGCTCATAAACTGGGAGAAAGCATTTGCAACACAATAACCAACAAAGGAAAAACAACGAAATATAGGTAACTTGTCCATCAGTACAAAGAAACAAACACAGACAACCTAGTGTGAAATGGGCAAAGACAGGACTAAACTTTTGCAAAATAGGATACACATTAAGCTAATGAACACCTGTCAAGATGTTCAATCCCATTAGTGATCAGGGACTTGCCAACTAAGACATCAATAAGTTAAACCAAGATGTAAGTTGTCTGATAGTACCATATGTTGGAAACTCTGGGCAAAGACTAGCTCCCAGTCACTGCTAGCAAGAGATGGACCCTGGTGCAGCTGACACAGGGCAGGCTCTGTCTAGCCTTACCTTGTGACTGAACAACTCTCACACTCTACAACTGAGGAATTTCACCTCTGGAGATATACTCAGAGGTGCTCCTTTTGCGGGGGGGGGGATTCTTTTTGTTTGCTAAAGTCTCACATAGCCCAGGCTGGCCTCCAACTCAGTATGTAGTTAAAGATGACTTTAAACATCTGATCCTCCTACCCCTAACTCCCAAATCCTAGGATCACAGGTGTATGCCACAATACCTGGTTATTTATTTTATTTTATGTGTGAGTGTATTGCCTGCTTGTATGTAAGTGCACCCATGTCATGCAATGCCTGTGGAGGTCAGAAGAGGGTGGATTCCCTGAAATTGGAGTTACAGATGATTATTAAGCCACCATGTGGGTGCTGGGAACCAAACCTGGGTCCTTTGCAAGAGCAGCCAGTGCTCTTAACCACGGAGCCATCTCTCCAGCCCCTATACCTGGTTTTACATCATACTGGGGATCAAACCCAGGCCCTGATGCATGCTACGCAAGTATTCTACCAACTGAGCTACATCTCTGCACCCTAAGAGGAATTCTTGCACATATATACCAGAAGATAGATGCAGTGTGGACAGGGTGCTTATCTCTTATCTGAAATGCTTGGGGCCAGAAATGTTTCAGATTTAGATTTTTTTTTTCTCCCGGCTTTTAAAATATTTGCTTGTACATCCTGGGACATCTTTGGGATGGGTCCCAAGTCTAAACACAAAATTTATGTTTCATATACACCTTATAGCCTGAAAGTGATATAAAATTGTTAGTGCATTTTCAGTTTGTAGCATTGTACTAGCATTAAAATTTTTCAGATTTTAGAGTATTTTGGGTTTTAGATTAATGAGTTAGGGAGGACAAGCTTGTAGAAGAAAACCCAGAATCAACCCAACTATTCTTTCAATTGGAAAATACATTGTGGTATTGCCTAAGAATAGCATATTATATAGTAAGGAAAAGGACTATGGTAATAATGTCTACAAAGCTGAGAAATGTTAAAAAATTAATTTAAAATTTGTGATAATAATTTTTAATATACAATATACATATTTCCTGTATATAGCCTAATGAATTTTTCTATGTATATGCTTTTGTGTAGCCACTGCACCAAACAATATACAGCGTATGTCATTAGCTCTTGTCTAATGACCCTTGTCATTAGCTGTCCTCATCCTGTCTGAGAGGTAACTGTCATTCCAATTTCTTTCACCACAAATCAGTTTTATATGTTGGTGAGCTTTAAATAAGAGTAATCTACAGTGCATATTCTTTTGTGGCGTCTTTCAGTGTTATACCTGTGAGATTCAAGTTGTGTGAAGAGTAGTGTTTAGTTCTTGGTTACTATTTAATTATGTTAATATAGTACAATTCATTGAACCATCCCCCTGTGAGACATTTTAGTGTTTCTAGTTTTCTATTTATTCCTTTTTTAATGTGTATGAGTGTTTGGCCTGCATGCATGTAAGTGCATCCATGTTATGCAATGCCTACAGGAGCCAGAAGAGGGCGTTGGATTCCCCTGGAACTAGAGTTCAGGTGGTTGTTAGCCACTTTGTGGGTGCTGGAAATTGAACCCAGGTCTTCTGCAAGAGCAGCCAGTGCACTTAACTGCTGAGCCATCTCTCCAGCCCCTCTAGTTTTTGATGAGTATAAATATATCTGCTATGAACATTCTTGTACAGATCTGTTTGTGGATATCTGGACTCATTTCTCTTCTGAGTATTTATCTAGGCATGAAACTGTTTGTTATGCAGTAGCCTGTATTTAATAGAAATTGCCAGAAAGTTCTCATATTGGTTGTATCATTCAGTAGCAGTATGTGACAGTTCTGGTTTAGCTCCCTGTCATCTCCGGTGTTTGTTACTATCAATATTTCAAATTTGTATAGTTTTATAAGGCTATAAAAGGTATCTCATCATGGTTTTAATTTGTATTTCCTAAATGATCAATAGGGGTCGTCACATTTTTTTGTTTTTTTCTGAAACGGGTTCCCATGTAGTCCAGGCTGGCCTTGAACTTACTATGAAGCTGAAGCAGATCTTCCCAAGTGCTGAAGTTACAGGTGTGTGCCAGCACACCTGCTGGTCACTGTTTACTGTGTGCATTTACACTTACTGGTCTTTTAGATGCCCCTTCCTGTGAAATGCCTGTTTTAAGACCTTCCTTCATTTTTATATTTAAAATATTTTTTATTTATTATTTTTATTTTATGTGTATGAGCGTATTGCCTGCATGTAAGTGAGTATGCCTATGTTGTGCAATGCCGTGGCGGTCAGAAGAGGGCTTTGGATTCCCCTGGAACTGGAGTTAAGGATGGTTTGCAGCTGCCATGTGGGTGCTGGGAATCAAACCCGGATCCTCTGCAAGAGCAGTCAGTGCTCTTAACCGCTGAGCCATCTCTCTAGCCCTCATTTTTATATTTAAAAAAAAAAAAAAATTCTTGGAGTTGGAGAGATGATTCAGGGTTAAGATCACTTGCTGATGTTGCAGAAGACCTGGGTTCAATTCTCAGAACCCACATTGCTGCTCACAATGGTCTATGGTGCACATGCATACATGCAGGCAAAACACCCAGATACATAAAATAGAACTAAATAAATCTTTAATAAAAAATCTTTTTAAGAGGCTGGAGAGCTCAGTGGTTAAGAGCACCAGTTGCTCTTGCAGAGGACCCAAGTTTGATTCCCAGCACCCACACAGTGGCTAACAACCTTTGTCTGTAACTCCAGTTCCATGGGACTCCAATGCCCTCTTCTGACCTCCGTGGGCATTGCATGACACAGGTGCACTTACATACATGCAGGCAACACACTCATACACATAAAATAAAAATAATAAAACATTAAAAAATAATTTGTAGAAGTTTGTTACATATTCTGGACATGAACTTTCTGTCATTTGTATATAAGTATGTATACAAATACATATATATGTATATAAAATTCTCCCTAGTCTGCTGTTTATCTTTTCCATTTCTTAGTGTTGTCTTTGGTGAACAGTTACAACTTTGATAAAACTCCATCTGTCATTTCTCCTTGTATACTTAATAGCCTTTATGTTCTGCCCAGAAACTTTTTGCACACCCCAAGGTAATGAAGACAGTCTCCTGTCTCCCCCAGAAGCTTTTCCCAGGTGGGTCTCTACTGCATCACCAAGTAACTTCTATATGTGCTGTAATGTGGGACTCAAGGTGCAGTACTCCTCATGACAGGATATTTAGTGACCTCAGCAAAGTAATTCTGAGTGAAGAAGTCCCAAGGTGTATACTCATTTTATCAAATTAAAAAAGCTAGAGAAATCTTCTGTTTTGAATACACATGGACATGATTAAAATGTAAACAAGAAAACAAGGGAATGGCACTTGGGAGATCTGGATGGCATTCCTTCAGGAAGACAGGGTAGAGAAACGCCAGGCAGATGTGTGCAGTTAGTGTCTGCCTTCTAGTTATATCGTCATATCACACAAATTTATTGTATTGCAAATGGATGAATAAGTGAGAGTAAATCTTTGGATGGATTAATGATAAAAATATGTTATAAGGGGGCAAGGGTATTAATGCAATTCCAATGCACCTGAAGTTCAGGGAAAGGTATTTAATATCGTATAACGAAATAAATTATAAAAATGATTTTAACACTCTATCATCTGAAAATTTAATTAGGTCTTTCTTCATTTTTGTTAGAAGCAAAGACATAAAACATCTCACTTTTAAATGATTTCTCATCAAGTCATTAGGTTCATTTGCTTTCTGAACACCACACAGAAAGTTTGAATTGTCCTTGGTGCTCCAGAGATTAACAACTTTTTAAAAGTGAGATGGAAGATGGGTGAGAACTATGCCTTTCTGTTCTTGTGAGTGGGAGAGGCTGACATAAGAGGAAAACATGGAGAGGATTACCACAAACCTTGCTCAGTCAGTCAAAGAAACAGGATCTTAAACTGATTCCTCAAGTGAATGCCCACACTCTCTTGGGAAGCCTCTGGTAGAGCCAGGTGTGTGAAGAGTGTTGGTTTGGAATATATTAAGTTTGAAGGTTCAGCTCCACTAACTGGAAATTTTTGGCTGGAAGTTAGAAATACACCTCTGGAAAACAGTAAATGAATTTCCCAGGCTCCTTCCCCCTCAAGATAAGGAATATCACCCCTAGCCTTAGCCACTGATGATGACATTGCCACTACACTTGTGAAAAAGGCGCTGAGATGACTTTCATAAACGCAAAATGGTACATGGTTGCTTGCGTTAGTAACCGCTCTTTCCTTGACATGCACTACCTTGGCACATTGAGGCCATGGGGGTTGGTCAGTCATTCAGTCCTGGTGTGGCTCACATTAGACCTTCTCCTGCTGTTATGTACATTGCTTTTTAGTCATATGAAGGTAATGAGATTGCCAGTGGTCAATTATTTAAATGGCAAACAACAGGAAAAGTAACTTTCTCCCTTCCCTCTCACTGAAGGTACCCATTGTTAAGTACCTTGTGTCTTCTTTCCAATATCCTGTACAGTTTTATATGAATGCATTACGCAAATAGGTTCACATTACTTAAACTGCTCTTTTTCACTTAATATATATTGGGAAGGTTGCCTTATTTGTTTAAAAAAAGTGCAATGTTTTATCTCAAGCAACGGATGATCTATTATTTTTTTAAAATTTCCCCATGAATATGGAACATGTAAATTTTTCTACATCTTTGCTGTTACAATATTACAACAAATGTTCTTATAAATATATTTTTGCATATTGTGTTAGCATATTATAGAATAAACTCTGAATAATGAAATTTCCCATCCAAAAGACTACACATTATACATTTTGATAGGCTATTGATAATTCCATATGGAGCTGGTAAATAAGACTCTTGGGGCTGGAGAGATGGCTCTGCAGTTAAGAATGCAAATAGCTCTTTCAGAGGACCAGAGTTGGGTTCCTAGCACCCATGTTGGGTGGCTCACAGTCAGTGCCAAGGGATCTGACACCCTCTTCTGGATTCTGCTCTCTCATGTGCAGAAACATACGTACATGATTACAAATAAATTAAATCCAAAAAAAGAGCCCTTGTTTGGCCAGACCTTTACGAATGCAGAGTATTGTCAAGTTTTAATGTGTGTACATTGTTAAGAGAGAATTGGAACCTCATTGTTTGGATTGGGGTTTACTAATTTTATAAAGTTGAGCATCTTTGTGGTTTTTTTAATTAAATTTTTCATTTTTGTTGAAAAATTTATTCATGGGGCTGGAGAAATGGCTCAGCAGTTAAGAGCACTGGTTGCTCTTGCAGAAAATCTGGATTCAGTTCCCAGCACCACATGGTGACTAGTAACTGTCTGTAGCTCCAGTTCCAGGGAATCTGGCACCGTCTTCTGGCCTCCATGGGCATTACATGCACAGGTACACTTCCATGCAGACAAGGCACTCATACAAATTAAGCCGGGTGTGGTGGCACACACCTTTAATCCCAGCACTCGGGAGGCAGAGGCAGGCGGATCTCTGTGAGTTCAAGGCAGCCTGGTCTACATAGTGAGTTCCAGGACAGCTGGGGCTACAGGGAGACCCTGTCTCAAAAAGACCAAAAAAAATAAATAAATAAAAATTTTAAAAAGTTATTTGCAGTAACATCACTAAAGGAAGTGTCCTACCTGTTTATAAAAGTAGAAAATGATCGTAAGCTAAAGATCCAGAGTGTTCTGCCGCCTTGCCAGCTTTGTTTCCTGCCATCTCATTCCAGTTAACATGTCCAATTCATTAAAAGTGCTTATTAAGCATGTTACTATTTACAGAACACTGACATATACTTAAAAAGTCAAACTTCGTTAGATGAGGAAATATGATTAGGTCTCTATTTGTGGGGCTTTCCACTAAGGCACTCAGTCCAAATTTAGTATTTGACCAATGCTTCTCCATGAATTCCCCTCCCCTGGTCTTACAAAATAAAATGGTCTCAACTACCTGCTGGTTAAACTCGTGGAAATTCTGTAAGGAAGGCCGAATCTCTACTTCTGGTTACTTCTGTCTTGTGCGTTCAGTGTCTGACCTGGATTGGGTCGGTAAAGGGAGCTGAGAAGTGAATGCCCTGCTGCTGAGGTGGCTGCAAGTCTGGTGCCCGCCTAGCAGCTCTTCCCCATTTTTGTTTGTTTCTTCCATTGATTTTATAATTTCTTTAGGCTGAAAGGTTCATGATGCATAGCTGTAGGTCATTCATTATTGGCGAGCCACGTACCTGATGCAGTTCCTCCTTTAAGTGCTAGCAAGCAGACAAGGACAGTCTCAGCTCTGTATGAGTCCAAGCATTGTGTCACAAGTGAGCACAGGAGGCAAAGTGTTAACAGTTTCCAAGTAGGAGAAAGTTTTTGGTGATTATTCTCCCATTTTAGATCCTGTGCTGCTCTTCACAATCTCTTTGGAATGAGGAACAGGGCAATTTCTTTGAGTGCAAAGGCACTCCAGCCACACAGCGTTAGCCGCCAAGCTCTTGGGTATATGTATAGGTGATCCAGGCCTTGAAGGATCGCTAGGGATACACATTTAAGGTAATGGAGGCAATGCTTGCTTTACATAGTAATGCAGGAATGTAAAAATGACTGCACAAAGTGAAACTGCAAAATGACTTAATAATTGGGGAAAATCCCTGCCCAAAGAGCTTTGTCAAAACCCTAAATTTGAAAACTCTGTATTAGTTGCAAATACACATGAAGATGAAATCAGCTAAATGTTATCATTTAGAATGGCAGAAATACTAAGAATTATTAAAGTCTGTGTTTTTTGTTTGTTTATAAAACATTTGCCAAGATGAGGTGGCTAAGTTGTCCTGTCTGCTTGCCTTAGCAGTTTCAATGCATAGGGAAGGTCATTGTTAGGCTTGGCATACTGTCCCGCTGCTGGCTTTGTTTGGATCTGCTCCCAGCATTATGCTCTTTGTGTTTTCCATGTCATGAAACATCTCTGAGAATTCTCTGAACAAAAAGGCTGCTGTCTGCAGGCACCCCTTCCTCAGGACCCTCCTCATCCTTTGTGGCACAGCCCCTTTCACTTTGGTCAAGTTTGCTGTGTTTCTCTGGCTGTATGTGAATCAGGAAGCATCAGGGGCCCCAACACAGTTATTTCTTCTGTTAATTGCTTTTATTGGATTCAAATTTCCCTCCCAGCATTGCCATTTTCTTTTCTTTGCTGCACGTCCATCTTTGTTGACCAATTCCCTGGAGACAAGGAGACACCTGAACTATACTCTTAAGCTGTCTGTGGCTAAACTGGCCAACCTATATCCAGTGTCCAGTAACCAATAAACTTTGAAAGAAGTGACCTGATTGGTCACTGATTGTGGCAGGCATCTGTTTGGCTTGTGGAATGAAAAGTGAGCACTGAAGTTTGAACTTTGTGTAATGACAGTTAATATGCCGTGGTGACTGAAGGTTGAACTCTGCCATTGAAGGACTGGTGCTGTTAATTAAATCATGATAACTGAAATGTATGCATATCAGGGCTTTGCAAAGCAAAGACTGACTAAATAAATGGGCTGTCACATTGTACTGATCACATATGAGCTCCACAGTAATTATAAAACTGTTGGGCATGATGGTTATAGACTGAACTCACTCTTGTTAAGTCTTCTTAGAGGTGACTTACAGGGTGTAAGCATTTGCTTTGTTATCTCTATCAGGACAGGCGACATGATCTGTGGTAACGAATGACCTCCAAATCTCAGTCTTAGTACCTTCCATTGCAAATAGTCTGGCAGGAGGAAAAGAGGGTCTGAGTCACTTTGTCCTCACTCAGGATTCCGGCTAAGTGCGGCTCCAGCACTTTGCTTCTGTAGTTACCAAGGCACAAACTGGGAGCCTGGTGAACTGCATACTGTCATCCAAAGTTCCATTTAGAAGTGACACAGTTCAACTGGCCAAAGTAAGTGCATGGTTGTATTCCTAAGAGGGAGAGAAATGAAATTCTACAGTATCCAGGGTTCACCTGGGGAAAACTTACTAGGGTCCTGGGGACTGGGATTGTAGACAGAGATCTATCAGATTCTCTTTACAAATAAAAGAATCAAGTTGAGCCAAGATGTGTGTCCCTGTAGTCTAGGAGCATGGGCACTGTGCATTTCTGACAGAGTCAGGACGAAGGTCAGAAGTTGCATCAGAGGACATGGGGGTGAAGCAGGGTCAAGATCAGAACTCGATAAGATAAGAGCTCTGGGGAGATCTGGAATTTGAGGTGGGTCCATCCCTCCATGGCTGCTGCCTCTGCCCTGACTGTGCTCCCAGTTCTGTAGAGATCTCTGGTAGAGATGACTCTTAAATTGGGCCTTGAAGGCAGTGTAGGCTATGGGTTCGCAGAAAGGGGTGACAAAGTAAAAGGGTAGCAGAAAAATGAGCACAGCCAGTGTAAGGAACACTCAAATGCTAGGAGGAGGCTAAGAAAACTGGCCTTCTAAAACAGGGTGAGACAGAGCCACAGGGACTTGGTCTCCTAAGGATTGTCGCTTGTTATTACCAGGCCATTCTTAATGCTGATCTATTTTAAACCATAACTATGTTAAACTCAGTAAATCTTCCACAGTGCATTCAGACAGCTGCCCTTTAAGTACCCTGTCCCATGGTTTTCTGTGTCATTGATGCGTAATGCTTCAATCCACCTACATACAAAGATTACTTAGAATCACTTTTTAGCTGTACCTACAGTTGAAGCTCTCATTTTAACCTAAATGTGACCCAAACTTCCTGCCCAAATATTCTCTAACCATCTGAGCCATTTGAACCTTTCTTGACACATTAGATTGGACATTTGGGAAAATATAGTTAATATAAAGTGGTTGACCTTGGTGTGGCATATCCAGGTCATATCTGGGATCAGAATACTACACTGAGTCAGTCGTAGTCAAATGACTACATTATATCTAAACAGTCTAGACAAGAGCTTTCAAATCAAGTATCTATATTCTGAGATGTAGTGTTTAGCCAAACCACTGAACTTAGATGTTTTACCTAGATGTTTTGGTGTTCCGTAGACCTACCCTCAGCCTTGGACCCATGAGCCTTTCAGTAGTGTCTCATCAGCTTTCTAAGGAAAGTGCTAAGGGGTCTTTGGCTTCCAGAGAATTGCTGTTGTTGTCCTTGGCCACAAACATGCTACATTGGTCTTTCAAGAATGAATCTTTTTCCTCTAACATTGGGCATATTGTAAGTGATGTTCCCAGGAGGAGTTTGCCATGGTGGGGCAGTACATGTGCTCCAACAGACACCAGAAGTGTCACTATTTATTCAACACCATGCTTTTTCCCTGTGGCTGTCACTGAATTTGGAGACTATATCACTAAGAGATGCAAGTATCTTTTCAATGATCTACACCGATTCTAATGCAAACTTTTATTGTTACTATTAGGGCAATGTGCTCTCTTCCGTGAGACCAGCCAATGTATTAGAAATGATGAAAGAATGGAAAAATAACCCAGAAAGCGATGAGGAATCCAAGATAGAGACGACTAAGCAGCCCTATAAAGGAAAGTCGAAAAGTAACCAATTCAAGGGAAAGGTCCTGGATGTCAATAACAGTCAGACTACAAACATGGAAAAACAGGTATGAAGAGTGACTGTTCACCTCTCCAGACCACATGGCGCCCCACAGCGCTAGAAACCTTTTCTTGCAGCTCCATCATTTTGTTGTTAGTTGGTAACAAAGGCCGTGCATTATACAGCAGGTAAAGTTCCTTCTGCCTTCTAAGCCATGGTGAGTTAGCAGTGGGGCCTCCTGCTCATGACCAGTGGTTATGCAGGGCAGGTTGTGCAAAGTGTCTCTGCAAGGGAAGACATACGGATTGAGTTTCTTAATCTGAAAGTCAGCCATTTTAGGTAGAGTGCACTCAACCTGCAGTAGGTCATTAGGCTTTGGGGCCTCAGTGATAACCAGCTCAGATGGTATAGCATGGAAGCCGCTGACCGCAGCGTTCAGGGCCTGACTGTGCTCCAGCTGAACTGTTTCTGCTGAAACAGATGGTATGCCAGATTTGATTGTGGGTCCAGTTAATAAAGTTTGCATTCTACCAGAGTATGAAATTTAGAATTGGTTTATGTATTGTGTATAAAAGGGTAATTATTATATTATTCAGTTATTTTTAAGTTGTTTTATAAAAACCCAATCTATGTAGGTTTACCATGTTACCTTATTGGATCTAAACATGATTTCATTGTTGTGATAAACACAGTTTTATTAACATTTTAATTCTAGACTGCAGTCTACTAAATATCCCGATATCAGCCTAAGCCTCCTCTTCCCTGTTTTGTGTTTGTGCAAAATTTTCCTGTGTATGTTTGGTCTTCTGCGTTGTGTCTTAGCTCTTGTTCAAAATATGAATCCTGCCAGTGAGCTGTTTGCCTTGGAGCTGTCCAGATTTCTTGTGAGTTGCTGCCGCTTTCCAGATCTTCACAGACAGGCAGAGCACAAGGGGGACTGGCGGGGTGAGTCCTGTCCCCGGACCATGCAACGCTGCTGGCCCCCATCCCAGCAGGGACTCTTGCCAAAACCTTGCAGCAGGGGCCTGGGAAAGTGCCCTGCTGGCTGACTTTGATTTACTGGTTGAGAACTTCTGCATCTACTGGATAGTACACGTCTAGATAATGAGCATAGCACAAGGACTAAATATTGCAAATAATCGCACTTTTACCATTGTGTAAACGTAAGCTTATTGATTCTCCTTCTTGTCTAGTTTGATGATGGCTCCTGCATTGCTTAGCAAATGTATTTTATATCCTCTTTAGAAATCATATCCTAAAACCCATGGTTACATTTTTTTATTGAACATAGTTGAGATTTTTCTGTTGGCTTGCACACACAAATAGTCACACATATACACATCCATATATACTCATGTTTGTATACATGCATGTACACAGGCATCCATACATACACAAATACACAGTACACATGATTTGTAGTTTGGGGCTGTAGCTGTGTTTCTCACTAAATAGGGCATCAAATACCGCTTGCTGTCGGTCAAATGCTTTCCATCTCCTATTCCATTGCTCTGTCGGCCTTTCTTCCCAGCTTTACACGTCCTGCAAATCACAGAGCGTGTGACCTGTGCTGATTTTGGCTACTTCAGCAATGGAAGAGAAGGGTTAGAATGTGAGCTCTTAATGTGTGCTAGGACTCTAACCAGTCAAAACCTTCAGAATACCAACAGCATTTTGTGCATGCAGACTTCACCAGCAAGAACAACTCCCCATACTCAAGGCTCATCTGCTGTGAACAAGGCTGGGCCAGGGTAGTAGCCCCCATCTACCACTCGTTGAAAGTTTTCAAGTGTACTTGGGAAAGCTGCTGGTTTAAGTGTTTCTGAAGTTGTTCCTGCAATGCGGCCACAGTTTGCCTTCAGCGTCCCCTGAGGAGCTTGTCCTTGCTTAGGCTTGCCTGCGATATCTTGGGAAGAATACTCTATATTGTTGGGAAATTTTCCTGAAGTTTGTTGCCCCTTAGAAGAAACAGACTTCTCATGCATTTATGCATATTATTTTATGAATTTTAATAAACATATTATTTTGTTAATTCTATCAAAGTTTATGCTAAAATTACTTCTATTCTTTCAAATCTTTATTAACAGTAAATAGTAGAGCATGAAAATTCTGAAATGAGTGGACTGAGTGGAATCCTCAAAGCATGGGATTAAGACTGAGTTACCTCTGTGCTTCACAGAACTGAAAAGAACTGCACTGTTAGGGTAAGAAAAGTGATCTTGTATGCACCACATTGCCCCTCCCCTTCTCCACACTGTGGGTCTCAGCATTGAGAGGCAGAAACAGGCTCACACTGCTCACAGAGCCAAGTCCCCAGGACCCACAGCTTCCCCAGAAGGAAGGAGAACCTGGGAAGCAATAGTTTCCCTGACCTGAAACTGCCTGGGAACCCACTCTGTTCCCAGTTCGTGGGGCTTTTGAAAGTGACAGCCAGATAGAAAGAAGGAAAGTGGCAGAGTACACTGAGAGGACCAGTGCACCACTCAAGGGACATGCAGGATGCCTGCCCACAGATGTCCAGGCCAGAGATCCAGGTGGCAGCATAACCACCTGACAGATTGGGACTGGTTCCAGAGATGTGTGTGCTCCTTGCCTTGCCTCCCCAGAAGGCCACCCTCCAACAGGGCCTTCCACACAGTCTGTCTACCCAGTGATGAGAAGGCCTTCCCAGTGAATCCTGCAAGTTTAAATAGTACTTCCTGTAACCACAAAGACCACTGCAGACTCTACCCTAAGTCGGCTAAGACCAAAACTCTAAATAACAGCCAGGCACTGGTTTGCAATGCCTTGGATTTCAACAGTACTTTCTGTGGAGGCAGAGCTACCTCCAGGGAGGGGCACTACCAAAGCTGTGAGTTACAACCATTGGCACGCTCTAGTTCTGCCACACTGAAGGCCTCAAAAGCCACCCACTGACTCCCCCCAGGGAGCAATAGGCAACCACAGTGCCAAGAGATGTGCTTTGTGGACCAGCTGGATTAGTGGCACTTGCTGACATAGCAACTCACTTTAACTGTGGCACACAACCAATATTTTTTTTTCCAGAAAGCAGAAAAAGCCATTTGCTAAATTCCAAGCAAAAACAGCAGCCCAGCTATCTAGAGATCATGAAGGCAAGTTCTGCTGGCCCAGTGACTTCACCAGCTGCGGGGGGGGGGGGCACAAAATCATAGCTCCTATAAACAGTGAGGGTTGGCACTTCCAAAGTACCTGCAGAATCAGAAATGGAGTTGCAAATATGAAAGCCCTGTAAAGAACACGGGATGACAAGACAGTAAGATCATTACCCTCTGAACAAAACTGTAACCCTGGAGAAAGAGAGAGAGAGATGAAGGGTCAGGAAGAAGAATTCACAATAATCGTTAATAATCCAGTGAACTCCAAGAATACACAGATGAAAATTAAACAAAAATTTAAAACAATTCATGAACAAAAGAAACAGCTTGACAAAAACAAGAAAGGAAGGGAGGGGGGAGGAGGGAAGAAGAAAGAAACTTTATAAACAATGGATTCATAACACAATGGGTGAACTAAAGCTACAATAGAAGTTTCAGCATCCAGCAAGCAAGATGAAGAACAGCAAGCCTCAAGACAGAACATTTAAAAGCACCCACTCCAGGGGCTAGAGAGATGGCTCAGTGGTTAAGAGCACTGACTGCTCTTGCGGAGGACCCAGGTTCAATTCTCAGCACCCACATGGCAGCTACAAACTGTCCTTAACTCCAGTTCCAAGGGACTCCGAAGCCCTCTTCTGACTTCCAAGGCACTGCACGACACAGGTGCACTTACATACATGCAGGCAATATACTCATACACATAAAAAAAAATTAAAAAATAAAAAAATTTAAAACCCCCAAAAAGCACCCAATCCAAAAGCCAGGTGTGGTGGCACATACCTTCCACCTAACCACTCAGGAGGCAGAAGCAGGTGGAGCTCTCTCTGTATTCCAGGGCAGATCATTCTTTAGAGTGAGTTCTAGGTCAGCCAGGGCTACTTGGTAAGACCCTGCCTCAAAAATAAATAATTTTTAAAAGTTTTTTTTTTTAAAGTGTTGGATAAAATTTTCCCTAATCTGAGGAAAGAACCAACATGTGGCTACAGGAAGTTCACATGCCTGCAATCAAATACAACCTAAAGAGGAGTTCCGCATGACACTACCAAATATCAAAGAAAAACACTAAGAGCATCGGCAGCAAGAACCAAAGATAGTTCCATACAGCACGAGTAATCAAAGACCCTGAAGGTCAGGAGAGACGGAGTGTTCTAGTTCCTTTCTTCATTGCTGTGACAAAACACTCTGACCACTACCAACTTGGGGAGGAAAGGGTTTATTTGTCTTACATCTCCCAGGTCACAGTTCATCAGGGAGCCCAAAGCAAGAACTAAGGGCAGGAACCTGGAGGCAGGAGCTGGAACACAGACCATGGAGGAATGCTGCTTACTCAGCCAGCTTTCTTATGCAACACAGGCCCGCCCACGTGACCAGGGTGGCACCATCCTGGCTGCACCCTCCCACATCACTCAACAATCAAGAAGATGCCCCACAGACATGGCCATAGGCCAGTCCTATGGAGGCAATTCCCCAATTGAGGCTCCTTCAACGCAGGTGTGTGAAATTGACACTAAAGCTATCCAGCACAGGGGGTGATAGAGTCAAAATGATGAAGGGAAAAACTGTCAACTAAGATCACCACACCTGGCAAAGTGGTAATGTAGAAATGAAAGCCAGAGAAGACTGTCCCAGGCAAGTGAAAGCTGAGGGAGTTATCAACATCACTTCAGACATATTTTACAAGAAATGCCAAAGGGAAGTTTTCAAATTAAAAGAGCATAAATGTGTAACACAAAAATATCCAAAGATATGAAATGCACAGGTTGAAGTAAAAATCCAAGCTTTTCAAACCCCACCTGAAAAAAACCTAACCAACCAATCAACCAACTAACCAACCAACCAACTAACCCCCTATACCACCAAGGTTATCATGGGGGATAAACCGCTTATATTCTAAATGGGAAGATTAAAAGGCAAGTAATTAAAATGACTATAATACCTTCTTAGTATATGGTACTAAGGAGATGTGAATTAAGACATAGAAATTGAAAATATAGGAAGGGATGGAGTTAAAGTGGGGGTAGCGTTTCTTTCTTTCTTTTTTTTTTTTTTTTTGGTTTTTTTGAGACAGGGTCTCCCTGTAGCCACAGCTGTCCTAGAACTCACTATGTAGACCATGCTGGCCTTGAACTCACAGAGATCCACCTGCCCCTGCCTCCCAAGTGCTGGCATTAAAGGCAAGTGCCACCACGCCTGGCTAGTTTTTCTTTTTTATGGTGATCAATGTTAAAGTTGTTATTTGTTTGAAACAACCTATTATAAAAATAAGATGTTTATCCATTACTTTTCTTATTGCTGTGACCAGATACCTGAGACAAACAATTTAAGGAAATGGAGGTTGTTTGGGTCCATGGTTCAGGGACACAGCTCATCATGGCAGGGAAGGCAAGCCAGCAGAAGCAGCATGCTCCTGGCAGTGCGAGCTGTCTGCTGGTCACATCACAGCAGGTAGAAAGTAGACAGAGCTCGACCAAATGTGTGGCAGGTATAGCGCTCAGTTCTCGCCTACCTCCTGAAGGTTCTACAACCTCCCAGAGTAACGCCACCAGCTGGGGACCAGATGTCCAAACACATGGGCCTGTGGGGGAGATTTCAGCCCCAACCAATAGCATCTGTGTCTGATAAGTCCCATACTAATCACAAAGTAAAAACCACTGATAAATACACTAAAATTAAGAAAGCAAAGAACCAAACATCGTGCTATAGAAGTCACTTAGCCAGAAAAGAAGTCCATGAAAGAGGAAGATGGAAAGTCTGCAAAAAATGTAGAAATGAAGTAATAAAATGACTGAAAGTCCTTCCTACCAATAGTTACCTTGAATAGGAGTGAATTAAATTCTCCAATTAAAAGGCCTGTGGCAGAATGAGTTTTAAACAAAATCAAGATCCTACTATGTACTCAGCAAGAGACTTACTTCACCAACGAGGACACACAGATTGCCACTGAATGAATGGAAAATAATATTACATGTGAACAGAACCAAAAGAGCAGAAGAAACTAGAGTTCTAGCAGATAAAAGACTACAAACTCAAAACTATAAAGTGAAAAAGAGGTTAGCACAGAAAGATGTACTAATTGTAAGCATACATTGGACAACTTTGGAGCGCCTGAATATACAGAATAAGCGCTGGTCAACCTACAGGGAGGGAGACACTGTAGAGCAGTAATAGGAGGGGACTCCAAACTCCACTTTCATTAATGAGACATCCAGAGAAAAATCAGCCAAGAAACATCAGATTTTGAGATGTACTCTAGACCAAATGGACCTAATACTCTTTATTCAACAAGCCATCAACCAGCTGCAGAAAACACATTTTTCTCAACTGTACATGGAATGTTCTAATCATAAATTAGGCCACAAAATAAGTCTTAACAAATCGAAAAAATCAAAATCATGCCAAATATCTTGTGACAATAATGAAATAAAAATAGACATCAACAGTAGCAGGCACTCTGGAAGCTGTATAAATATGTGGAGATTTCCATACTCCTGAATAACAGTGAGTTACTAAAGAGGTTAAAAGAGAAAATAAAAAGGATTTATAGATAAATAAAAATGGGAACACAATATACCAAAACTTACAGGAAAAGTAATTCTAAGAGGGAAGGTTGTAACAATAAACACATATCAAAAAAGTAGACCAATATTAAGTAAACAACCTGTCTATCTCAAGGAATTAAAATAAAGGACAAAGAAAAAAAACAAATTAAAAGAGTACAAATAGAGATTATGAAAGCAATATAAAAGGTCAGTGAAGCAAAGACTTGCTCTTTTCAAAAGCCAAACTAGGTATATCTCTAGCTAGATGAAGAAAAAAAGAAAACTCAAAAATCAGAGATGAAAACAGACATTACAGTTGATACCACCAAGATTGTAAGAGGCTCTTATAAACCACTACACACCAACAAAGTAGAAAAACTAAAAGAAATGGATAAATTCCCAGATCATACAAACTTCCAAAATTGAATCATTAAAGCCCAGAAAGCCTGAAGACAAACAGGATTGAATCAGTCATAAAAGTCTTCAATAAAGAAAAGCTCAGGACCTGATGTCTTCATTGCTGAATTATATCACACATTGAAAGAAAAAACTAATACCAATTCTTCACAAACTATTTTTAAAAATTGAAGGTAAGGGAGACTTTCCAGACTCATTCTCTAAGGCCGGCCTTACACTGATACCAAAACCAAGTAAGAATGTGATCAAAAATGAAAATTACAGGTCATTGTTCCTGATGAAAACAGATACAAATCACTCTAGAGTCCAACCTTGGAAGACAAAAGAAAAATGAGGAGGAACCAATAGAGGGATGCTTTTGGAAGCCCTTGTCAAGAAATTCCAATGGACTCTCATATGAACATTTGAAAATTGCCATGTTCTGACTTTTTCTAGTTCCCTGTCTAGAACTTGTATTGCTAATTACTCTTGGTTTTACTTCTCCTTCATATCCCCTATTCATGAGTCAAGGATTTTCTTTTCCCCCTAGAGATAAGAGTTATGCAATTTGGGAGTCTTTTCTGAAGGGTGAAGGGGTACTCCAGTTACCTCACCCTGCATCCCTGTTCAGCATGGAAGAAGCCAGAGCGGTCTGTGTCCCTATTCCCTATTGTCAATTTGGGTAACCTCTTCAGAGGATGGTGTGATAAGAATAGGAGGTAGGAATTGGCTAGGCAGTTGGGGTAAAAAGACCTCAAAGAAAAGTAGCCAGTTTCTTGGCCAAAACTCACAATGTCCTTGGGCCTCTTAGCAACCTACTCCATTCTAAAGGCCAAAAATGTGAAAAATATTTGGGAGCTTTTATCTAATTCTTAAAAGATTTTAGGGTTTGCTGGCCTCCCCTTGTCAGAACCCTGCTGCCACCACCAGGAGATGGTGGACACCGGTCCCCATAGTGAAAGGTCGGGGCGAGGAGAGAGATGGGTGGGGGGGTGGCTTGGGCGGCGGTGAGTACTTGGGAAGAAAACACCCAGGAGGCTGTGTCAGTGGACAGCTTATTTATTATGGCAAAAGCAGAGGTTTATATAGAAAAGCTTCAAGGGCAAAAAGGTGGGGGTTGGTTTTTCCAGCCACCAGGTAGGGGAAGGGAGGGGGCCACTAAGGCTACGTGGCCTTTGTCCTGTCTTCTGGTCACATAATCTACAAGGGACTGGGTTAGGATAAAAAGATTAGAGGCTTAATGGTTTTGCTTGGGGGTTGTTGGGTAAGAGACAGCATCCCTAGAATGGAGCAGGCCAGCTTCCTGCCACCCTCACTAGGAAGTTTCCGGCCTGGCAGCCATGCTCTACATTCCAAGCACTCTTGACTTATCCCAACAAAGGTTACCTCTTCAGAAGGGGCAATGTTAGAGTAACCAAAAGCCCCATAAAAAATACTAGGAAACTAAATTAAACAACACATTATGAAGTTCCTTCTCCATGATCAAATGGGATTCATCTCAATGATGCAAGAATGGCTCAACATATGCAGATGAATAAATATGAATATAACATTAAAAGAATCAAGCACATGACAAAGTGATCATCCCAAAAGGTGCAGAAAAAGCATTCCATAGGAGCCACTGTTTTATGATAAAACTCTGAAGTATAGAGGGAATGTATCTCAATGCGACAAAGGCCACATATGACACATCACACAAATCCAAATGAGGAAAATTGGACAAATTTTTTTCAAAGACCTGAAGCAAGACAAAGATGGTCAATTCTGTTAAAAATAGTACTAGATGTCCTGGCCAGAGCAACTAGGAAAGAGAATGAAATAAAGGGCATCAAAAATGGCAAGGAACAAGTCAAACAGCTCATTGCGTAGATGGCATGATGGTGTATACAGAAAATCCTAGGGAAGGTGCAAAATGCTGACTTAGAAGCACACAAAGACCCAGTTCTCTTCAGGATAGACCCACTGCAGCGGGACAGCTATGCTTTGAGATGACGGATGGAAGGTGGGGAAGTTCAGTTGTGAACAGAACTGAAAAAACTCAAGACTTAGTGGAACAGAGGGTGGAAAGAGTGCCCCCACATCAAACTTACATGGCAGTGTGAGAGAGGGTGGGTGTAGATAAAAGAAAGAAAACAGGAGAAATGCACAACTGGATTAGCACTGGCCCCTGCACTGCAGAAATGCAGGCTGAGCAGAGGGACCTGCCATCTGCATAGTGTACTGGCACTAAGAAGTTCTCTTCTTTTTTTTTTTTGTCTTTCTTAATCTGGTTTATTTCACTTAGCAGAATGATCTCCAGTCCCATCCGTTTTCCTGCAGATTACATGATTTTATTCTTCTTTATGGTTGAATAAAACCCCATTCCATATATTTTTTTTTCTTTATCATTCATCTGTTGATAGACATCAAGGCTGGTTCCATGTCTTGACTATTGGGAATATGGCTGCAATAAACATGGGCATACAAGTATCTCTGTGGCATGCTAACTTAAGAGTCCTCTGTGTATATACCCAGGAGTGGTATAGTTGGGTCCTATGGTAGTTGTATGTTCAGCTTTTTGAGGAAACTCAATAGTGATTTCCATAGTGGCTTCACTAACTTACATTCCTACCTTTGCTCTATATTTAAAAAAAAAATTTAAATTGAATTTTTGTGTATTTCATACAGAACATCCCAATAAATATTAATCATCTTTATACCCTGTCCCCACTGGCACGTTCCCACAGCCCCCCCCATTAGAATTCAT
Organism: Nannospalax galili; assembly: GCF_000622305.1. Lineage (NCBI taxonomy): Eukaryota > Metazoa > Chordata > Mammalia > Rodentia > Spalacidae > Nannospalax > Nannospalax galili. The sequence continues at coordinate 494,376 of NW_008355789.1, read as the reverse complement.
ATATTCTGTCATTTGTCTTAAGGCCTATTGTGTCAAATTGGTGTCCCCAGACATCCCTCAGTGCAAGTTCATCTACTAAGGTCTAGTCAGCCTATCTAGAGTCTCTCTCAGCTCTTCCCCACCCAGCAGTAATCAGTTGCCAATATTTCTTCAGCTAAGATTGGGGTCAGCTGTCCATTTCCCCAGTTCTATGCTAGATGTTTGTCTGTTCGAGGTTTGCTTGTGTTCTGTGCATGCTGACACCATTGCTGTAGGTTCATATGAGCAGGGTCCCAGGAGCTTGTAGGACTCTATTTTCATATGGTCATGTACCTCCTCCCTGGATCTTGCAATATTTCTGCCCCTTCTTCCACAATGGCACCAAATTATTATATGTGAGTATGCATTTTGATGTAACTGCAGGAACCAGGATAATGAAAAGGAACCAGGGAGGTAAAGACGAAAGAAGAACCTGAAAGAGAAGAACAGTAGGAGACAGGTGTTACTAAGGGAGAAATGAATAAATTAGGGGTATTTAAATGGGAGGGGGAGGGAGGGTTATACAAAGATCTTTGGGGGATAAAGGGAAAGAGGAGCTCAAGAAAGGTGGGGCCACAGGAGACTGGTATTATCAAGGGAGAAATGGGGGAAAAGGAGGACACTTTAAATGGGGAAGTCATGGTGGAAGGGTTAGAGAGAAGAGAGATAAATAATGCCTAGCTAGTGTAAAAAACCAGGGGAAATCATATTAGTCCAACAACCTAATGACAAATTATACATATAATATCTCTAAATGACTCCATGTATATAGCTAAAGGCTACCTAACAAGAAACAGTGCCAGACAGGAGATAACCTTCCTTTGAGTTGTTGGTCAGGGTAGTCTAAGAGACTCCCAAAATTATATAAGCTATTGCCACAGCCCTTGATTGCCTCCCAGAACTCAAAGGTAAGACCCTACTGCTGAAGACAGAGCATACTTTGGACACAGGATTTGTATCAATGGAGCTGGAACTGACCTGGAAGCCACTTCCGCTGAAGGCTAGCTATCATAGCTTTGGAAAGCACTATGCAAGGTGCTAAGGGAGAACATCAATCGATGGTCCAACTTCAGCTTCAAGACCAAATAACCACATCAATGACATGCACAGCATGCAACATTGGTACAGTAGTGTCACTTTTATCTTGGGGGCAGTCAACAGCTACCTAATTGGACTAAAAGCCCACACAATGTGAGGAAACTCATGTGTAGTACTGTTAACATAGCCAAATATACATGGCTGGAGAGGTCATAGATCCTAGAGAAAACTCCAAAACTGTCACATCCCTGAACTAATATAATTTCTTACTCTGTGCAAAATATGTATCCTTATGTTTACAAATAGCCCAGTCATCATTCATCAAAGAAGCTTCTTTTTCACTAGACAGAGACTATTACAGAGTACCACAATTGGTCTCACACAGACATTGTGAATTGCCCAAGTCTAAGTGGCACATCTACAATGCAGCCTCTCAGAACAAGGGGTAAAGAAGACAGTAATAAATATCTCAGTTCTCATTAATGAAGCTCCCTCGTGCAACAGAGGGCCAGGAATGCAATAGGTCACAAATGGCCAAAAGTGTAGAGACTAAGAGTCTGAAGAATGCTGGTTCTTGGACAGGACTCATACATTAAACTACACCCACCCCAGGCTCAAGGACCATTGCAGAAGTTCTTTTCTTTCTAGTGCGGAATCCTAGCGCAGAGGTGGGAAGCCATTTTAAGGTCTTACCTGAGTTTACTGCCTTCGGAGTCAAAGAGTCTCTATATTTGGGTATGGTGGTGCATACCTTTAATCCTAACACCCAGGAGGCAGAGGTGGGTAAATTTCTGTGAGGTCCAGGCCAGCCTGGTCTACATAGAGTTCCTGGCCAGCCACAGCTACATCATAAGACTATTTTTAAAAAAGAAAAGAAGAAATGAAAAAGGTCAATGTAGTATCCAAAAGTCCCTATATTTTTCCCATCTCTAGGAACTCTCAGCAATAGTCATATCTGATTCAGTGAGTAATGGCCTATAGATCCAGTCTAGCTAAGAGAGAAATGCATTGAGTCAAAATTACTGACAGCCCCTTGCCAGTCCAAGACACAAAAGGTATCAAAGCTGTGATTGGACCATTGATTGATTTTCTTTCTCCCTTAGCAGCTTGCATAGTATCCTCCAAAACTATGAAAGCTAATATTCAGGGAGGAGGCTTCTGGGGGTCAGTTCCAGCTCCATTGCTCCAAATCCTGTGTCTAAAGTATGTCCTGTCTTCAGTAATAGGGTCTTACCTTCAAGATCTGGGAGGTAATCAAGGATTCTGACAATAACGTGTTGTCATTTTGGGAGTCTCTTGGACTACTCTTGACCAACAAAGGGAGGCTTCTTCTGTCTGGCACTGTGTTCCTTGTTATACAGCCTTCAGCTATACACATTCACTCAAGTTCAGATATTGTATGTGTATTTTTCAGGAGGCTTTTGAAGCCTAATAACCATAATAATGACTGATAAAGTAAACTATATTAATGGTGGCATTTTTATCTTGGGGGTAATCAACAGCTATCTATTTGGACTTAAAGCCCACTCAGTGGAAGGGAACTCACATGTGGCACTGTAAACATAGCCAAATACACATAGCTAAAGAGGTCATAGATCTTAGAGAAAACCCTATGTCTGTCACATACCTAAACAAAAGTAATTTCTTACTGTGTGCTAAATATGGATCCTTATTTACAGACAAATATACTAGTCACTACTCATTAAAGAAATTTTAGAACAGAGACTTTACTGGTCACACACAGAGAATAGGTATCTGTGAGATAGCCCAACCCCAAGTGACATATCTACAGTGGAATCTGTACACCTAAGGCTCATGAAACATAGTAAACAAGGGGTAGAGAGAATACTAATCCATCTCTCGACTCTCATCAGCAAAGCTTTCTCATGCAGCAAAGGGTGATGAACACAGAAGGCCACAACTGGCCAAAGTATAGAGAATAAGAGACTGCAGAAAGTGTGTCCCTGGATTAAACCTCCCCCACCCAGGATTCAGGAACCATTGTGGAGGGAGTGGAAAGATTGTAAGAGTCAGGGGTAGTGCATGACCATAAAGAAACAGAGACTTCCAGGCTTCTGGGAACTTGTTCATATGAACTTACAGCGATGGTGACAGCATGCACAAGACCCATGCAAACTCAATCTGACAAAAAACAACTTAGAACTGGGGAAATGGGCAGGAGGCCCCAGCCTTAACCAAGGAACTGTTAGCAGCTCATTACTGTTGTGTGAGGGAGAGTTGATCTTCTTTAAGGGAGTGATGCTAGATAGACTGAACAGGCTCCAGTGGATGAACTCAAACTGAGGGACATCTGGGTACACAAATTTGATCTGATAGGCCTTAACACATATGAAAGAATTCATGAAATACTGTGGATGGGCTATGGGCTGTGGGGGGGAGTGCAGATACAGGAGGGGGTCTAGATATAATTAAGATACATTGTATTAAATCCAAAAAAATTGAATAAAAATATACATTTAGAAAAAAGAATCAAAGGTCACTTGCCATTTATGGCCATTAGTTTTAGAGACTAGCTATGGGAGCTGGGGTAGAGTATAGAATGAGTTTTCAAGTGATATGAGAGCTAAGCTTGAGAACACTAGAGCAGGAAGGTGAAGGGTGCACATGGGGTCCACCACTGTCTCCATCCGTGTGACAGTTCCTTTTCAGCCCTGAGCAGTCATAGCATGTTCCAAGGAACAAAACTCAATGAATTGCGCTAGTGGACATCTCATTTTCTGCCCCAGCTAGGGTAGCTGAGAATGCTTACCATGGTTGTGCCCCAAAACCCAGGGAGGAAAACCCAAATGGAACTTGGCTTATGCCTTTCCAAAGGGCACACAGCACAAGATTCCAAGAAGAGCTGTTCAGCACAGACACAGACAGAGCTTCCACCTCTCCTGCATGAGTGACCTCTTTGGTAGAAGGGAAACCTGTGTGGGATTTTTTTCTTTTTTAAAAAGACTTTTTAGGTATACCCTGCATGGTTTGTGATTGTGTTTTCTCTTATTTCTTCCACTCCTTTCAGTATTTAAATTTCAAATTCTTCTATCCTTTCATTCTTTGTCTAGCTCTTTAAAAAAAATCTTGAATTGGGGAGGTGGAGATAGGAGGGACCCTGGGGCTCAATGGCCAGCTAAGCCTACTTGACAAGTGTTAGGCCAGTGAGAGACCCTATCTCAAAATAAAAAGTAAAGGGAAAAAAGAAAGAAAATGTGGGTATCATCTGAGGGATGATACCTGAGGTTATTCTCTGGCCTCCACATGTATGTACACACACACACACACACACACACACACACACACACACACACGAAGGGAGAGAGTGGGAATGAGGACATGAACAGCAATCCAATCAAGAGAGATTCTGGAAAAATCAAGGAGAAATGTTGGAACTAAAAAGCTCAATAAATTAAAGACTGTTAAAAACCTCGCCAATAGACCAGATCAAGGGAAGAAGGCTATTAAGACCTGAAGAAAAATTTATGAATTAGTACATTCAAATAGTATTGCAACAAAAATAAATTATAAACAGAACATGCAAAAACTTGGAGTATGGTTAAAAGACGAAACTTGGGCATTTTGGGCATATGGATGTTGAGATACAGACTACTGACGTAGAAAATCTATTCAGTGACATACTAGTAGAAAATTTCCCAAATTGTGAGCAGCATACAGACCTCTAGATACAGAAAGTATTAAGAATGCCATTCAGACATGACCAGAAAAGAAGCCTCCTTATGCCTTTATACATAAAATGCCAAGAGTACAAAATAAAGAATGGATATTGGAAGCTGCAGGTGAGAAGTGCCAAGTTGCTTGTAAAGGCAAACACATTAGAGTGACAGAAGATTTTTGAGGAGAAACCCTAAAGGTCAGGAAGGCATAAAAATGTTTTTCAAGAAAATATCTCAACCCGGATTGCCATATCCAATAAAACTGTTCTTCAGAATCCAACAAGAAATAAATATCTTCCAAGATATACCTCCATGCACAAACTATGGTAATTCATGTCCACTGGGTCAGAATTGCAGAGGACACTTACAGGAACCTCACATATAGAAGAGGAAGATAAATATACCATGAAAGCATGAGAGAGAGTAAATCTCATTAGGAGAATAGGTAATGAGATTAATGAAGAAAGAGCCAAACCCTGGAAAAGCAGGTAGAGGACAGGAATCAGCACACCTTCCCTTCATAACTCTGAATGCAAATGGACTTAGTTCTCCAATGAGAAGGATAGGAATAGCTGAATAGACTGAAAAGGGGACCCAACAATTTGCTGTCTGCAGGAAACCCATCTTGTTGGCCATGACATAGATTGAATGGAAAGGCTGGAAAATGACGTTCCAAGCAAATGAAAACCAAAAGCAAGCAGGAGTAGCTGTCCTCATATATGATGAACAGCTATCAAGCCAAAATCAGTCAAAGAGGCAGAGAAGATCATTACCTAGTGACAAGGGGAGCAACCCTCTGAAGAGAACATGATGAGTACGTGTTATTCACCAAATGTGTATGCACCCAATTTCATAAAACCAACAACTGAGCCTAAAAGAGACAGGTAGACTCAATATGATGGTAGTATAAGATTTCAGTCCCCACTCTCACCAGTGCATTGATCATTGTGCCAAAAAAAAAAAAAAAGCCCAAAGTGATATCAAAGTTAGGCTGTATTAAGATCTAATGGATTTACTAGACATCTAGGAAGTATTCTATCCAATGGCTGCAGAATAGAATACACACTCTTCAGAAGCTCGTGGAACTTTCTCCAAACACATCATATTTTAGGACATAAATAAGTCTCAACAAATGCAAACCAACTGAAGTAACACATTGCATCTTATCTGATCATAATGGAATAAAACTAGAAACCAACAGCTGGAGGAATTACAGAAACTATACAGACACATGGGAACTGAACATACATACTTTTTAATGATCAGTGCATTACTGGAAGAAATTAAGGGGATATTGGCAGATCCAAGAATTAAATGAGAACAGGAACACAGCATAGGCAGGACTTGAATTTAGCTTGGTTAGTTGGTAGTGGTCCTACATAGCATGCACTAAGCCCTGCTTTGATCCCCAGCACCACATAAATTGGGCATGGTAGCTCACACCCATAATCTCAGCATTCAGAAGATGGAGGTCAGAGAATCAGAAGTTCAAGGTCATCCTCGCTACATGGGGTTTGAGGCTAACTTGAGCTACATGAGACACTGCCTCAAAAGATAGGCAAGCACTTTTGGAATGGGAGTCCAGTAGTTCAGGAAATAACAGCAAGAATTGGCAAATGGGATTGCATCAAATTAAAAAGTTTCTGCATATCCAAAGAAACAATTAGTAGAGTTTTCACAGCTTATGGAATGGGAGAAAATCTTTGCTATTTTTTGACAGGGGATTAATCTGCAGAAATATTAAAATCACCAAAAATTAAATATGAAAGAACAAGTAATCCAATTAATAAATGGACAACTGAACTGAACAGATGTTTTCAAATAAGAAATACAAGTGGTGCTTGCTGTCAAGCCTGAGGACCTAAGTGTGACCCCTGGAACTGACAGAGAGAACGAACTCTGAGGGTTTGTCTTCTGACTTCTGCATGTGTGCTGTGGTACGTATGTGTGTGTACAAATAATTGTAATTAAAGTGTAAAAAGTAGAAATGGACAATACATAAAAATTTATAAACAACTTTAGATAGTGTAAATCAAAACCTCATTGTGATTCCATCTTGCCTTAGTCAAAATGGATATTACCGAGAAAACAAAAAGCAACAAATGCTGGTGATGATACAGGGAAAATGGAGCCCTGTTACACTGTTAGTGGGAATGCAAATTAGCATAGCCACTATGAAAACTGGCACCAAGGAGTCTCAAAAAGCTGAAAATAGAACTATCATATGATCCAGCAGTACCGCCCCTGGGCACATATCCAAGGGAATCAAAGTCGGCATACAGTAGAAATACCTGCACATCCATGTGTACTGTAGTACTACCCATAATAGGCAAGATATAGAATCAGCCTAGGTGTTCATCAATGAGTGAATGGATAAAGAAAGTGTGGTATAATATGTACAATATAGTATATGCACCTATGAAGAAGAGTGAAAGCCTATAATTTGCAGGAATATAGATTGAATCAAAGGTAATCATAATGTTAACTGAAATAGTCCAGACTCAGAGAAGATATTATAACTTCTGCTTCAGCATGTGAAATCTAGGGGGAACAATGACATAAAAGGCAAAGAGATACTATTAAGGAAGAGGAAGGGGAGATCAGAGGAACTGGTGAGGAGAGACAGGATAGATTATTGGTGAGTGAATGTGATTAAAGTATGTTTTATATATATGTATAAAAATGCCACAATGAACCAGGCATGGTGGTGCATGCCTTAATCCCAGCACTTGGGAGGCAGAGGCAGGCAGGTCTCTGTAAGATTCAAGGCCAGCCTGTCTACATAGCAAGTTCCAGGCCAGCTGGAGCTATAGGAAGACCCTGTCTCAAAAAAAAATCAAAATGCCTCAATGAAACCTGTTATTTTGTTCAGTTAATATATAGTAATAAAAAAGGAGGAGAAAGGAAAAGGAAACCTTATAGGCTTCAGTGAAGAACTGTTGGAATTAATAAAATAGTAAAGTTGCAGGATATAAAACACAAAAATAGAAGGAGGAATGATAAAAAAATTAAGGTGCTAGATACGTTAATTACCACTGGTTGATCATTACCCAATAGATACATGAATTAGAGCATCACACACATTTATGTGCTTCATAAATATGCTCAAATATATGAAATGCAAAAAATTAAAATTCTGAAGTGATAACCAGAAATACTATTGGCCACATCCTCACGGGACCATGCAATATCAGTACTCCTAAAAGTGAAATCTTAAGTTTATTAAAAATTTTCTATGAATTTCGCAATATGTTTGTTCTAGTTTGGTTTCTATTGCTATGATAAAACACTGACCAAAAGCAACTTGGGGAAGAAATGGGTTTATTTCACTTTACAGTTTACATCACGGAAGAAAGCCAGGGAAGAACTTAGGGCAGGAACCTGGAGGCAGAAACTAAAGCACAGACCATGAAGGAACGCTGCTTACTGGCTTACTCCTCTGACCTGTGCTCAGCCTGCTTTCTTACATAACCCAAGACCAGGGCTGGAGACATGGCTCAACGATGAAGAGCACTGACTGCTCTTGCAGAGGACCCGGGTTCAACTCCCAGCACCCACATGGCAGCTATGAACCATCCTTAACTCCAGTTCCAGGGGAATCTGAAGCCCTCTTTTGATCTCCACGGCATTGCATGACATGGGTGCACTCACATACATGCAGAAAATACACTCATACACATAAAAATAATAAGATATTAAAAAACATACAACCCAAGACCACCTCCCCAGGGTGGCATTGCCCACAATGGGCTGGGCCCTCTCACATTACTGACAATCAGGAAAATGGCTCACAGACATGTCCATAGGCCAATTGGTAAAGGAAATTCCCCAATTGAAGTTCCCTCTTCCCAGGTGTGTCAAGGTGACAACTAAAGCTGTCCAGCACAATGTTCCATGGGAAAAGTTTTGTATGTTAAAATTAGATTTTATGGATAACCTGGTATGAACATATAAACAACTTGTACCCATGAAACAAAAGGATTATACATATGACTTATATTCCTTTACACATTTGAAATTTGGCTTTAACTGAAGAGCTCTGGCAGTATCTGCCTCCCACCCTTTCACCCTTCCGTCTCTTGGAGAGTCTGAAGTCCACTTAGAGTTCCTGATTTTCCATTCCTCAGAAGCCAGAGTAGTCATACCTTGAAGACAGCGACAGAGCAGAGAAAGTGAGAATTTGTTTAAACCCCAAACAACTGAATTAAGTACCCGCCTCCTTCCTTGAGTGACAGTCCACATGCCTTGGACATGGTGAGGAGAGGGAGGCCTCACCCTGTGCTTCTTTAGATTTGGTTTCAAAGCGGTGGTACTTGGCCCTGCCCCCACCCCCGTTCACTTTTTTTAGGTGATGGTACTCTTTGGGGCAGCAGTGTTCCTTCACATGTATCTTGTTTCTTAATGCAGAAGACTTCAGACAAGGCTTGGTGTTGTTAGCCCTCTAGCTGCCCTGAGGTGGAGCTTTAATCATCTGTCAATAGCCTCAGCTTTCTTTCTCTCCTGCCTACCACAGTGTTTGCTCATCTCTAGGGAAGACACTTGGCAGGCCGCTGCTTATCTCAGCAGCACGACTTGTAATGTTAGCCGCCTGATGTGTGGCACCACAGTTTTATTATTAACAACCTCAGAAAACAGCTGGGAAGAAGTGCACATCTGCAATTAAACATAAAAAATTCTAAATGGAAACACCAATGATAAAGATAGAAAAAGATGTAGCTCCCCATACAAGGGAGGGAGGGATTAGAATCTGGATGTTACAGATTATATTTGCACCCTGAATTCTTGCTTCATAATAGAGAAATCTCTCAATTGTCAGAGTTTATTGAATGAACTTGTTTAGTGAAAATGAAAGGCTGTTGTGATTATTTTCTTTTGTGGTCCTTTTTATGGACTGAAAACTTGGCCTTATGGTCATAGAGATGATCAAGTGCATGTAGCAGATCCTTTAGCAAGGCTAAGGCTCAGAAACCTTGAGAAATTATCTTGATAAACGATAGCTGTTCATATATTTCTCCATAGACAGAAGTGTTTAAACTTAAATAACATCCAAATTAAATGATGGAACTGTGATATGTTGGCAATGATTTCATGAGGGAAAAAAGTTTTCCTAGCATTTTAATTGAATACTATAAAATCTTTTCTTTCCCCCAAATTAAATTTAAGCCTATAGATACACGAGAATCCGGTCCAGTGTGAACATCTGGTTTTGGTTCCACAGTTTCGCATCTTTGTGCTGAAGCACTGCAATAGGGCATCTGTGCTGAAGTACAGAATGCTGTGAGGACCAACAGTGAAGGCTTGCGGAACGGCTGCTGGGACTCAGACCATGGCATTACCACTCACAGCTTTATGACGCTGGGCATCACCAGGCCTCCTCTTTCTCATCTGAGCCAAGGGCTAAGGAGTCAGGAATGCAGCACTTCTGACAGAATGATAACTTTGATTGGCTTTATTACTATTTCAGTAAATATTTTACATAATTATTAAAATTGTATTTTTCTTGACTCTTATCAAGTATCCTTTGAGTACAGATGTAAGGATAAGCTAGCAAACCAGGAAATACCAGGGTGATAGCATTGCTTCTGGCCTCCTTGAGGTTTATGGGGTCCTTAGGGCTCTGTGTTTTGTTCCCAGTTTGTTCATTCACACCACTGTCCATCTTTGTGGTTCCCCTGCTGGAAGAAAGGCAGGTCCTTCTCTTCCCACTGGTGCAGGAGTTTGTGACATGTACTCTGGCTGATGGAACAATGTTAAGGAGTGTGATGGAAGCAGAGACCTTAAGTGCTTGCATGAATTAGCACACTCTTTGGGTTTCCAGCCTGCTGCCATGGGAAACACGCATGAACTCTGTTCACAGCCTGAAATGTAGCCTAGCAAGGCCAAGCCCTGCTGCTTATTGAGAAAAGGAAATACTTATTGTTATAGTGCTGGACAATTTTATAGTTGCTTGTTATGTGGTAGAGTTAACATAGAAAAGTTAAATGGCACTTTTTATTTATTTCCTTGGGGCACTGGAGATCAAACCCAAGGGCTCATGTATGTAAAAGCTATGTACCCAAAACTGGTATTTGGAAAGGTCTTTTTTCATAGTTAGTTTTCAACTGACATCTGGAAACTTGGATCCGGAATGATTGCTATTAATACCATTGTGTCTAAATTATCTGTGCAAACAATATGATTTATGCTGAGTCCTGAGTATCTGCAAAGCCTCCCTGCAGACATTTCACACATGATCACAACTCACTGTTTGGTGGATTGTGCGCATCTTGTAGAAAGCAACAGAAGTGTGTGCCTGAATCACCAGACTTCACCCCAAGCACTCTTTTTCAATATTTCCTTTCCTCTCCTTTCCTCTCTCCTACCCACCTCTTTCTTTTTTCGTCTTTTTGAGACAGTTCTTCCTGTAGCCCCAGCTGGCCTGAAACTCTTATGTAGACCAGGCTGGCCTCGAACTCACAGAGATCCACCTGCCTCTGCCTCCCAAGTAGTAGGATCAAAGGCGTGCACCACCACTCCCAGCTCCCTTCTTTTGAGTCACTATGCAGCCCCCCAATTCAGAGAGATCTGCCTGCCTCTGCTCCCAAGTGCTGGGATTCCAGGTGTGGCCACCACACCCAGCTTTACCTTTTCTTTCTTCTGGTTGTGATTTGCATCTTTTCACTGTAACAAATCATACTCATGGGAGTCAGCAGACTTGGAGGTGATCTTGGGTTGCCCTGAGCACAGCTGCAGTAACTCAGCTACACATCACTAACTATGCTGACCTGCTGTCTGAGCTGGGGCTCCAGGCAATGCCAGTTGCTGCTTTGGGTCCACACGCTCCTGCTCACAGAAGTCTTCCATTGCAAAGGGACCCTCTGGCCTTACTTCTCCCACACAGGAGGAGCTTTCTGTATGAGGCTGTTTTCACCTCCAGCTCAGCCATCCTGTTTAAAAGGATGTTAGTGAATCTTTTCTCGTCCCTGCCTCCTAAGCCCAGCTTTTGCTCAGCTGCCCCTAGGGTCTGTAGGTAGCTGTGCCACGGAGAGCTGACTATAACCACTAGTGCTTTCCTTCTGTGTGTCTTCATTTGGGTTCCATCAACTCTGCCTCTGCGCTGTAATTGTTGCATCTATTTTATCTACATAACTATAAACTGCATAGAATATGCATATATTTTCCAGAAATTAAGAGGGGGTAAGCTATCTTTTATATTTACCCAGCTACTTGTATTTGTGCTGTTCCTCCCTTCCTAGGATCCCGGTTTCCATCTGGCATCATTTTCCTTCCGCCCCGGCTCCACACCAGTGCTCTTGCACTTCCGGTGCTGCAGGTCTCCTGCTGCAGCTCCTTGTGTTTCACCTGGAAGCATCACTGTTCTCCCTTAGCTGTCACCAGAGTTTTCTCCTTTTGTGAAATTTTGGCCTGACAGGTTTTTGTTTGCTTGGTTGGGTTTTTCGGTCCACACTTTAAAGATTTTTCCTGTCCACTGGCTGTCAGCTTTTCTTACAAGGAGTCTGGTTAGTCAAGATGTTCTTTCTTTACGTGCATCATGCCACTTTTCTCTGGATGCCTTTAACATTTTCTCTTCGTCTTTGGTTTTGGCACTGACTGTGATATTGCTAAGCATGTTCTTGATATGTGTCCTACTGGGTGTTTTCTGAGCTTTGAGAATGTGTAAATTTCTGTTGTTAGTTGTTTGGGAGAAGCTTTGCCATTCTGCTTTGCTTATTCCCCCCTGAGGGTCTCGTTGCTCAAGTGTCAGGCAGTTTGCAATGGCTACAACGGCCCCTTAGCTCCACCCAGCCTCTCCCTTTCCCCATGCTCTTAACTCTGACTGCGTCCATCAGTTCGCTCCGGGTTTCTGACTCTCACAAATGACTTCATCACTTAGAAAGGCTATTTAAAATGTTTATTTTGGGGAATTTTGGGGCGGTGGGGCCGTTGAGAAAGGTTCTCTTTACATAGCCCTGGCTGACCTGGGACTCACTATGTGGACCAGACTAGCCTTGAACTTCTTGCACTTCTGCTTCTGCCTCCCAAATGCTGGAATTACAGACATGAGCCACCATGGACAAAAATAGAAAATCTGAATAAGACCTGGCTCTTAACTAACCTTTTCATACTTTTAGCCTTTTTTCTTTCTTTACTTTCGTGTTTGCAAGTTTTATTTTCTGTAGAACTGAGGATTGAACCCAGATTTTAAACACACTGGTTTTGGACACTGAACAACCTAATTTTTTTCCCTTTCATTAAGTTTTTTGTTTTGTGTTGTGACAGGGTCTCATTTAGCCCAGGCTGGTCTCAAACTTGGTATGTAGCCAAAGCTGATCTTGAGCTCTTGATTTTCTTTCTTCTTTCTGGTCAGTGTTATGATTAGTGATTCTTCTTTCTGGTCAGTGAGTTCATGGCCAAACCGGTCTACACAGTGATTCCAGGCCAGCTGGGCCTACAGGGAGACCCCATCTCAAATACACACACATACACAGGCACACACACACACACATTTAAACTACTAGAAAAACTATCAGAAGTGGTCAGGCATTTAAGATGGATCACCTGGGGCTAGAGAGATAGCTTAGTGGTAAAAGGCACTTGCTGTATGATCATGAGGAGTAGAGTTCAGTTATTTAACAAGCGTTTGCCCGTATAACAAGCCAGGTGTCCTTTGTAACTCCAGCTTTGGGATGGGGTGGCAAAGACCGGATTGCTGGGGCTTGCTGGCTTCCAGTCTATTGGAAAACACAAGCTAAGCTCCAAGTTTTAGTAGAGAACCTGCCTCAGAGAAATAGGTCGAGAGTGATAAAGGAGAACTCAACCTTTTGTAACTTCTTCCTGCAAACATAGGCATGTGCACCCACACACATGTGCATACACTCCCATGAACACATGTACACCTAAATTAGGAAGTAAATCTTTTAGAGAGAAGCAACCTTATTATTGATTTTTTTTGAGACAGAGTCTCCCTGTAGCCCCAACTGGCCTGGAACTCACTGTGTAGACCAAGCTGACCTCCAACTCATAGAGATCCATCTGCTTCTGCCTACTGGGTGCTGGGATTAAAGGCCCTATTCTTTTGGTTTCGGCACATATTTATTTTTAAACAAAATATTTAAGATCTTTCCCATAAAGTTTCATTCTTAAATTATTTTAATGGTTATACTACTTTTGTATTTAAAAAAGAAATAAGAGGAAACTTACATAAACTTTTGAGAATGTGGCTCAGCAAATTTATAAGGTAAGAACAACATTAATACCAAAGATGACAGAGATGTTACCAGGGAAGAAATTATTGGCCAGTATCTTTCATAAATATATACACAGAAATCATGAACTCTGTGTTAGCAAACTGAATCCAGAACTATATAAAAGGAATAATGTCTCACCATTGAGTACTTAGTACATTCTAGGAGTGCACATTTGTATTCATATCCAAAAAGTAAGCAGCATAACGCATCATAGTACTAGATGGAGAAATGGCATAAAATTACCTCAACAATTTTGAAAAATAAGTACATAACAGTGAAATATAACACTAAAAATGAGAGTAACACTCAGCAGAGAAGAGTTCAAAGGAACTTCTTTTACATAAAAATGGATTTTATGATAAACCAAAAATTTACACTGAAATCAGCCTCATTGGTAAGATAGTGAATACTTTTTCACTAAAGATAAGAAAAAGGCAAGAATGTTCTTACTTCTCTTAAATATTATACTAACAGTCTCAGGGATGCAAAAAGGCAGATAAAGAATAAACACTGTCTTTCATTTGCAGATGATGTGATAGTAGTCATAGAAAAGCCAAGGGAATCTACAGAAAGTGAACAAGAGCTCGTTAAGCTCTGCTTGAAAGCATTCGATAGCTTTTCTAGTCCTAACTTCCAGAGTGTTCCGCATTCCTCCAAAAAACAACGTGGTAAGGTTCTTCACAGCAACAACCCACTGTCAGGACTGATTTGTGTGTCTGTTACTTTTCTGTTGCTGTGGTAAAATGCCATGACCAAAAGCAACTTAAGAGTTTATTTTGACTTAGGGTTCCAGAGAGCTAGAGTCCATCATGACAGAGGAGGCATGTTCATAGGCAGGCATGGTGGCATGAGCAGGAAACTAGTTGATCACATTTTATCCACACATAGGAAAAGAGAAAGCAAGTAGAAAGTGAGGTCAGGCTATAAGCCCTTACACCCCACCCCCAGTGTGCATTTCCTCCAGCAAGACTCTACCTCCTAACCATTCCATAACTTCCCCAAATAGTACCACCAACTGGGGACCAGTTATCCAAATACCTGAGCCTATTGGGGCCATTTCTTATTTAAACCACCGCAAGGAAATTGTAGCATGCATGATTTGTATAAAAATTGGTTGCATTTTTATTCTTTTTTAAATTTAATTATTTTTATTTTATGCATATGCATGTATTGTCTGCATGTAGGTAAGTGTACCCATGTTGTGCAGTGCCCACAGAGGACAGAAGAAGTTGTCAGATCCCTTGGAACTGGAGTTATAGACAGTTGTTAGCTGCCATGTGGGTGCTGGGATGTGAACCTGGGTCTTCTGGAAGAACATCCAGTGTTCTTAACCATTGAGCCATCTCTCCAGCCCAAGGGTTTTATTTTTATACACTAGCTGTGGTCGTCAGCTGTGGCTGCTCTCCTCTGGCTGTGGCCGCTCTCCTGCTCTCTTAGTTCCTCCGATCAGTTGTTATAGACAGTTGTTAGCTGCCATGTGGGTGCTGGGATGTGAACCTGGGTCTTCTGGAAGAACATCCAGTGTTCTTAACCATTGAGCCATCTCTCCAGCCCAAGGGTTTTATTTTTATACACTAGCTGTGGTCGTCAGCTGTGGCTGCTCTCCTCTGGCTGTGGCCGCTCTCCTGCTCTCTTAGTTCCTCCGATCAGTTATCCGGTCCGGACCCCAGGGCTGGTGAGGAGTCTGCGCCAGCGTCGCCGCATTCAGGCACAGGAGACCAGGTTCAGTGACACAGATCTGCTTTATTGTAGGAAAGTATGGGCTTATATAAGAGTAATAGTCCAATCATAACACAGCATATGGGATCCCTTATTAGCATGGCAAACTAGTATCCTATTATAATCTAGCAGGCCAGATGCCCTATTAGCATGATAAGTTTCAGTTTCTAAACAGGAAGCAATATATTCCAGCATGATAGGTATGTAAGGCAAAAGGCAAAATCAGTCACAAGATTTTCCACAACTAGCAACAACTAGAAAACAAAAACTTGATATACAAAACAAAGTAATAAATATAATGAAATATGTACAAAACATTTTATACCACAATCCACAAGATATTCTTGAATCAAACTGAAGAAAGCTAAAGTGTATGGAAAGATATACCATGTTTATGGATTGAGGCAGTGAGCACTGCCAGCATGTCAGCTCTCCCCAGACTGATTCATAACTTTAAACCAATTCCAGTTGAAACCTATAATGCTTGCTTTTCTGATTAAAATTAATTCTAAAATTTATTTGTAAGTAAGCTGGGCATGATGGCACATGTCTAGTCCCAGCACTCAGGAAGTAGAGGCATGTGGATCTCTTGAGTTCAAGGCCAGCCTGGTCTACATAGTGAGTTCCAGGCCAGCTCAGGCTACAGGGAGACTCTGTCTCAAAAAGACCAAACAAAAAATTATTTGTAAGTATGTAAGACCCAGAAAAAACAAACTAACCTGAAAAGCCTACATTTTCAAGATTTACACGGCCTGATTTCAATACTTACTGTATAGCGACAGTGAAATTTGTCTAAGGTTAGACAAGTAGGTGGATAAAAGTGGACAAGTGGATAAAACTGCACATTAGAAACAATTTTTATTTATTGTGTAATACACAAATATATAGTATTTATATGTTTATATTTCTAAAAAGGCATGATCAGTTGATTTTTTTGGATAGGGTCTCCTGTAGCCCCAGCTAGCCTGGCACTCACTGTATAGACCAGACTGACCTCAATCTCACAGAGATCCACCCTTCTCTGCCTCCTGAATGCTGGAAATAAAGGTGTGCACCACCATGCTTTGCATAATGATCAGTTGATTTTTGATAGTCTTTAAAATAGTCAATGGAGTAAACATAGTCTTTTTTAATGAGTACTGCTAGAATGCTCTCTGTAAAAGGAAAAAGATCTCTTGCTAAAAAATCATTATAGTTAAATGTGAAGAGACACAAATCTAAAAGCTAAACTATAAAACTCCTGAGACAAATCATAGACGACTATTTTCCATCTAGGGAGTGTCAAAGATTTCTTAGACTAGAGAAACGATTTTTAAAGTTGATCACAGGGCTTCATAAAAATTAAATACATTTGTTCAGTGGAAGCACAGGAGTAAAGGAGAGAGGAAGCTGCAGAAAGTGTTGCAAAAATGTATCTAACAAAGGACTGTATCCAAAATATAAGGACAGCCCCTACCCGTCAATAATAGTATGGCAACTCAGTGTAAAAAATGGTCATAAGACTTGAACAGGCAATTCAAGGAGCCCACAGTATCTCAAAAATATTCCTCACTGTAACCATCAGGAAAATGTACTACATACATTCTAGAATGGCAGAAATTAAAGAGTAGCAAGTCCAGATGTTGGCAAAGATTTGAAACAGTGGAGTTCTCCTACATTGTGGATAGGAATTCAAGAAGATACAATCTGAGGAGTCTTCAAAACACAAATTTGCAGTTACGTATAAAGTTAAACACTCACTTGTAGGTCACCCAGCAATCCTAAATTTATACAGGTTTTTTTTTTGGGGGGGTTTTTTTTGTTCTTTTTGAGACAGGGTCTCCCTGTAGCCCCAGCTGTCCTGGATTCACTATGGAGACCAGGCTGGCCTCGAACTCACAGAGATCCGCCTACTTCTGCCTCCTGAGTGCTGGGATTAAAGGCGTGTGCCACCACGCCTGGCTTTTTTTTGTAAATTATTCCCCAAACTTTGTAGGACATGTTTATAACAACTTTATCTATAAAGCAGCCTAAAAGTGTAAACCCAAAAGTCCATTGATTGAAGAACAAATTAGCAAATAATGGTATATTCCGATGATTGAATACTACTTGGCAAGAAAAATGAATTACCCAGATAGATGAATATTTAAAACCTTAGAATAGTATAAACTCTGCAATTTATCAATTAAAATTTCAATTAGGGTTGGGGAGATGGTTCAGTAGATAAATTGCTTGCTATTCAAGAATAAGGGCATGAGTTCCAATCCCTAGAATACATGTAGAAAGCCAGACTTGGAGGCATATGCCTGGAATCCTGGCACTGAGAGGCAGACAGGCTCATGGGCCAGCCAGTATAGTCAGTTGGTGAGCTCCAGGCTCAGTGAGAGACCCTGTCTCAAAAATTAAGGTGGAGGGTGATGGAAGAAGAGGCATCCTGTCAATGCTGGCCTTCACAGGTACCAGCATGGACACACACACATACACCACACTTTTTTTAATTTAAGAATTTTTTATTTTTAGTCTTAATTATGTGTATATGTGTGTCTGTGCGGGTATGTGTATGTGAGTTTCAGAAGTTCGCAGAGGCTAGAAGAGGGTGTCATATCTCCTGGAGCTGGAGTTACAGGTGGTTGTGAGCCACCTGATGTGGGTGCTAGGAATCAAACTCAGGTCCTCCTCAAGAATAGTATGCACTCTTAACCACTGAGCCATTTCTCCAGCCTCACAAAATTAAAAAAAAATTAATTTCAACTAAAATGTTAAGCAAAAGAAGTCAGACACAGATTCACATATGTACTTTTTTTCATTTATATGATTTTTAAAGGCAAAACTAATTATGTTTAAAATATATCAGAACACTTGTGGCTCCAGAATAAAACAATTGAGTGAGAACACAAAGGATCTTTGTGGAAGTTTTATTTTCGGTACTGGAGATTGAAACCAGGGCCTTGTACCTCCTAAGCACTCTACCTCTGAGTGACACCCAAACCCTGAATTACTCTATTTCTTAACTATGGTGTTGGTTATACAGGTTTATGCATTTGTAAAAACTCCTCACCGCACACCCAAGATTATTTTACTGTATGTGAATTATACCCTAGCTGCAAAGAAAAAATATTTACATCTTTGTCTAATTTGCAAGTTAAATTTTACTTTGATTAACTCCACACAAGACCGAGATCTTCCTGTGGATAACCTTATGAAAGAAGCCAGTACATCTGGAAGTTGATTTCTCTTCTCCTGCTTTTCTTTCCTTTCCTTTCATCTTTTGAAAACCACAGGAATGTGAGATAAGATGGGTGACCACTGTGAGCAAAGCCATAGCAGAGAACTTGTATCAGAATTTTGTCATTTGGACCTTGTGCAGGCCTATAATTTGAATGTGTGACTCTAGAAGTGGTTGCTATGGTGATAAACCACTTTACTTAAATAGCATGTATTTTACTCAAAATTCAGAGGAATGGTAACAGTTTCTGGTAATCATGCTCTGGCATTAACTTGCAGGGGTGTGCCGAGAGCTCATAGGTTTTGTATCCATTAGCACCAGATAAGTTCATTAGGTGAAAGTTATGCCAGTGAGTGGTGCAATGTGTGGATCCAGCCTAGTTTCTTGTTACATATCTTCCCCTGCACACATAGACCCCCTTTCCTGTGATTAATAATCTGAGCTGTGTAAATCAGGTCAAGGGTGCTGAATTACAAAAGGAGAAATCGGGGAAGCTTGTGAGGCCATCTTTCCATCACTCTGTCTTCCAGGACTGACTGTTCTTCATGTCTTCAGTGGTCAGCTTGTGCAGATGACGAATCCCTGAAATGCCACCAGGAAGCAGCCCTCATGTGGCACTCGAACTGACCATTTTAATTTGTTGTTTTTATTTTTTTCATTTTTCCTTTAATTTTTTTGTATATATATGCGTATGGTGTGCATGTTTGTGTGTATCTGTGTTTGCATATGTGTGAGTACATGTGGGGGGTGCATGGGGAGGTCTGAAGTTGATATGGGGCATCTTCCTCGACCACACTCCACTTTATTCATCGAGGCAGGGTCTCTCACTGACCCTGAGCTTGCCAGCTCCTGCCACTGTAACTAATCAGCTTGCTCCAGGGATTCCTGGCTCTGCCTCCCAAGTGCTGGGATTTCAGGCAGTTGTCATGCCTGCCCAGCTTTTCCAGGGGTTCTGAGGATCTGAAAGCTGGTCTTCACACTTGTACAGCAAGCCTTTTATTCACTGAGTCATCTCCCTAGCCCAAAGTTTTTAAAATACAGTCTTTCCTATATCTTTTTAGGTCACAGATCTCTCTTCTAAAGAAATCCCTACCTGTAGTCATATTAGTAGCCAGTTGCTGAAGCTACTCTGGTCCCTTATATCCTTTCATGATGTTGTGACCTCGCAATGGTCTCTGTAAGGATCCAGGGAGTTCCTGATACTGCGGAGCTTTCTGATGGCAGCAGGTTATCTTGCCACTGCTTTAGATGCACCGTCTGCAGTGCACGGTCTACAGTGAGTTTTCAGTCCTCTCTTGGACTGGCATAGGTAGCCTGTAGTCTCCTGATGGTCATCTAGGATCTCTCCCCTAGAACCGAATGCAGAATTCCTCTGCCCTCTTTCTCCCGCTCTGTGCAGGCTTAGGGGAGCCCCTCTTCCTTCTGTTTGCCTTTTGTGACCTGCAAGATCTCACAGTGTTGGCAATTTCACTTTTCATTTCTCTGTCCTATTACTCACAAAACTGTCATATTGTATCAGTGACCGCACAGATCCCAGAGGAGTCTACCAGCTATGGGGGAAGAAAGACAGAAGTCCCAGGCTCAGAGGATCTGTGACCTGACAAGAGAAATTCTGGAAAAATGAAGACTTGCACACTTTTAGAAAAACCCTGGGAGCTGGAATTTGCCTGGGCCATTTACATCCCAAGGAGATAAGAGACTTGACTCCCTGTGAAGGGCACCTGCCCTACAGGACCCCAATATGAAGGTTTTGTACCTGTGATGAGGTAGCATCAGAGGCAGGTCCAGCAAGGAGGCAGACGGGAGGCTCGGACTCTAGAAAAACCATTGGGATTCAGCTTCCTAAACAGTGATAACCTCAATGCAACTACAGATAAGCAAAGAGAGATGGTAAGGAACACAGGGTCTGGTCCACAGCCACAGAAACACATGCAGTAAACACCTGCATAAAGGTGTGATGCTGCCGGGCAGAAAGGGACACATAGATTTCCTGGCTGTTTCAGTGTAGCTAGTTAGAGGCCTCTCCTGAGGCTTCACTGAAAAATGTTTGTCAGGACTGGCAAGATGGCTAAGAGGATGCAAGTTCAGTTCCCAGCATCCACAGCAGGTGGCTCAACTGCCTGGAACTCCAGCTCCAGGGGATCTAATACCCTCTTTTGGCCTCCATGGGTTCCTGCACTCATGTGTACAAACAGACATACACACACACACACACACACACACACACAAGTAAATCTGTAAAAACTATGGTTGACTATTATCAGTTTTAATATATATTAAATACCAAATTGACGGGAAAAAAAGAAAACAAGCATTCTGTGTTGGGAGTGAGAGGATTAATTGATATAACTGCCTTGGAATCTCACTTTTAAGATATATGTCCTATAAATTTAGTGCACACACACAAAATTACACAAGTCCAAGACTGTTCATATCAGCACTGGTAGTACTAGTAAAAGATCAGAAACAACAAGAATGTCTGTTGTGAAGGTACTTGTCAAATAAACTATGGTCTACCCAAACGAGACTTACTGCCCAGCCGAAAAAAAGAATGAATACGTTGTGAATTGATAGAGTAATCTTCAAGATAATAAATAGTTTTATTTCTTAAAAAAATCAGGGTGTAAACCAGGCTTGGTGGTACATGCCTTTAGTCCCAGCACTCAGGAGGTAGAGGCAGGCGGATCTCTGTGAACTCAAGGCCAGCCTGGTCTACATAGTGAGTTCCAGGTCAGCTGGAGCTACAGGCAGATCGTGTCTCAAAAAGACCAAAAATAAATAAACAAACAAACAAGGTGTAGAAGAATATTTGCAGAGCACTACCATTTGTAAAAGAAAGCTTAAGGAAATGAATTAAATTGAACAATCTGAGGTTTTGACCTGCAACCAATGGATATGACAATCGAATGACAGCCAATTCTATTAACTGGATATATTTGCTTTGTGATATGTAAAACCTTTCTAATAGGGTATACTGTAAATTGACCACATTGGCTACTTTTTATGGGGACGAGATTGTGTTAACTAGGAGGCAAGGAAGAGATTTATGGATATTAAGTCATGAGTACATACTACATGTTTTTTTAAATCACTAAAATTATAAATACATGTGGCTGAGGAATGTAATTTTCCTCATCTTGCTGCATAATGAAACAGAAATATGTTTCTACTCTAAAACCAGCTAGACATTTCTGTTTCCTTTTTTTGACCACATTTTTTCAGAAAATTCCAGTAATAATAATATGATATATTCAAGAAGAAAATACCAGAACATATGGAGTTGGAGGGGGAAAAGTCTACATTGCTATCCCTGTCCATAGAGATACAACATTTCTTCCTGGTGACTGTGGCCTCTGAGTCAAATGCATTAAAAGTGGAAAAGTAGGGCCAGCGTGATGGCAGCAGGTCGAGGCTGCTGCACCCGATGACCCAAGTGTGGTCCCCAGAACCCACATGGTGGAAGAAGAGAACCAACCCCTGCAAGTTGTCCTCTGATCCCCACACATGCATGGTAGCATATTCACACCCTCCACAATCAGTCAGTCAACCAATCAATCAATGTAATCTTTTTTTAAAAAACCAATAAAAATGGAACATTGGAGAATGGAAATTTTCAACCAGATATGAACATAAGCACGTTTAAAGGCAAATGATCAAGTCTCTACTCCCGTATCACAGAACATTATTGTAGTAGACAACATTGTAAAACATTTCCTCAACCACTCAGAGTCCAAGCTGAAATGTCAAATGGGACAGAGGGTTGCAGTTAGTTTCTCCTTCGGATAGGATTTGTATGTAAAGTTAATTAAATTTTATAAATTGAAAATTCCATGTCCCAGAGACTGAAACTGTATTAAAGGAAACAAATATCCTCAGCCAGGTACCAGACTGTCAGGATGTTGTTTCTGCACCTGTTAATGGACGTTTTCGGCAGGAGGGCATGAGCTACCTTAGTGGATGGTAAAGACTTTAAAATAACTTCTGTTTCTTGGAAGAACACAACAGAAGCCACTGGCACATTTTCTTGAAGGGAAGGGTTAAGAAAACTATCATTTTACATTTTAAAATGTACACAAGTTGTTCAGGATACAAGATATGCATTGTATAAGCACATACTTGTAAAGTGAGGCATGAGTGATGTTCTGAAGAGGTACATGTAGAAGGGTTGTCCGCAGCAAACACACACCCACACACCAGGGACATCTTTAACTTGAAATATGGGTACCAAAGGGTGGAAATGACCTCAAGTTTCGCTACACCCCTACCAATTCATGTATCATTTGGGCAAATGTATGTGAAGTAAAAAGTTATTATCACAAGAGGCAGGAGGATGAAGGACCAATTTGTGTTTTACTGTGTGGGATCTTTTCCCATGCACTGCAAATGGTCCCCAGTTATCAAGAATGTCAAACTCGTGTCCTTCCTGGGATCGCTCTGTGGAGGTAGCATGCTTTGTAAGTCCTGGGGCAGTCCTTGCTTTTAAAACTCTCGCCCAGTTTCATTAAATGAACCTGAGGTTCGAGTGAACCCTGCCTTTCTGGTGACCACAGGATTCTAGGCCATTTCCTCATGTTCTATGGAACGGGGTGACCTGAGGACATGACACAGGGTCACCTCTGACTGCTGCTTTCCTGCTGTGACCTTCTCGCCCTACTCTAGCCACCTTCTCAGTTCTTTTCTGTCATTACTTCCTGCAGTAAGGATGCAAATGTTATCTACTCCCCAGGCCCTGCCCCTTTAACCAGTCACAAATGTGGAATTGAGACTTGAAAAGGTCTACGAAGCTTCCCACTGGTGACTGGTTTAAGAGCCCTGTCCCTGGAATAAATGCAGGAGGGTGGAGTGTGTGAGTGAGAGCAGGCCAGATCCAGCCACTTGGTGCCCAGGTTAAGAAGTGTAATCATGGCGTACTCATCTGAGTGTCCCAGTAAATGCCTGACCTGGAAGTCTGGGAGGATGGAAAGAGGAAATGTTTGTGTCAGGTGGACTTCCCTGTTTAGACCTTGCCAGGCCTGTAGTAGTGCAGTTTTGCATGGCAGAGGCTTTTGAAATTGCATGCACATGGCTTGCTCAACCAAGCTTGAAGGTGGTAAAGGAGCTTTTGGGGCATTTCATAATAATTGGACAGTGTGGCCTGGATTACCCCAGATCTAGAGAATGTTCTCCCCTGCAAGTCTTGAATGACTGTGTCTCTGGCCTCCTTGATGTTTTACTTTCGGTACTAATCTAGGCCTTTTCTTTCATTTGTAGTCCACTCCTGCAGCCAAGAAGGCAGATGCAGTCGACAATGACACGAGTGGTTCAAATTCAGCAGCTACCTCCTCTGAAGTCAAGAGAGAAGCAGAGAAGAGCACTGGGACTGCAAGCCAGGGAGCAGTGAGCAAATCCACCCTCAAATCCTCCAGCCAGGTTCGAGGCAAAAAGAAACCCTAAGGCTCTGTTCAGCGCTGAACAGTCCAAGAGCAAATGGCTCCTCTAGCACCGGAGGGTGGGGATGGGCCAAGGACAGCACTGCACTGAGCTTTCAGCCTTTGGCTCTGCTGAGCCCTGCAACGTGTTCACATCAGTTTAAAACCGAAGTTAGTTATCTCCAAAGCAGCATAAGTGGCATGGGGACAGCCATCGCCATGCTTGTGACCTGCTGCAACTCATACCAACTCGGTATTCCTGGCTTGTTTAAGGGGCAGTTGCAAGGCTGTGGGTGCACTTGCTCAGTTTTACTTCAAATTCTAAAATTTAGGCACAGTTATTTCTAAGGGAAGGCAAGAGGCCAAATACAGTGATGGAGGGTTGTAAATAGGTGTTCTTCGCAACAAGAGATGTTGTTAGATTACTAACAAAATCACCATAGGCATTGTGGACGAAGCACTTCATCCTCACGTGTTCTTGTGACTCTGGCTGCTGTAGATTATTTAAGAAAACTTATTTTAAACATAGAAAATAGGACATTTTGTAACTGCTTGCCAGTGACTTGCTACATTTCTACTATATCGATTAAATCAATAAAAGCTGGGTGTTACCTGTGTGCATTGGTGTTTATGTTAAGAAGGAGGAACTATAGCAAGGCTCTGAGCACTTGTACAAATGGAGGTCAGCGCTGCTACACTGGGACGTATGATCTCTGGCAAAGGACGGAGGCAGAGGATGGAAACAGAGGTCAGTACTGAGTTCTGGAGCTTTCTCTTTCCCACCTAAGTAAACAGTTTGGCCACTGGAGGTTAAGCTAGTGAGTAGATAGATGCCTCTCTTGGCTTCCCAAACAAAATTTCTAAAAGGCAATTTGTTTTTGTTTTTATCTTTATAAAGTAATAACCTAGTTTCATTCCACATCCCCATGAGATTGTCAGTTTGCCTCCAAAATGAACCACACCTATAAATCTACTCAGAGGCTAAGAGAGAGATGTATGTGTCTTGTTATTAGTTTGCCAGATACCACTTGTTATTAGTAGTTCTGGATAGGTCAGAGGTGATACGAAAGTGTTGCCCTTACCCTGGCTCAGGGGCTATGCCAGGTTTTTCTTAGTGTGTTTATACTTTCCTTGGGGAAACTTCCATTCAAACACATCCAGTGTAAATTGGATTTTATTTAAAACTTGAATTGATGGTTGGGGAGATGGCTTAGCTGGTAAAGTAATACACACATGAAGACCTGAGTTTGGATACCCAGCACCCATGTAAAACAAAGCCAGGCCTGGGGGCATGCACCTACAATCCCAGTGCTGGGGGAGTGGAGATGGGGGGGTTGGTCCCTGGGGCTTGCTGGCCAACCAGACTAACCAAATTGGTGAGCTACAGGTTCAGCAAGAGACCCTGTCTCAAAAATTAAGGTGGAGGGCCAGCCGGATGGCTCAGCTGCTAAAAGTGCTTGCCACCAAGGTTGACAACCTAAGTTGGAGTCCCATATCTCACATGGTGGAAAGAGAGAACAGATTCCCATGTGTTGCCCTTTTACCTCTGACCTTCACACCACTGTGGCATGCATACTAACACACATATGTACACATACACACAATAATATAAAACTTAAAAGAAAAAAAAACCAGAACACTAAGGTTGAGAACGATCTGGAAGGCACCCAGTGTCTGTATAGGTACAGGCATACATGTACACAGCACACCTGTACCTGGAGATAACGTAGGTTTTTCTAGGACTTCCCCCTTTGGGTCATAACTTTCAGTCCTATCAGGAGCCCTTACACCATCTCCTGAGCTCGAATCCAGCTTTTAAGAAATTCTGTCCACCCCTGTGGAACCCTGACTGCACTGCACAGGGAGAGTTATTTGCCCTGGGAGTACTCTTGGAGGCAGAGGGGAGAGCAGGGAGAGCAGGGACAAGGGATCCTACGGGGAGACAGCTGCTGGTCTCCTTGCAGAAAAGCCAGTTGAGACAACAGCTTTGATTCCCCCAATTCCTGGGCCTGTGAATGCACCTGCCCTGTGTTCATTATGCTCTTACTCTCACACCCACAGCATCTTTCAAGATTAGAGAATTCTGCCTTTGAATGGAGTTGATCCACATTTCTCTTAGCTCTGAATTAATTGTTCTGTCCATTAAGTTTGAGCAAAGGCCTAGAACTAACCACTGACTGACGGACAGTTATTTTATACATTGTAGCATGTTTGCATCTTTTCCTACCCTGCACCAGACATGGTCAGCTGTCATAACCTTCCTCTCAGCCCTGTAACCCTCTAACAATAGAAGGTATCCTATTACATACCTTCATTTGAACATTTGGGACAGAATTTACCTCATTCTATCTAGAGAGAACCCATATTATTTCTATTTGTTATTTATTTGTATGGAAGCCACATAAGCCAGACCATCTCTGATCTTTGTTTCCCAACTGACATACCTGCTTATGTCAGGGATCTAGCTGGACTGCTTCAGTTGTCAACTTGACACACCTACTTAGGAGCCTCAACTGAGGAATTGTCTCCTTGGACTGGCCTGTGGGCATGTCTGTGGGGCATTTTCTTGATTGTTGGGTAATGTGGGAGGGCCCAGCCCATTGTGGACAGGTGGTCCCATACCTATAAGAAAGCAAACCAACAATAGGCCAGGAGAGCAAGCCAGTAAGCAGCATTCCTCCATGGTCTGTGCTCCGGGTTCCTGCCCTGAGTTCTTGCCTTGGCTTCCCTTGATGATGGACTGTGCTGTAAGCCAAATAAACGCTTTCCTCCCCAAGTTGATTTCAGTCAGTGTTTGTATCACTGCAATAGAAAATATCTAAAACATGAATCTACAGTCTTTCTGAGCTCACTTCCCAACTGTGGGAAAGCAGCTCAACCATTTCAGATGGGCTTTCCATGAGCAACAGGCTACCTCCCAGAGTCAGCAGGCTCTCTGACACCTGGGTCCCAAGGCATGAAGACCTGGGCTTGGGTGTCACCCAAAGACACACTCTACCTAGGACAGTACATGTGTGATTTCCTAGGACAGCAAATTCTGACTAGCGCTCCCAGGAAGGGCAATGAAATGGCAGGAAAGGCAAGAGGAATTTGAGACAGAGAAGAATGCAGGCTTGGAACTGGGGACCAGTGCAGCTGAGAACAGAGGCTGATCTCAGACAGGAGAGCTTCCAGAGGAAAGGAGAGGGGGGATGTAGGGGCAAGATGAAAATAGTGTCATCAAGAATCTAGATCTCAGCACATGGCGATGCCAAACCTGGTCAAGGTGTCAGAGGCAGGAACACTGCTCAAGAATGGTATGTTCTCCAGGTCACGTGACATTGGATGAGCCCCTCCCCACCCCCCCAGCCTGAAAAACTGACACGCCAAAGAGACAGACCAGAAGAAAAACAGCAGCTTTCAGGCAGGGTTTAAAGAGCTGGCCGCAGAGTGGGCCTTACATTCTGAGTAGGAATACTGTGAGAGGGGATAAAAAATAAAAACATTTTGTGCTTATCATGGAAATGCTCTGCTTAAATAATTCTATTTGATTAAAAAAATGTAAGTTCCAGGTTCAACAGACCAAAGCCAGCCAGTCTTGAAAATGAAGCTTTTTAAATTCCAGCCCTGCTGTTGAAATAGAGAATAAAGGCTTTGTTCAAACATGTATTCCCAGCAGGAAGTGGGACTTTGAAATTGGCCAGAGAAGTTGTGTCCTATAACAACTGCACTTGGCTGGAGACCAAGAGTCTGTGGCCTCTGGGACATGACCCTGGACTGGTGGTGTGGTTTGAATATGCAATGTCCCCCAAGGGCCAAGTGTTTGAATAGTTGGTCCCCAGATGATGGCGCTGTTTGGAAAGGTTGTAGAACCTTTAGGAGGTTGTGGAAACATGCCAAGGAAGTGGATCACTGAGGGGTGGGCCTGGTTCCACTTCCTGTTCACTCTCCGCTTCATGACTGCAGAGGCGATGTGAACAGTCAGCTTCCCTCTACTGCCAAGTGCCTTCTCCCCCATCTTCCACTGTAGTGAGTGTATCCCCTCAAACTGTGAGCCAAGTGTCCTAGTTACTTTCTATTGCTGTAATAAAACACTAACCAAAGCCAATTTGGGGCAGAAACGGTTTCTTTCATCTTATATCCTATATCATCATGGAGGGGAGCCAGGGCAGGAGCTCAGGGAGGGAACCTGGGGACAGGAGCTGAAGCACAGACCATGGAGGAGTGTGCTTAGTGGCTTGCTGCTCTGGCTATGTTCAGCCTACTTTCTTATACAACCCAGAACCACCTGCCCAGGGGTGGACTCTTGCACATCAATTAGCAATTAAGAAAATACCGTTATATATGCCCACAGGCCAATCTGACAGGTAATTCCCCAGTTGGGGTTCTCTCTTCCCAGATGTGTCAAGTTGACAACTGAAGGTATTCAGCACATCAGAATAAACCTTTCCTTCCTTAAATTGTTTCTAGAAAGGGATTTAGTCACAACAATGAGAAAAGTCACTAACACAAGGGGATAGCCCCCACCTGCCCTTCTAAAATGTTCTACCTACTCTGCCCTCTCCACCTAGCTGACCTTTAAGGACCGCACTATCAGGCTCCCCTGACACCTGGATTGCTTGGGATTCTGTTAATGGAGGCATCAACAGGAGGTCAGAGGGTTGTTGAGTGAGGTCCAGACCTTGGTGCCTCCCACTTCACCCATGTCTTTCCCACAGGGCTTCTGGGCTTCGTCTGCTGCCTCTTTTTAAGGGCCAGCCCCTGTTGGCACCCTCTTTCAGGCATGCCTCTGGAGGGTGCCTTCAAGCCAAGGCCAACTGCTTTGGGGTACTGCAATTTAGTAAACCCTCTCAGTCCCTTCTGATACCAGGTCTTCCTCCAACACTCTCACACCCCATTCTAGTGTATGTCGGTTCTTTCCTGTGACTCTATGCAACACAGACTCTATCCTTGTCCACCCCTCAGTAGTCTTGACCTAGAACAGTTTGTCTCTGGTTCCTAGGCTCCTGTCAAATAACAGGAAAGTGACAAGCACAAAGCCTAACTGAATTCTTCCTGAAAACACCGTGTACTTGGGTGATCTCAGGCTGGAGGAAGGGTTGGAAGTAAGCTGCCCCTGGAGTTGGAGCCCAAGTAAGATTGGAGAAGGGGGTGCAGGGGAGGCATTGCTGGGCTTGAAACCAGGTTGAGAAAATCTGGTCTGAAATTTTCTAGACTCTGGCTTTCACGTTTATGTGAACACAGGAATACTCACACACAAACATGACACACACACACACACACACACACACACACACACATGCACACATGCACAAACACAGATATAGTCCACTGAATATGCACTGTCTACAGAGAGACTTCCCGGAGACTTGGGGTGTTGAGACAGACACCTGGGCTGGGCTTCACCTTTACTGCCTTTCTAGAAGCACTAAAATCCCTTCACAAAAGCCTTTTAAAGTAAAATGCCGCTATTCAAAGGCCTCACATAATTCAGTTTTCCTCTTCAGAATCCTATATTTTTCTGAGTGAGCCAGTTTCAAACTGATCTTGATTTCTGTGCAGTGTATTGTTACAACTTAATTCCTGTTGGTGAGCCAATTTTCTTTGCCTTTGTTCTTCAAGGGAAGGCCGCTTTCAGTGGCCAGCTTCCATCTGTGTGTGCTTCACTATGTCAGGTCTCTGCATTCCCGTTACCCAGACCAGCCCTCTGCAATGTGGTGGGTGAAGGTCGGCCCACTCTGACCAGAAGTACAAAGCTGGCAGTGGAACTCTAGGAAGGTGAATAGGGCCGTTGCCCAGTCCCCTTTCCCTCCCTGCTGCTCAGTCTATGCCCGATGTATAAGCTGGACCCTGGGGACAAAGGGTGATGTACTTAGGGGATCTTTTCCTTAGAATACATAGTGGGCCCTGGTATGGCCCTGAGGACAGGCTTCAGGTACAGTGCAGCCTACCCCTCAATGCAGATATGTGCTCTAGGGATGGTTACCTGTGACTACTTGATTGAATTAAACACTGAGGGAGTAGGAGAGCTGGCTCAGTGGTTAAAAGCCTACAGTTATGATGGGTCTTCCCATCTCAGTTAACCTAATCTAGATAATCCCTTCCAGGCAGGCCCAGAGGCTTGTCCCCTAGGTGAGTCTAGATCCTGACAAATTGACAATCAATTAAGCATCACACCTGCTACCCCTTCTCTGCACAGTGGGAGCCATGCTAGAATCTGCTTCCTGGAGTTGTCATGAGGATTAAATGAGTAATTTTGGGGGCCTGGAGAGATGGTTTAGCTGTTAAAAGATCATATTCTACCAGAGGGCCCAAGTTCCATTCCCAGCACCCATGTCTGGCAGCTCAAAACTGCCTTTAACTCCAGCTCCAGGGGATTCACTGCCTCTGACCTCCACAGGTGCCTGCACTCATGTGCACATACACAGACACATATACATAATCAAAAAAATAAAAAACAAATCTAAGAAAATCCAAACGCCTAGGGGATTAGTGAAGCATACATCTGGTGTCTGGTAGGGCATCTTTGGAGATAAGCAGATTGCAAGGGCTCTGACTGAATAAATGGATTACTGACTTAATGGACGTATTCATTTATTATTATTATTAGTGTATAAGTGTATTGCCTGCATGTATGTACATGTACCTGTGTTGTGCAATGCCTCTGGAAGACAGAAGAGGACGTCTGACTCTCCTGGAACTGGAGTTACTGATGGTTGTTAGCTGTCATGTGGGTGTTGAGAACTAAACTCAGGTCTTCTGCAAGAGCAGTCAGTACTCCTTTTAATTAAAAAAATTATTGAGAATTTCATACATGTGTATAGGGTGTTTTGATCAAATCCATGCCCACTCCCTCATTTCCCTTCCCATATCTCCCCATCGCTTTTTCCTGAATAGCTTCGTGTACTCTTTATTTTTGTGGAGCTTTTTGCTACTCTAACAGCCCCCACCCCCTGAAGAGGTAACCCTAAAATCTTTTAGGGATTAGATAAGAGCTCCCAAATATTTTTAACATTTTTGGACTTTGGAACAGAGTATGTTGTTAAAAGGCCCAAGGACATTTTGATTTTTCAGCCAAGAAACTGACCACTTTTCTTTGGGGTCTTTTTACCCTAACTGCCTAGCCAATTCCTACCTCCTATTCTTATCATACCATCCCCTGAAGAGATTACCCAAATTGGTGATAGGGAAGTGGAACACAGACAGCTCTGGATTCTTTCATGTTGAACAGGGATGCAAGGTGAAGCAATCGGGGTACCCCTTCAGTGGGTCTATCTAAAAGACTCGCAAATTGCATAACTCTTAACTGTAGGGGAAAAAGAAAGCCCTTGACTGGTGCCTAAGAGATGTGAAGGAGAAGTAAAGGCAAGAGTAGTTAGCATTACAAGTTCTGGACAGGGAGCCAGAAAAAAGCCAAACCAACAAATTTCAAATGTTCATATCAGAGTCCATTGGAATTCTTGATGAGAGCTTCCAAAAGCATCCCTCCATTGGGTTCCCCCTCGTTTTTCTTTTGTCTATCAGTCAGAACTCTTAACTGTTGAACCATCTCTCCAGGCCCTGGACTCTTAATATAATGTGATTATTAAGAAGTGCTTAAAGCCAGGAGATGGACGTAGTAGGAGGGAAGTAGGTCACAGAGTATGTATCCAGGAGGGCTGTATCTTTGTGTGCACATGTGTGTATACCTGTTGGTGTGGAGCCAGAGTCAATGATGGGGATCTCTATTGCTCTCCATGTTAGGTTTTAAGGCAGGGTGTCTTACTGAACCAGGAGTTTAACGCTTGGCCAGACCAGCTGGCCAGTGAGCTCTGGGGATCCACCTGCCTCTACCCCACTGATGCCTGGGTTACAGATGTGTGCCACCATGTCTGCCTTTTACATGACTGCTAGAGTTCCAAACTCAGGTGAATATGTTTCTGCAGATGCTGTTCCCACTGAGCCATCTCCCCTGCCCTCCCTGGTGGCTGTACATCTTTCCTCTAATGTCTCCCACCTTATCCTTGCTTCCTGTCTGCTAAAAAGTGAAGAACAGCTCTGCCACATGTTCTCTCCATAGGATTCTCTGCCCATGACCATGAACTGAACCCTCTGAAACCTGAGCCAAAATAAATCATTCAGCTGCTTGTATCAAACATTTGGGTCACCCTCCTTACAAGGCTCTGCAGCATCTCCATGCCCCTGGGACACTGAAGTCTTCCACTCTTTCTGCAGATGGTATCCTGAAACCAAGCTACCATTCAGGTAGAACATCCTTCACCAGCACAGAGAGGTTTCCAATCCCCAGGAGAGAGTGCAAGATCCCACAGGCAGTGTATCCAACCTCCCCACAGGACAGATTGTGCAGTGGAAGATGAAGAGACCCTTGTATGATGGTGGCAATGAAAGTGTCCTTGCTCTCACATTGATTTACAATGAGCTTACATCACAATCCTCTAGTGAGCTGGATTTGGACAATGCTAATGTTAGGGACCTGTCTTATGATGGAAGCCTCTCCCTGGAGTTTTGATATAATAACAGCAACAGTGTTCACAGAGCACTCGGCCGCATGGCAGGCACCCAGCAAGGCACTTCACACGCATTTTTCTTTTACTCTAACAACCTATGAAGGTGGCACTACTGTTCTTATCACTACAGAGGAACAAACTGAGGCATAGATATTAAGAAATTTGTCTAAGGCCAAACGGTTCAAAAGTATCAAAACCAAGATTTGAACCCAGCCATGGTGTGACCAAGGCACTGCAAGCCTCTCCTCAGCCTTCAAGCTGAGCCTGCTAGAAAGTTAGAACCCAGAGTTTTCAAAAGGCCTCTGTCTCTCAGAAGAAGCCCAGAGTGGTGATTTGGGCAATGTAGGGCTTTGATGTTTCAGAAGGGAGAGGGGATTATTTTGCATGTTGATGAATGTAAGACCCAGTTACATCAAACACATGCATGTGAAGGCCTTTGCATGAGTCACTCTTCTTCAGGGATGTGGCTCGGGAGAGGCTACCCATCATGTCCCAGTAAGTGGTCCCACACCCATGCATGTACAGGTGGCACTAAGTGGACTCTGGGAGAGAGAGAGAGAGAGAGAGAGAGAGAGAGAGAGAGAGAGAGAGAGAGAGAGAGGAGAGAGAGAGAGAGAGGACTTAGGCGGACATATGGGAAGGAATTGTATAGGGATTGGAGGGAAGGGGTGAATTTGCTCAAAACATATGCATAAAATATTTTTAAAAATCAATTCTCAATGCTTGAATGGGCCATTATCTGGAGCAGTCTTTGAGCAGTTTAAAAAAATTTTTTAAACATTTTTTGTGTATAAGTGTATTGCCTGCATGTAGTAAGTGCACCCATGTTGTGCAATGCCCACGGAGGTCAGAAGAGGGCATTAAATTCCTCTGGAACTGGAGTTATGGATGGTTGTTAGCCACCATGGGGTGCTAGGAATTGAACCTGGGTCTTCTGCAAGAACAGCCAGTGATCTTAACTATGGAGCCATCTCTCCAGCCCCTGAACATGGTTTTAGCCAAAGAGGCCTTGTGGCTTCCTCGGGTATCCATGTGAATGGTTCTTTCTAGGAAGCTACAATATAGTGATGGTGACCAGAGACTGGGTGTTAAAATTCACATTACCCTCTGCTTCCCTGCACGACCCTCTGGCCTCTCTCCTGGGTAAGTCAATAGTACCCTCCGTGCCTTGACTCCCCCAGCCTCATTCACCCTCCCAACTCCCCGACCCATCTCTCTTCCTAGCCTGGCTCCTGTCCCATTTCTTGTCTTGGTGCCCCAGACACGGGGAACCACCATTGCTTCCTGATCCCTTGTATCCAGACCAACCCAGTTCCTTTTCCCAGTCCCCAGGAACGCCTGGCCCCACCCTCACCTCCCTCTGCTTCCCTGGGCTGCAAGTCCTGCCAGCCTCTTTCCTGGACCCTGGGGCTGACCTCTCCGCCCAGGGCCACCACTGCTTCCTGATCCCTTGCATCCAGACGGACCCAGTTCCTTCTTGAGGTCCCCAGGAGCCCTCTGTGCCTGGTTCCACCCTCACCTCCCTCTGCTTCCCTGGGTTGCACAACCCGCCAGCCTCTTTCCTGGATGACAGGGCTGACCTTTTGGCTTCTTGATCCTTTGCATCCAGACCAACCCAATTCCTCAGTGCAGTCCCAAAGAGCCCTTGGGGCCACTTCCCGCCCCCATCTCCCTTTGCATCTCTGAGTGTCATGGCCACCAGCTGCCCAAGACCAGCATCTTTCCTGGGCCCTGCTCCCAGTCCAGTCCAACCTCCAAATCCCTGAGGCCAAAATCTTTCCTGGAGGGATCCAGACCTTAGGAGAAAGCCTGAGAGCATCTGATCCTCATCTGACTTGGGCCTCTGTGGG
>NW_008355789.1:459094-459422 GCF_000622305.1 Nannospalax galili | reverse complement strand
GGAAAAAGGGTATCAAGACTGGAAGATAAAGTAGATGAACTAGACCACTCAAGCAAAGATTATGAATAATTTAAGAAATCACAAGAATGGAATATGCAGGAATTGTGTGACACCATAAAAAGACCAAACTTATGAATCATAGGCACACAGGAAGGAGAAGAATCCAAAGATAATGTCATGGACCAGATCATCAACAGAATTGCGGAAGAAAATTTCTGAAAATTAAAGAAAGACATGCCCATACAAATACAAGAGGCATACAGAACACCAAACAGACAGGACCAGAACAGAAACTCTCCACGGCACATCATAGTAAAAACACTGCATG
>NW_008355789.1:457780-458720 GCF_000622305.1 Nannospalax galili | reverse complement strand
AAATAAAAATGACAGGATTCAATACTCATCTTTCATTAATAACTTTAAATGAGTACTGAATCCTGTCCCAGTCAAAATACACAGACTAAGTGAATGGATTAAGAAACAAAACCCATCTTTTTGTTGTCTGCAAGAAACTCATCTCACTTTCAAGGACAAACACTATCTTAAAGTGAAAGAATGGAAAAATATATGAAGCAAATGGTACTAAGAAAAAAACAGGTATAACAATTCTAATATCTGGAGGAAAGACAGCATGTTCAGCAAATGGTTCTGGCAAAACTGGATCTCTACCTGTAGAAGAATGAAACTAAATCCCTATCTTTCACCCTGCACAAAAGTCACCTCCAAATGGATCAAAGACCTCAACGTAAAGCCTGAAACTCTGAAACTCTTAGAAGAAAACATTGGCAAAGACCTAAAAGATACAGGTGTAGGAAAGGATTTTCTAAACTGGACATCAATTGCTCAGGAAACAAGGGCAACAATTAACAAATGGGACCTCATTAAACTAAAAAGCTTCTCTACATCAAAGAAGACAACCAAGGAAGCAAACAGAAAACCCACAGAATGACCCACAGAATGGGAGAAAATCTTCATCAGCGACACATCTGACAGATGATTAACATCCAGAATATATAACGAACTCAAAAAACAAAGAATTAAGACAAGAAGTAACACAATTAAAAGATGGGCTAAGGAGGAGCTGAACAGAGAGTTCTCAAAAGAAGTAAAGATGGCTATAAAGCATCTTGAAAGATGTTCAACATCACTAATAATTAGGGAAATGCAAATTAAAACCACTTTAAGATGTCATCTTACTCCATTTAGACTGGCTAAGATCAAGAGAAGAAATAATACCAAATGTTGGAGAGGATGTGGGGAAAGGGGAACACTCATTCACTGCTGGTGGGGCTGCAAATTTGTTCAACCCCTATGG
>NW_008355789.1:455481-457698 GCF_000622305.1 Nannospalax galili | reverse complement strand
ACATTTGTTACTGCTCTTTTCATAATAGCAAGGAAACATAAACAACCTAAATATCCTTAAACTGATGAATGGATAATGAAAATGTGGTAAAAAAAAAAAAAAGGAAATCATGAAAGTTGCAAGTAAATGGATAGAACTAGAAACTGTTATACTAAGTGAAGTAACGCAGACTCAGAAAAAAAATCTATGTATATTTTCCCTCATATGTGGATCATAGAACCAAATCCTGATAAGTGAGTATGTATCCAGACGTAACTACAGGAAACAGGATAATGGAAAGGAAACTGGGAGGTGAAGGAAAAGAAAACCTGAAAGAGAAGAACAGTAGGAAAGCGGCCTTAATAAGGGAGATATGGATAAAAATTGGGTTAGTTTAAGGGAGAGGGGAGGGAAGGGTATACTAGGAACCTAGGGGATAAAGGGAAAGAAGGAGCTCAAGAGAGGTAGGACCATAGGAGAAGAGTATTATTAAGGGAGAAAGGGGTAAAATGGAGGCACCTTAATTGGGGAAACCATGGTGGAGGGGTTAGACAATGCAAGAGATAAACAATGCCTAGCTAGTTTTAAAAAACCAGAGGGAACCATATTACTCCAGTAACTTACTGACAAATTATACATACCAAATCAAGGCCACCACGCCCAGCCAAGAAATGTATGGTCTTTGCCCAAGATTTATCTACATGATACACAGTAATTAAAATTACCAGACTGATGGAACTAACCTTCTTGGATGTTTAACAGACATTCTTTGAGGCCTATAATAATTTGGTCAGAGGGACATAAAGGACAGTCTTTGCTCCTTGCCCTCCTAGGTCAACTAGTTCCAGGGGACTATGAGCATCTCCCAAAGTTGTGGTGTCCTGTAGTTGTGGTGGGTCACCTGTCCTCTCGATCATGGAGGCCGAGGAGACCCCACCAGATGGACTTGAACCAGTGTCCATTCTACAAAGTGGAGGATCAACACAGAGGAAACATTTCCTCCATGCTTCCAAGTGAAGCCAACCATGGTCAAGCAGGACCTTTGGCTTATCTTCACATAGGCAGAACTGGTAAAAGAAAGGAGCCAGGGGCTCCTCCCAAGCCATGTGACCCCTGAGGAACAGATCCTCAAACAACATTAAGAGTAAAAATAAATTGGTTTATCTGGGTCAACTGTATGGCCTTATACACCCAAAAGGAAATTATAACCTAAGATTAAAGGGGCCAATATAATTTTTTAGGAGTCCATATGTATAGCTAAAGGCTACATAACAAGGTATAGCTAAAGGCTAACAAGAAACAATGCCAGATAGGAGATACCTTCCTTTGAGTCTTTTGGGGTTGCCCAAAAGACTCCCAGACAGTAACCCAGCATAGAACTTGGACCCCAATCTTATCTAAAGGAATGTTGACAATTGATTACTGCTAGATGAGGAACAGCTGACCCTCCTAAAACAAAGACCTCTAGATAGGCTGACTAGATTCACCAGAAGGGCAAGTAGTGGGGAATGGCTGGGGTGCCGACAACACAGCAGACAGTATCAGGGATATCAGAGTATAAGGGCTCTAGTTGGGGGAGGGAGGGTATGGGAGGTTGCTATCTGGGAAGTGGGTGTATAGTTGAATAAGATGGTTTGGGGTGTTCTGTGTGATATACACACACAGAAAATAAATCAACAAAATTTTTAAAATGTATTATATTTGAGGAGGAAGCATGAAAGTTTACATCATGTTAATTAGTAAAAGTGATGAACATTACCATTGAAATCTACCCGATGCTTTTATAGACATACACAGGTGCCAAGGATCTGAGTGCAAATGATTAGGACTAGTAATAATCAGACACATACAGATTAGAGATGCATGCACCAACCTCTCAGTGTTAGTAGTAAAAACAATGAATCTTTCTATAAGAAACATATTTTAGAATGAAATGGAGATCTTTTTTGAGAGTTAGAAACTCATTCAATTTTATGTCTTACAGGGCTTATACTGAGTTCAATATTGTATAACTGTATTGATTCAACAGCAAACCTAGAAATTTTATAACCACTTTTGAAGGAGCTGTATCTTTGCTCTGGAAACTGTTATTGGGCATGATAAAGCTGTAATGATATGCTTCTTCTAAACAAAATAAAAAATAATATTTTTAAAAATGTAGGAAACATGCCGGGTGTGGTGGCGCACACCTTTAATCCCAGCACTTGGGAGGCAGAGGCAGGCGGGTCTTTTTGGGTT
>NW_008355789.1:413555-455169 GCF_000622305.1 Nannospalax galili | reverse complement strand
GTATGAAACTGTGTATTTTAACAACGAAGTGGAGATCTTTTTTAAACGTTAAAACCTCATTTAATTTTATGTCTTATAGACTTTATAATGAGTAAAAGATTGTATAAGCGTATTAATTCAACTGTAAACCTAAAAATGTATAGCCAATCTTGAAACAGAGGCATCTTAGCTCTGGAAATTGTTATTGAATATGTCGATGCTATTGTCATGAAATGCTGCTTCTAATTATGTGATTATTAAATAAATA
Organism: Nannospalax galili; assembly: GCF_000622305.1. Taxonomy (NCBI): domain Eukaryota; kingdom Metazoa; phylum Chordata; class Mammalia; order Rodentia; family Spalacidae; genus Nannospalax; species Nannospalax galili. Next base: position 454,922 of record NW_008355789.1, on the reverse strand, counting down.
ATTTTTAAAAATTCACATCACATCACCTGGGGAGTTAAATGCACTACATGACTTCAGTTTCCTGCCATTCCTCATCAGGTGGCCTGGGCAGCTGTGGCTGAGGATTCACATCTCAGATGTCAGCTACTAGATCCATTCTTCTGTGTCACGTCTTGAATTTCAAGTCTCTGGTTTTTGCTGTCACTTACAGATTTGGGACAGTGTTACGTACAGGGATGTTCATCCAGTCTTCTGTTGTCCTCTGTGGTCAGGAGTATGCATGCTGCCTGTAGCTCAGGCCCATTCAAGGTAAGGATGACACCTGGAGCCAAGGATGGCATTGCCTCCCTAGAGCTGCCTGCCCCTCTGCTGGTGACACACTTCTCTGCCCCAGGAGAAGAGAGGTGCTTCTCACTAAGGATCCTCATTGTTCATTTGGAACTTTGGGAGAACAGGTAAAGTTCCCAAACACACTGCAATGGGTAATTTTTTTTTTTATTTTTACAAGAGTGGCTTCTCTTCCAGGAGCACTTACCTGGTTTTAGCCTCACTTCTTTTTCCCAGCAGTACAGAACTTCATATGAGACAGTACGCTGTTCAGCCACTTAAGTTTCATGTGAACTTTCTGCTCACTGATTTTCTTTATATCAGCCCCTGATCAAGAGCATTGCTGGGGACCCTACCCCATGTTAAATCTTGCCAGGAGTGTCTAACCTAGAGTACATTCTGGTAGCTTGCAAGGGGACAACAGTGTGACCACTAATATACTCTTCCTCCAAGGTGACCAACACCAGGCCCTGTGACACCAGTGTGAAGGACAGAATTGCACAGATGATGTTTACCAAGTCAAATTGGATTGGGGGACATTCTGATCCCTAGCACCATGTAAAAGCCAGGCAATGTGGCCCGCATCTGTAACCCCAGTGCTGGAGATGCAGGTTAGGTGGGTCCCTAGAGCTTACTGGCCAGCCAGGCTAACCAATACGTGCTCTTCACACTCAGTGAGAGACCTTATCTCAAAATATAAGGTGGAGAGGCTAGAGAGATGGCTCAGTGGTTAAGAGCACTGACTGCTCTTGCAGAAGACCTGGGTTTGATTCCCGGCACCCACATGACAGATAACAACCAGTTCCAGGGGACCCGATGCCCTCTTCTGCTCTCTGCAGGTACTGCACAATACGGGTGCGCTTATATACACGCAGATATGTCATACACATAAAATGAAAATAAATTAAAACAAGGTGGCGAATGATAGAAAAAAGACATGATGTCAACCTCTGGCCTCCCACATGCATGTGCACATGTGTGCTCACAAAGTTGAGCACACATATAGAGTACATACACACTTCCAAAAAGTAAAATTTAAATTTTTAAAAGTGAGTTTATTTTTATTTTATGTGTATGGGTGTTTTGCCTGCATGTATGTAGCTGTCCCCTTATCCTGCAATGCCCATAGAGGCCAGAAGAGGGTGTTGGATTACTTAAAACTGGAGTTACAGACAGTTGTTAGCCCCTGTGTGGGTGCTGGGAACCAAATTTGGATCCTCTGCAAAAGAAGCCAGCATTCTTAACCACTGAGCCATCAAAGTAAAATTTAAATTAAAAAAAATCAGAAGATGGCAGAGCATATATTTTTTTCTAAACCCAAATTTGCAGGACCAGGGGCTGTCTGAGTGTCCCTTCCTCCTTGCTTTGTGAACTCCGATTTCTAGGATCAGCTTCCTGGAATGGGGGCTGCCCTACTCCAGGGACAGAGGAACTCCACCTTGGAAACAGAGGTGAACGAATTCTTGTACTTGTACTTCGGTGACCTCTGGGACCTATAGAAGCTGCCACAGTGGCCCCTGAGATGTCAAGGTAATCAACCCTGTATCTCCTGCGCAGACACCTTCACTCCTCTCCAACTCCTCCTCAGATATTTTGTAGCCTTTGCAAGTGTAGCCTGGCTCCTAGTACTCTGGCTACCATGCCTCCATTAAGAGGCCCCTAGTATTCTTGTTAACAAGGGTTTGCCGCACCCAGGCTTGTGTTTACAGGCTTACTGAAAATGCATCCCCAAAGCACACCTATTTTCTTATGAAAGTCCTTATGTGGGACTCCTGGTGACCACTAAAAAACCTTCCTACAGTGTGATGCCTGCAGAAGTGAAAAACAGTGTTGACAGGCCCAGGTTGGATCTAAGTCACAGTCACAGAGCTCTGAGATACCCAGGAAGACAGACTCATTTTCCTTAAGTGCCTGTCTTGCTAATTATGCACAGAGATATATGGAGGCAGTTTAAACCAAATGATCAGACTGCTTGCCAGAGAACACAGTAGCAGCCCAGTACTACTACAATAGGAGCTGTGGAGGGGTGGTTAGAAATCAGGGAGAAACCTGACATGCCGGGAGGGCACCTGTCCTGGTCCTCCAGCAGGACAAAGTGACCTCTGTATCTGGGTGGCATGGCATCCCCATCCATAGGCACTTAACATCTATCCTGGAATGGAATGCTCTGAGCCCTCCTCCCTAGCTACTGGGTGATGTGGCATCCCCATCCATAGGCACTGAGGGGTATCTTAACATCAGTATCTGAATGGGATGCTCTGAGCCCTTCTCCGTTGCTACTAGAAGGAATCCATTCTTGCACGGGAGATTCTGAGACCTGGTGAATGTTCCTGAGAGTCCCACGTGATCACATGCGGCCTTGTTCACTTGCTATGTTGTGCTGTGCTGTGCTGTACTGCACTTTGCTTGAGGCAGAGGCTCAGGTGTAACCCCCTAAACAGTGTGGCTTCAGATGTCCTTGCCCCACATTCTTAATATACTACCAGGACTTCCATTTTCCAGTTACTACAAGGCTCTGTAACAGCTGCTACCATGTGTCCAAAGTGACAAGAGGCAGGCCTGAACCTCAGGCTTCCATCCAACATGGTACAGCAGCCTGGGCCCTTGGGTGCTGTCTTGTCCTTCCCAGCAGGTCATGTGGAGTAGGGTGTGTGTGGCTGAAAGGGAATCCTGGGGTGCATGGGATGTATGACAAGGAGTTAGGGCGAGGTGGTAGCACATACAGGGGCAGGGGTGTGGGTAAGAGGGACTCAGAGATTGTGCAGACTTTCCCAGCTTCACTCCTGGGTTCCCCAAGGTTCCCCGGTAATCTTGACATGCAGTGGGTCCGCTTCCTATTGGGACCCCAAAACACAGGCTTTTTGCAAATTCCCACAGGTGTAGTAGAAAGCACGTTTCCCCTTGGGGTGGCTGGCTTAAGCTACGCTCATGCCTAAAGTTGGGAATCACCAAATCTTTCAAAAGATAGAGGCCACACGGGAAATAATAAAAAGGCATGTTTTGGGGTGCGAAGGGTGAGAGGTGGCCTTCCCTCCACCCCATAGCAGGACTCAGGGAAAGGAGTGCTGGTGCCTACTGGATCAGAAGCCAGGCAAGGTGCCAGAGTGGAAGGGATGCTGGATACTAGGTACTGGGGACTCAGCACTCAGCATGTCCCCTGAGGGTTGGTCTTCTGAACTCAGGTAAGGTGAAGGCAGGGGCTGGCTCCTACGTCTCAGTCCTGCAGCTTGGCAGATGGCCCCATTCCTGTTGTCTGGGCCAGCAGCAAGAACCCTAACCCTTAGCCACTGTGAAAAGGAAAAGGGACAGGTAGGGGACTCTCAGTTGACCTGAATTTCTCAGACATATGGAAGTCTCCATCACCGCTTTGGGGAGTTAAGAGATTTCAAATGAGGTGAGTTTTAACTGGCCATTTTGGGGAGTGGTTATTTGGGATCACAGTGAATAATGAGATGTCTGCAATGGTTGTCACCTAGACAACAGGGGCAGCAGCATCACCCCCAAAATTGTACTTACTGGTCATTCATGTTCCTTCTGGTTTTTGCTTTGGCTGTAGCATGGCTGAATGAAAGGGGGCCATTTTACAAGGTGGAAAACCTAGAGAAGAAATAGGACACCAGGAAGGAAAAAACTAATATTAGGACAGCACTTCCAATCCTCCGTCCACAGTCTGCAAGTTGGCATCTGAGGCAGCCACCAGGGAGGAGTTGTCCCTGTGTGGGGGACTGGTGGAACTTTCAGGTGGCACCAGGGATGGCAGGAGCAGGTGCTGGCAGCCAAGAGATGTGATCCTGTTTATGTAAAAGAAATTGGGAAACAAAGCCCAGCTTCCTGCAAATACTCCTCCAGCATGCCAAGATGAGAGCCGATGGAGAACACACACAGGACAGACAGAGGAAGCAGAGGTCTGAGGACTGCCCTGTGCCCCTAACTTCCTACCTGTGACTCGGGCTGGAGGTTCCAGTATTTACCATTCTCCCCACACACATGTGAGCACAGGCTTGTGCAGCTGGGAACCCTCACTGCTGTAGGGGACAGATAGGAGCTTGGATACCCATGAACTCTGCCCCTCTTTCTCAAGATACAAGTTCCCAAGGTTCCTCTGAGACCCTCATTCCCAAGATCCTCGCCCTGCTGGTCTGGCTCGGAGGTCCTGGACAGGACAGCCTCAGTTCCACAAGCTCACTCTTTGGTTTTCTCTGTATCATTCCATGGTTGTCTCAGGAAGAAGGATGCAGGGAGGGAAGGATGCATTTGTCCTGTTGGAAGTCTGCACATCCCTAAGTGGCTGAGTGCCTGGGGACTGGGCTCTGTTCTCCAATCTCTCTCCCGCCTAGGACCTCTGAGCCCAAGGCTAACCTCTCTGCTTCTACTTCTCAGAAACAAAGAATTTGCAAATAAGAAAGCTTTGAACAATTTGCTGGCAGCAGTGGGTATGAACTTATATTCCATTAAGGAATAGAAGCTTAAACACATTATAAAGCAATTTTCTGTGAACTTGAAAATCATCTAGTAGTTCTATTATTTTTACCTTGATGATGTATCGTTAGTTCCTTAAGTAACACAAATTCTGGAGTATATCACCAATAATGAGTTTCTGTATATGCAGCAAGGGAGGGAGGGAGCGGAGAGGAGCGAACACCTCAGAGGCCGCCATAGGGTGGGAAGGCTTCACGTGGGAACCAACACTTCCCTTCAATGCTCATAGATGCAGAGGTACAGCCTTCGAGTCCTGTTGTTGCAGATAAATGTTACTGCATGTCGCCATGTTACTGATAATCGACTAAACGGATAATGATGAAGCTAAATTAATAGCAGTCTGTAGTTAATAGAAGCTAATTAAAACCATTGTCACTCAGGATAGCAGCCCTTCAGATTCCACAAGTGTGCATTTATGAGGAGCCCTGAAACACATGAGTGCCACCAGAAGCCTTAGGAAGGCTTAGCATCATTCTCCTCCACAGATTCTGGAAACACAGGGCACTTAGTTTGTTTTATATGATTGAGAAAGAGCTATTCATTAAAACTCCTCCTGGAGGTCCTCAAAAATCTAAAAATAGATCTGCCATATGACCCAGGTATACCACTCTTGGGTATTTACCGAAAGAACTCCAAGTCAATATCTCACAGAGACACACATGCATGTTTACTGCTGGGCTGTTCACAGTAGCTCAGTTATGGAACCAACCTAGGTGCCTACAACAGAGGCTGGATAAAGAGGATGTGGTGTGTATACTCAGTGGAATTTTTTCGGCTATGAAGAATGAAGTTCTATCATTTGCAGGGAAATGGGTGTGACTGGAGATCATCTTATTAAGCTAATTATGCCAGATTCAGAAAGGCAAATACTATTTTCCCTCATTTGTGGATCCTAGATTTTATATAGCTGTGTAAAACCACATATGTACATATGGCGTGACAGTCTAAACGAAACTGTGTAGGGGAACAGAGAAGACTAACCACAGGGGGAGGGGACAAAGGATAAGGTGGGGACATGGGGGGATGTGCTCAAAATATGTTACATGCTTATATGAAAATGCCCTTATGGAATCCAATGCCATAACAATGAAAAACAGAGCAATTAAAAACAATAAACAAAAAACTCCTGAAAAGGGAACCATATTTGCTTGCAAATGTCCCTAGGCTCAACGGGATGGAATTGGGGTAGAGCTTTTGAGGGCGAGTAGGGTCATGGGAGGCCTTGTCAACTCCTGTGGGAGAAAGCCAAGAGGAGGGGTGTTTGAAACCCTCTCTCAGCTCTGTGACCTCTCTGTGAAGATCTGTGACCGTCTAAATGCTCGTGTCCCCTCAAATTCCTCTATTGAAGCCTAAACCTCCATTGTGACTATGTCTGCAGGCAGGGGAATTATACAAGTGATCATGTGAGGTTGTAAATGTGAGGTCCTGATCCAACAATTAGTGTCCTTATAAGAAGCAGCACTCTGCCAGGCTAGTGGTGCACACCTCTGATTCCAGCACCCAGGAGGCAGAGGCAGACAGATCTTTGTAAGTGCGAGGTCAGCCTGGTCTACATAGCATGTTCCAGGCCAGCCGGAGCTACAAAGTGAGACTGTCTCAAAATAAGAAGACAAAAAAGAAGAGGAGGAAAAGGAGGAGGAGGAAGAGGAGGATGAGGAGACACTAGGGTCAGTGAGATGACTCAGCTGGTAAAGACACAAGCCTGATGCCTTGACTTCAATCCCTGGGAGCCACACAGCAGAAAGAGAAAACCAATTCCAACAAGTTGTCTTCTTACCTCCATATGCACACTGTGGCACACATACACTGTGGCATCGTGTGCTCTCATACACATACATACATACATACACACACACCAAACAAATACATAAAACTTTTTTTAAAAGATGAGGCACCAGAGAGTTCTCTGTGCCTAGGGCTCACATAGTGAGAAGGCAGCTTTCTGAGAACTAGGAAGAGGTCCTTCCCCAGACACAGAAGCCTGCAGGCTCTAGATCGTGAACTTCCAGCCTCTAGAACTGTGAGAAAATGAGTGCGTGTCATTTAAATCACCAGTGTGGTTATGGCTGCTGAGCAGGTGAAGACAGTCTCTTACATTTACCAACTGCTTCCTCTCACCTCAAAAGGGGCCTGGGTACAAAGGGCTTGTAGAGGGAACAGGGGAGGGCTACAGAGAGGAGGCTTGGCTTTGATGGACCCCTGGGTAGCTCAGGAAGGCCCCAGGGCAAGTGAGGAGTGAGGAAGGGAGTACTTCAGATCAGGAGAGCTGGGGACTCCCATAGGCTGTGTGACATTGGCAATGTGGAGGCAGCAGGGCCTCAGAGGACAGCCAGAGACATTCACAAGGACGTGGTTGACAATAACCTCTGACAGTCATGTAACTAGGTGTTGGTAAGGGGAACCCAGAGGAAGTAGACAGGGAAGGGCAGGCCTGTGACTGTGACTAGGAGCTGGGGATGATGGGCTGGGGCTGGGGGTTCAGGCCCCCAAAGTATAGCCACAGCCCCTTTGGGAACCACTGCCAGTCACTGGGGTCTCTGTGTTCTTCAGTTTGCAGTCTGGATCTCAGACACTGGGATGGCCTCAGTAAGAGGCTGTATTTGTGACTGAGTCTGGCCCAGCCACAGCAGAGCCAGCGTACCTGGGGCTGCTGCTGCTGAAGGTAGTAGAGCCACTCTGCCTCCCTGAGCGGAGTTTACCACCTACTTGTCTTTTATCATAGTCTTCCCCGCCATGCCTACGGCCAGCCTGGCCTTCAACCTGCCACCCCGCCTTCCTCTTCCTTGCTTCTAGACCACCTTTAACCCAGGACTTCCTAGAAGGGGTGGAGGATGATAGAACATCAGAATTGTCTACAAGGCTCTCTCTAGGTGGGGCTTGCCACTCCTCCCTTCAAGAACCAAGTCCACCTCCAGCCCTTGCATCTGGGATGGGCTTTTGACTCTCTGTAGACCCCAGAAGGCTGTGGCTAGGACATGCCCCACTTTTGAGCTTGCACCTACAATGGCCTTCTGCACCTCTGTTCTCTGTCTTGTAGTGACAACAGGCCAGATCCATCTCCCGCGGGTAAGGGGTCATGTGGCACAGAGCCCAGCCGTCCCCACTGTCCCCAAGGAGGCTCAGGATATGGGAAAGAATCTGGCCAGGTCAGCAGTCTCCAAACTCCCCAGATTTGAGTCTAAGGGCACAGGGAAGGACAGTGGTCTGCAGCCAACAGAATACTTATTATGCAAACCCTCCCTGCACAAGGAGGTAACAAATTACCCCAACTCCTAGGGCTTCTAGAAGCTCCTCTGGCTCCCCACTGTAGGTCTGCAGAGCCTCCCCAACCCCTGCCCTGCTCCCTGGAGTTAACCAGCACATGTCACTGAGTACGTATGAACATATATAGTAAAACTCAAACACCACAGAAATGTTGAAACAAATTTATAGTTTTTTTTTAATCACTCAAGATTTTACTACTGAAAGATAATAGCTATTAATATTTAGGAGACTTCAAAGCATCCATCTCTCCTGCTTTCTTTTGCTCTTAATGAATATGATTTAATGCAATGTCACATTATAGAAATAGTTTAGGAACCCACAATTTTGCCCAAGCAGCGCACAAAGGCCGTCCTCCCACATCAGTGCACATGGCTTTCCTTCTCTGGTATTTTGAGGCCCGATGGTAGCACTGATACAGGCCGGTCATGACTTCGCTATGGTAATCCACTCAGGGTTTAGATCATCTGCATGTTGCTCCCTTGAATAACGAGCTCTCTATCGACTCCCTTGAGGGAAGAAAGCCACCCACCTTTCTCGTTGCCATCTGACTGCCCCATATCTCCTCTAGTCCTAAGCTGACCAGAAAGCCACTTGCAAGTTAGAAAACAAGACCAGCCAGCCTGCAGCTCCTTGAGGGCAGGGCCAGGCTTCAGGACTGGAGGGGTTAATTAAAGATGGCTTGAGAAATCTATAAACACCCGGAAATGACTGGCATGTGCTAATTTCTCCTTTAGTATTCACAATGGCATTCTGTTAATTAAGAAGTGCTGGGGCCCAGGGGAGGCAGCGGACCTGGCGTTCTGGTGCTGGCAGGCCTGGCAGGCTGCCCATTCTGGGCTTTCTGGGGGCACCAGGGTACAGTGTGACCTTGAGGGCACAGGCCAGGGACAGCCTGACCCTTGAGGAGCTTCTCCGTCTACTGGCAGACAGCAGCTAAATTTAGGCTTCCTTTTTGTGAACCTTGATGCCTGTCAGCTCTGATGAAAGAGGCTGGAGACCATGAGGCCTAGTGAGAGTGTGGGGCCTCCTATTTCCCATAGTGTCCTTGCCACAGGCTTGGCCAGGGGCAGGTGGATCACATTCCCCCTCTACAGCAGATAGAGAAAGCAAGGCTGAACTGAGAGCTCCCGAGCAATTAAGGCTACTTACTTGGGTGTGGTGGGTAGGAGGGTCTACCTACTGCTTCTTGGCTGTAGGGAAGGACTGCAAGATGGAGATGCCTCCTCTAGATACCTCCCTCTGTCCCCCTTCATCCCAAGCTCACTCCCCCCTCCCCTATGAACTCTAAGAAACTAGGACTGAGCTAGAGGTCTGGCCTAAGGCACCATGCACAGATGAGGACAGCAAAGACAGTCTGGACATAGGTATGTATGTGTGTGTGTGTGTGTGTGTGTGTATGTGTGTGTGTGTGTATGAATGTATGTCCTGTACCTGAGTGATGTCTGGTCTACACACATGGTTTGCATACCATTGTGTGTGTGTGTGTGTGTGTGTGTGTGTGTGTGTGTATGCGTGCGTGCACATGCATGCATGTGCTTGTGAATGCGTGTGGATGCTAGTACCCCTCTCAGGCTATGAGTTGTTGGGCAAGCTACTTGCATCTCTGTAATACATTTCCTCATTTGTAAACTGTGATGATCATAGCCATTTCACAGCAGCAAAGACTATGTGAATGTCCATGAGAGACTCAGAGCATCATTTGGCATCCAGAAGAGCCATTATTAGTTGCTTGAACAGCATCTCTAGCCTGGGGCTTCCTGCCCTCTTGTGATACTCTATTTGCTTGGTAAACTCCTATTCATCCTCTAAGACCTATGTAAGATTGGGCAACATCAGGGCCACACCATTGTGCACAAGATTTCTCCTTAGTGTCCTGGGCTCAAGGACAAGGACCTCAGTCCCTAAAAGAGCAGAGAACAGAGAGGAGCCCCATAGTGCAGATAAACAGGTCAGTGGGCTTTCTAGTTTGATTTCTGTTTCTGTGATCAAATGCTGACCAAAAGCAGCTTGGAGGGGAAAGGGTTTATTTGGCTTACAGGTTACAGTCTATCATTGAGGGAAGCCAAGGCAGGAACTGGAGCAGAGACAGCAGAGGAACACTGCTTACTGGCCTGCTCCCCCTGGCTTGCTCAACTCCTACAGCACAGGCCCACCTGGCCAGGTGGTGGCACCGCCCACAGTGGTCTGGGGGCTCCTGCATTCAAGAAAATGCCCCACGGACATGCCATAGTTCATGGAGGAAATTTCTCAGCTGAGGTTCCTTCTTCCTAGGTGTGTCAAACTGACAACCAACATTAGCCCTCACAATGTGGTTTGCACACATTGTGCAACAAGGCACATGGACAAAATGGGCACCCAGGCACTACACACAGTCTGCATGGATACAGGGGTGCAGAGACTGTCTTCAACATTCCAGGCACAGAACTCATGGAGACAGCCTTTGCACACACACACTGCACACAAGCGTAAACCCTCCACTGTGAACAATACTAATGTTACAGGCACGATTTGTACTCACACCCTTTGCAGCAGATAAAGCACACAAACAGGACACACAGTACTTTGTTCATGCATGTATACAGAATTCATACTTTGACCACAAATATTGTGTGTACACAATGCAGGCATACCCAGAACGCACACGTGCACACAGGGGACATGTCCATTATATGCAAGGCAGCATAGGACAGTACATGGTGTGTGCATACACCAGACAGCCCCTAATGCCACACCAGCCACACATACAGGCCTAGAACTGTCCCTGGGGAAACTCATCCTGAGACAATCCCCTCCCTTTAACCTTCAGCGCTGAAAGCTGCATTGGACCCACAGACGGGGAATTAATTGGTGTCATTAACATGTGGCAACAATAATGACTTTCATCGATCCCTGTGGCAGATGTATGGCCAGAGCTGGGAGCCCTGAATCTGGGTCCAGACCTCCCTCGCTGCACCCTGACCTTTGGTTCAGCTACACAGACCTGAGTGGGCCCACTCTGCAGTCAGAGCACAGGGGGGAGACAGAAATGTAAACCTGGGCAATAACAACTTGTCCATGATCACTGGGCTGCCAGAGACTGGGGCCACTGGATGGGCAAGGCTCAGCATTTGACCCTCGTCCTCTTCCTCCTCCTCTTTCTCTCTCCTCCCTCTCCCCTTCCCTTTCCCTTCCTCTGCTCTCCCCTCTGCCCTCTGCCTCTCCTTTTCCTCCTCCTCTTCCTCCTTTTCCTCCTCTTCCTCTTCCTCCTCCTCCTCTTCCTCCTTCTCCTCCTCCTCTTCCTTTCTCTTCCTCCTCCTGGTCTCCACCCTCTCCCATCACCATCTGTGGAAGAGACCACTCAGTCCCTTCTTGCCTCCCAGACCCTGACCATCTCCCCTGGCTGTTCCCAGTCTCTGTCCTCTATCTTTAGTAGACTGAGACCATGAGGTGGAGGACATGGCCTATGGGGAAGGATGAAAGCAAAAGTGTCCCCAGGAGGGCAGACTGGCCAGTACACTCCTGCTCCTTCTTCAAGGTGCCATGCCTACTGGGTTGTCTCCACCCAGCCCTTCTGGTAGATGTTAATGCCCTCCTTCCCCACTGTGCTGCAAGGTCTTTGTGGACAGACTTTGTTCAATTGACCACTGTAGCTATTTCAGACTTAGTACAGAACAGGCAAATAGTAGGTGCCTAAGAGATGTTGAATAAGTAGATATAGACTGAGAGACAGACAGATGGAGCAGCTGAACCCAGAGCAGGCAGCTCAAATGGGTAGGGGTGTTGGTAACATGCACTCTGGAGCCAGGGGTTAGAATTGGGCCCAGGGACCACACAGGCTTGACTGATACACTGAGGAGTCTGGGCTCTCTACACTTTCCAGGAGCCAGGCTCGCTCCTTCTATCTGCCCCCACCCCAGGAAGGGAGCAAAGAAGGGGAGCCAAGGCCCCTGCAGCTGGTATAGCAATGCAGGCGGACTGGGAAGAGGATGTTTCATGATGTCCAAGGGATAGGATTTAAAGGAGAATCCAGACGGTGGCACCCAGCCAAGCCCATCCCTGCAGCCCCCTGAAGCCTAGCCTGGGTCAGGGCTCTGGGGACGCCCCCAGACTGCCTGGCTGCACTGAATTTGTTACTGTCACTGCAGTTCCAGGGCTTCTAATGAGCTGCTAATGAGTTGTCAGCTAATTATGAGAATTAAATGGGGCAGCCAGGCTGGGCTGAAGGCTGGGCTGAACTGAGCATTTGCTGAAAGCTTCCGGGTTGCCAGGGGTAGGGGAGATTCCTGGCCTCTCCTCCTATACAACTGACTTTGCATCTGCCCTCACAGGAGTAGGGTGGGGTATCTGTCTTGAAGAAAAAGAAGAGCCCCAGCCCAGTGCCCCAGAACAAGGCAAGGTGCCATCTCACAGCTGGAAGAATGGCACTCAAGATGGTTTTGGGCAGGGCAGCCTGACCTCAAGAGGGAGAGAGTGGCTGAGGGACTGAGTCTGCCTCTGTGTTACCTAGAGCAGCTTCCTCTGAGTGTAGTCTGTCTTCAAGTCAGTGAAATAGTTCTAGAGGAAACAGCATGGCCTTCCAGGTCCTGCCTCCCAGTCCAGCCCAATCACATCCTCTCTTTACACATGTGGCTCTGATGTTTCCCAGATCTTTGGGGGTAGCAACTTGGCTGGGGTCACATGAAATCACTTGGAAAACCAAGTAGAGAAATCTTCAGCCAACAAAAATGAGTGCATATGTTGACAAGGACAAGTGTACAGCAGTCTTATGGCAGAATCAGACTAGAAATAATGGCAATATGCTACGAGATGGGATAAAGAAATTGTGTTTGAGCAAGGTGTAGTAAACAACAACATACAAGCTGTCTTCATTTTGGGTGTGTTAGGTTCCAATTTGCACGAATTTCAGTTACTTTAGTTAAATGTAATACCAGTCTCCACAAAGATGCTCAAATTCCTGTCGGCATGGTACACTTGGTTCTTTCTTTTTTTGAGACAAGGTCTTATGTTGCCCAGGTTGGCCTCAAACTCGCTATGTAGTCGAGGATGACCTTGAACTTCTGATCTTCCTGCCTCAACCTCCTGAGTGCTGGGATCACGGAGAGCCATCATCGTGCCTAGGATCAAACTGAGGGCTTTGTGCAAGCACTCTATCAGCTGAGCTCTATCTCCAGCCCAGCAGGCGCATTATTAGCCATGAGTGACTGAGTAACCGTGCAGAGCACAAATTCCTTGCTAACTCTTCAGTTCATGGATTGCTACACGAAGAGCAGGTGCAGATCATAAGCTCCACCTCACCTTACCACATCTCCCAGTCTGCCATTAGACAGACTGCCATTGGGTACCTGCTGTGTACTTCATGCACAGACAGCCAAGTGTGTAGCTCTGCTGCCACTTTACTTCCACATTAGGAACTCATGTGGTATTTCATAAAAATCCTGACGGGAAAGAGGACTTAGTTAAAGAGATGAAAGGAATGAAAACCAATAATGCTAGAAGTGACACATGACTCCGAGATCAATGGAATTATGGGAGAAACAGCAGAGCGATGCTGCCACCACCGTTTGACTGTAGATGTGTGAAGGGACTTTCAGTATACATAAGGGGTGTGGCAAAAGGATGAGGACATCCCAAGGAAAGTGACGCTCACAAAAGCTTTCACACAAAGCCAGCGTTCATAGTTCACAACATTGAAAACACATAGGATAAAATGTTGGAAACGGGGCAGGGAGAGAGGAAGTAGATGGAGAGATATCACAGCCAAGTGCGAGTCTCACAACCTGAGGACCTGAGTTCAATTTCCAGAACCCATGGAAAAAATGCTGGCATGGGGTTGCATGCTTGTAACTCCAGAGCTTGAGAAGTAGACAGAGGCAGACCTCTGGGGTTCACTGGCCAGCCAGTCTAGCCTAATCAGTATGTTCCAGGTTCTAGTGAAACATCATGTCTCAGAAAATCATGACAGGGACTGGGGAGATGGCACTTGCCACCAAGCTGACAACCCAAGTCTGATCCTCGGGACCACATGGTGAAAAAAACTGAACGAGCTCTGGCAAGTTGTTTGCTGATTTCTACACATGTTGTGCCATGCAGATGCCCCTACACATGGAGACACATATAGAATAAATAATGTAAAATAAATTCAGACACTAAGTCTTTTAGTACTTACCAAGCTACAGTGTACAAAAATATTCAAACAATGAAAAGCATAACTTTAAATTCAAAATTAAGAATTGATTAATCAAAAAATTCAACAATGGCAACTGAGGAATGGCACTTGAGGGTCCTACACATAGACACCTGCATGCACAGGAACATACCACACATGCACACACACCTGTACACACATATCCCGCAATATTAGAAACAGATCCAAACTCAGAAAACAATGACAGTTTACCAAGGTGTGCACAAGCTCTTGCCCACATTGCAAGCTACAGGAGTCCTATTCAAATTGTTCTTGCAAAGTTTTTTATGAAGAAACAAAGCCCTTTAATTCTTAATGTTTCGAATGCATTAAATTGCAATGCACTAAATATATTAGCTTTGCAGTTTCGAATTTTCCATTGTACATTTCTAACCAACTATAAGTTTTTTTCACGTTTTGACAAAAGCTTTTAAAGATTGCAAAGCATTTATTCCCCCACTGATTATTAAGATTGTGGTTTCAGCCTGAACAGTCATTTCACGGTCCCCACCCAGGAAGTCAAGCCAGGATGGCTGGCGCACAGTGACACAGACAAAACTTACAGATATATGGGGAGAGAGAAAAGCCAGATGCTCAGATATGCACAGTTATAAATTCCAAGACAGGCAACACTGATCTGTGAGTGTAAGCCAGAATGTGGCTGCCTAGGGGAGGTAGGGGTTAACAAGAGGGGTCACAAGATAAGCTATTGGGATGCCTGTATATTCTAGATCTTGATTTGGGTGGTAATTTCTAAAATTATAAGAAAAAAAATCACCACTCTGCACATTTGAATTCTTGGTATTACTGTATATAAGATCTGTATCTTTAGATATAATTCTTAAATAAAACGTCTTTGTGTGATGCTGATGATAGAAGCAAGGGCCTCACATGTGCTAAGCAAGGGCTCAACCACTGAGCTATAGCACTAGCATTTATTTATTTGTTTGTTTATTTATTTATTTGTTTGTTTATTTATTTATTTATTTATTTGGTGTGAAGAGATTCTGAGAATGCCTTGGGGATTCATGTGGCTCCTTCTGTTAGACTTTAGATCTGATTGGTCTTCTCCCTCTTCCAGCTCTTTCTTTGCCTCATTTCTGTGATCTAGCCTGCTGGTTTCCGGCCTTTCTCACCAGCTGATCCTTGGACTCTGCACCTGCTTCTTCCCCCTTCTCATCCCCCACTGAACTTGTCTTACCTGAGGGTGCCTTGCCAGGAGCCCTTCTGCCCTTCCCTGTCTACCCATGTCAATGGTTTAACTATATCAACCTGTCCCCTCACCTTCTTCCTGAAGGAAGGGAGAGGGGGAAGGAAGGGAAAGAAGGGAGTGGAAGGGAGGAAGTTAGGAAGGAAGGTGAGAAAAGAAGAGGGGAAGAAGGAAGGAGGGGGAGAGGAAGGAGAGCGGCAGGGAGAGGGAGAGGGAGGGAGGAAGAAGGGAAGAAGGAGGGAGAGAGGAAGGAAGGGAGGGAAGGAGAAAGGAAAGGAAGGAAGGAAGGGAGGGAGGAAGGAAGGGAGGGAAGGAGGGAGAGAGGGAGGAGGAAGGGAGGGAAGGAGGAGGAAGGGAGGGAGGATGGGGAGAAAAAAGAAAGAAATAGGGAGGAAGAGGGGAAGGAAGGAGAGAAGGAGGAAGAAAGGGAGGGGAAGAGAAAAGAGAGGGAGGAGGGAGACCTGGAGGGAGGATGAGAGAGAGGGACGGAGGGAGGGACGGAGGGACGGAGGGAAGGAGGGAGAGGGATGGAAGGAAGGAAGACGTTCCAACTGCCTAGGCAGAAGGAAGTAGCTTGGGAGAGAAGTCAAGCGAGGCAGGAGCATCTCAGAGAGGATTTAGGCCAGATCTCAGCTCTAGAGAAATGACACCCTATTAAGGCCTTCCCAGCCACTCTGCGTGTCCCTGATGGAGTCTGGGACTCCACACTATTAGCCACAATGGCATTTTGAAATGGCTTTTTTTTTTTTTCTTTGGGGGCGACCAAAAAAGATATTACTAGTTCTGTCATTTTAAAATTTTGTGTTCTTTTTTTTTCCTTTTGGGCGAACCCCAAAGACATTGCTAAGATTTACATTTTCAAATATATGCTGACCTTTTTTTCCTCTTTCTTTGAGTTCATTTGTCATCAGTATATAATTGAATCAATATATTTCCCGATCAGCCCCAAGATTGAATAAGGTCACGGGGAGCCGTGTGTGGGCATTAGGCGTCATTATTTCACTCCGAATGAGCGGCCATGGCACGGAGCAGTCCAGGCGCCAAATGAAATTCTATTAGATTCTATTACACTTTTACAATTATAGAGACGTTCCAATATTACAAGGGGAAATGAAGTCATAATAAAAAAGCCCAGAGGTGTATTACAGAGAAATGGGCACACTATTTTTCTAGTTAAAAACTTGATGGAGGGAGCTTGGCTGGCTTTGGTTGCCGAGATTTGACCTTGCTCTTGAAGCCCCTCAGCTGCCCCTGCCTGTGCCTCTGCTACTCTAGGCCCTGCACAGCAGACACAGAGAAGCCAAGCCAAGATCTGCTCCATTCACAGTGAGCCAGCTCTCAGCCATGGGATACACAGACCATCCTGAAAAGATGTCCTTCCTGGGCAGAGGTCTCCCCCTGAGCCATTCTTGGGAACATTCCAGAGTGTGTAGGTGCAGTAACTGAGTAGGCTGTCTACTATGGTAGATACAGTCCATACGGCATAGGACAAGGTGCCTGACAGTGATGTGGCACATAAGTACTTTGGGGTGACACCCCTTGCCTTGGGACACCCCTACATCCACTGTGTGGAGGCAGCTAGGGGGTCCTGCCACCTCCCCTGATGCTTCCCATCAGAGCAGCACCCCACTCCTCAGCAGAGGTCTGGCAGGGCCTATGTGGCAGGGCTGCCTGAAGGAGCAAGGGCGACTCATTAGGCCTTGAATGATGGGGAGACCTGAGGACAGGGGTAGGACAGAAGATCCCTGAAGCCCACAGCAGGAGAGCCCAGGGTGATGGCAGGTCTGGAGACTGGAAGCTAACTGGCACTTTGAAAGAGTTGGAGACAGAATGTGGAGGGCAGAGCTGAGGGTCCATAATAGGAGGGCAGGAGGAAGGGCCTCACTCAGATTCTAGTACAGAGTTGAGGGGGGTGACTTGGGAAATCTTTGGGCAAGGAGGGGTCTAGTCAGGCCTGGGATGATGGCTGCCTGGGGGAAGGGGGCCATATCTTAGCCTTTCTTCCAATTATTGTGATAAAATACTCTGACAAAAGCAATTTAAAGGAGAAAGGATTTGTTCTGGCTCACAGTTCTAGGGGGATACAGTCCATCACGGTGGAGAAGACACAGCAACAGGCAGGGAAGGTGTGGTGGCAGGCTAGTCACATGATACCCACACGCAGAAGCAGTGAGCAGGAAATGGGCTATAAAGTTTCAAGGCCCTCCCCCAGTGATCTACTTCCTCCTGTGACTCTCCACCATCCAAAGCTTCTGTAACTTTTCCAGTCAGTGCCAGCAGCTGGGAACCAAGTGTTCTAAGTGAACTTGTAGGGGACATTTTCATTTAAACCGCAAGTGGGGACTTGGCGTGGACTGAAGGGAAGTCTGGGCAATGGCTCACAGTGAGATAGGACAGGAGGCCAAGGAGGGAGGCTTACAAGGGTCTCTGGAACTAGGGTGGAACTCAGACAGTAGGTCCAGGCCTAGGGAATGCTGGGATGAATACAGCGACAGGTTCTCTAGGGAAGACCCTGGAGTCCTCAGCTTCTCTGGGGCCCTGTCCAGATACTGCTGGCTGATAAATGGGTCTTCAGGTGTCTCCAGAGCCCTGAAATAGACAGAGTCTTATGCCACATCTGCTCACTTCCCTCTCTCTTGGGGAGGAGTATGTTTTCCCACGCATAGATGGTGTGCTAAATAGAATACAGATGCTTCCCCATCCCCCCCCCCCCCCGCCCAGATTGCTGACCCCTATTTATCCAATGAAATCCTGTCTGGGCCCTGCAATGAAGGGATTTTGTACATACAATTGAAGTGTCCTGTCATCTGACCTTAAAATACAGAGATCCTTGGTTTGAACCATCAGGTAAGCCTAGTCCTTTAAGACTGGAGCATCCCCCCCCCCCATTAGCAGTCTAAAAGGAAGTCAGAAAGATTCAAAGTACAATGATTTGTTGTACTGTATCTAACTTAAAGACAGAGGGGATGAGGATGGCCTCTAGAAGCTGGGAAAGTCCCTGGATGACAGCCCTCAGGGACACGGGGACCTCAGTCCTTCAGGTGAAGTAGCAAGAATGAGCCCAAATGAGGAGTCCCAGCTCCTGATAAGATGTACGGTGCACACCTAATTCAGGCTGCAGGGGACCCCTCACACTAGCTTCGACAGTCTGTGGTATACTATCACCTAGGTACTGTCATAAGCCTCGAAGTTGGTAGTAGTCTGTTGTGTAGCAATGGAAGACTAATCATGCCCCAAGACTTTGCTTTGACAGTGGAAATGACCATGCAGGCTCTGGACAAGGCTTTGTGATTCTGCTTAGCCTCTGTGTCATCTCATGGTCTGAGGAACTTCATACCCAGGGATCAATGGCCTTTCTGCTGGACTCAACAAGCAAGTTTGAACTCAGCAAAGTTCTGCAGCCATGCGCAGCCAACTTATGTCCTGAAGAGGAGCTTCCCAGCCAACTTGCAGCCTGGGAGCAGAATAAATGCTCTCCCAGCCAGAGGTTCAAGGGTGGTTTATCATACAATTATGCTGTGGCAGTAGGTGACCCTTATGGACACTGTCATCTGAACAGCAGCCAGCAGCTGGCTGGGGCAGTGGGGGACACCCTATGTTGTTTGGAGACCCTGGAGTAGATCCCCAGCTGGATGAGCCCTGAAGCCTGAGGGAGCCTGGCCCCAAGGCAGGAAATTCATTTCAATGTCCTCACAACCTCCTGGGCCCCTTCAGGTCACCTTCTGAAGTCACTTCCCATACTGTCCTGCTAGCAACCTCCTTGGGAGGGATCTTCTAAGGTAGCCGGGACTCTGTGGCCTTCATCTTTCCACTGGGGACACACTTGCCTCTCCTTAAACAAATTCTGCTGAGAAAAGCCCCCACACATTTCAGGGTTGGGGCTTTTCTTCTCTCTCAAGCACGGGCAGCTCCACCTGGCCTCTGGCCTTAACACTTTTCAGACACCAGATATTTGGAGGACGAGCCAGGTTATATCCCCTCCAAAATCCCTCTGCTTAAAGCTAGGTGTGTGATGCACATATGCCTGCAGTCTCAACACTCAAGAGGCAGAGGCAGGATGACTTTGACTGAGAGGCCAGCCTTGGCTACTTAGTGAGACCCTGTATCAGAAAGCCAAAGGCGGGGGCAGAAGAAAAGAGACATGAGGAGAGAAAACAGAAGAGAAAAGACACAAAAAAGAAAGGAAAAAGAACCTTTCTCTCTGCCTAGAAATATTTCCTACCACTGGAGGAGATGAAGGGAGAAGTGGAACCATAGGGCCTGAGCTCACCAGAGAAATCCTCACTCCCAAATTTGTCCTTGGCCTTGGGCTTCTATCCCCTGACATCTGGAGGCAAGTCCCCAGATAAGGAGCCCAGGCCCAGAGTAGCTCTGCGTAGCAAGTCACTCCTGAGGTTTCTGCTTTAGAATTTGGGCCTCTGTTTTCTCAACTTCGAGCCTCATCCCAGACCAAAATCTCTCTCTCCCTGCCCTTCAAAAATTTACTCCGAAATAACCTGAAGTTTACAGAAAAGTGGCAAGATCAGTACACATGACTATTTTCACCTGAGTCACTTGAAAATAAGGTGGCTACACAGAGCCCTATCACCTCAGGACATCCTCCTTCCATCCAGCCAGCAAGATGAGTAGGTTGACACTGACTGGCCTTGGTCTTCATACTCCTGTTTAAATTTCACTGGTTGTTCCAATAATGGTCTTGGTAGCATAAGGACCTGGTTTGATGGGTCACAAGTCTCACTTAGCTGTCAAGTTTCTTTAGTGTCCTACAATGTGGACAGTTCCTTGGTCTTTCCCAACTTGCCCTTGAGGTGACAGTTCAGTTATTTGGCAGAATATCCTTTAATTTGGGTTTGCAGACCTTTAGATCCCACTTGGGCAGCCTGACTCTGGGCTCTTCCCACTGGTGCCCCTTTTGGGTCATGTGACCTTAATGCTGTCTGCCTGGCTTTCCTGTAAAATTATTCCTCATCTTTCATGATCAATAATCATGCAAGAAGGCCTTTGAGTCTATGTAAACATCCTAGTCCTCATTAAACTGTCAACTAACTCATGCATGCCAGCATGGATTCACTGTTTCTTGCTTTTCTAAGAAGTTCTAAACCTCCCTTCAGGCTGGTACCTGTGTGACATGTTCCCTTCACTCTTTGTGTACACATATGCTTTCAGGACAACAAGGTGTGCCTGGTTCATCTTCTCCTTTTCCACCCCAGGTCTGAAAGCAGCCATTTCTCCAAGAAGTCCTGGGTCATTTTAGTGGATACACGTGTTTAGAAACTAAGATCTGGATGTAGGGTATACCTTTTGTTAGTGGGGTATCACTGCTCCTGGGCACTCTCAGACTATGCTAAGGAACATATGAGAACAGACTCATCAATCCAGAGCTCACATTGACATTTACACTTGCTCTATCACCTAATCTGGATCTATAGTGGTTCCTCAGCTTCCAATGGGATCATGTTCCATTAAACTCACGGTAAATGGAAACACTGCAGGAGGAAAAGGCATTTAGCACACTGAACCTCCAAGCATGCTGCCTAGCAACAACATGCTCTATGAAGGATCAGTTTTTACCCTCCTGACACTAGGGCTGGCTGGGAGATTCAGCTTGCTGCCACTGTTCAGCCTGGCTCCAGAGAGTATTGTACGTGTTACCAGCCTGGGAAAAGATCTGTATTAGTAACTTCTTTTGCTGCTGAAACCAAATGCCAGACAAGAAGTCACTTAGGGACGGAAATGTTCATTTTGGCTCACAGTTTGAGGGGATCCAGTCTATCCTGGCCAGGAAGGCATGGCAGCAGGAGCATAAAGACACTGGTCACATTGCATCTGTAATCAGGAAACAGAGAACAGATAGGAAGTGAGGCTGGGTTATAAAACCTCAAGGCCTGCCCCTAGTGACTCACTTCCTCCAGGAAGTCTCCACCCCCCTAAAGGGTACACAAGCTTCCAAAATAGCACCACCAGCTGGGGACCAAGTGTCTAGACACATAAGCTTATGGGGTGGGGGCATTTTACACTAAAACCACAGAAAGATCAGAATTCAAAATTCAAAGTATGGCTGTTGCTGACAACCTATCACTTTTGCAGCAACATAAAGTAAAAACATCACCAGTTGGGGATGATGAGTTTATAGAAAGCCATGAGTTCACCTTGATCCCCCAATTCTAATCCAGGATTCTTCTACTTTTCTCCTTCTATCTTGGCAGCTCTCTCCCCCCACAGTGGGTCCCACTGGTCTCAATAATTAGATCAAATTCCCCCCAGTCTCATCTTACCACCACCTGACCCTCCCATGTGGGTCCCCCTTACCCAATCTGCTCTGCCACACATAGTAGATAACCTTTGTCCAGGTCAGACTGTGGACCACTGTGGCAATGCCCTAGATCTAGGTCATGCTGGTCTGCCCTGGGACCTTGTTATAGCCCTCCACCCCTCACCCTATCCCAGCCTATTCTGGCCATTTTGTAGGCATAAATGTACCTGAGAAAACCTTGAACTCTACCTCCCAACCTCTGGCCATTCTTTGGCATTACTCCCCAGGCTTGCATCTCACTGTAACTTGAATTGCATAGGGCCTTAGCTGGAGGGCAGAAGAGACTTTGACCCCTGCCCCTGATGGAGCAGATCTGACTGAGTCAGTAGCCACCTAATGCCCCACCCACCAGTGCACTGGGCAAGGCAGCATGCACCTATAATCTGAGCACTGGGAGGCAGAGATGAAGGATTCCTTAGAGCTGGCCAGTCCAGCAGAATTTCAAGCTCCAGATTTAGTGAGAGACCCTGGTTCAAAAAAAAGGTGGGGAATAATTGAGGAAGAAATCTGATGACAACCTCAGGCCTCTATGCACATGTACATGAACAAATACACACACACACACACACACACACACACACACACACATACACAAAGGTCTACCAGTTTCCTCAAGTTTTCACAACCTGGGGTCCTAGCTTATGCCAAGGTTGAGACATACCCTCCCCCTGGGCTGTGATCCCCAGGCTCCAAACCCTGATATCTAGTACTGTGAGTGTCCCTGCAGGAGAAGGAGAGGGCAGTGCTCAACACAGTTCTAGGGCCACTTAAAGGCAGCGATGGTAGGGGATTTGGATGACTGGGTGACAATGGGTGTCACACTGGGTGAGCAGAGGCTGGGAACCTAGAGGAGACATCTTTGAGCTAAAGCTGGGAAAACAGGCTGAGTGTGACCAGACCCTGGGTGTGGAGGAGCCTGGGCCCTGGAAAGCCAGACTTCAGAGTGGCTGGCTGCCCAGAAGAGCTCAGCACTAGTTTTCTGGCTTCAGTCCCCACAGATCTGCACACAGCTCCTAGTGTGAATTCAGGTGCACGTGGCCACCATCAGCTCCTCTGAGCAGACAGCTCCATGTGGAAGATCCCACCTGTCTCAGGAGCCTGGTCAAATACAACCCAAGAAGTGGGGTCCCCGAATGTGTCATTTCCAGGAACTCCTGCAGTATTCCGGGAAGGGGTTCAGGCCTCTTCTTCCTTCCTAGTCTTCTTTCCCCCTAAGGGCTCTAAGGATGGGAGGGTCCCTGTGTTTGCCCTTTCCTGCAGGCTGCTCCTGCCCTCCCATGTCCCAAGCCCAGGCTCTGACTGTGCAGAGGCCTGGAGCTCCAGGCTAATTGTGAATTAGGAGCCCAATTAGGCCCTGCACAATTGGCTCTGCACTGCCTCCTCTTCCCGACAGACATGTATATTAATAGTTGGCACTTATTGGACCAAATATGAATATTCATCTTCATTTATATTTCAAGGCCTTTCCTCCTGGAGGCCCACAGGGCTGCGACCAGCTCCAGCCCCATCACGGCGCTGACAGCTCACACTCCTGGGCCCTGACTCCTGGCTTGCAGGCGGCGGGCTGGGCTCCCAGCTGTCCACAAACACTCATTAGGGGGGCCGGACCCAGCGAACTGCAGAGAATGTGTAATCGCGCAGCGCGCTGCTAATTAGGGAGCTGATGGGGCATTGAGGGCGAGAGGACGAATTCTTTAAACAGAGGACGGGAAACTTGAAGAGCTGTAATTACTTGGAGCAGAGTTCATCTCAGAACTTGGGAGCCAATGAGTCTGATGACAGCCCTGCTGCGAGGAGGACTGGGAGGAGGCTGAGCAGCTGGTCCCTGCATGCGCCCTCTAGGGGGCAGTGCCTTGCTGCCTTTTCCTGGTTGAGTGTCACCCAGCTGTGTGAGCCCCTTCCCTCTCAAGGGCAGCTGTCTCCGCCTCAGAGACCAGCCAGGGTCCTGCTCAGCTCACAGTGCTCCCATAGCATAGTGGGTCAGGCCAGGCAGTCCCTGCTCCAAAGGGACCCACAGGAATACACCAACAGAACCCAACTCTAGGGCTCTAACGGGCACATTCTCTGGGGCGTGTCACCTAACCCTTCCATCCATTTGCAGTTTTTACATGGCAACATAATGTCATCCAGCTATGAATGTGATACTTAGAGGACAGAGTCAACGGACAGTCACACCATTCCTGAGTCTCAACCAACTGGGCAGCAGCTCTCTGTGTGTGTGTGTGTGTGTGTGTGTGTGTGTGTGTGTGTGTGTGTGTTGGGGATGATCTGGGCAGCTTTTCCTCACATCTACCTAGAGCTATGCTATTCATTCCATAGCCACTGACCCCACAGTGTTATTTACATGAAACAGATAAACTTGCAAATTGGTTCCTCATTCATACCATCCGTTTCCATGTACAATAGTCACATGTGAGCTATCTGCCAACTCACACTGAACACCCATGTGCCACACCATTGTGTAGGGTACAACTTTGAGTCCCAAACCTTTAGGGATTGTCTCCCTGGCACCCTCTGAGCCTCTGAGCAGTAACTTCCCCCAGGCAGTGAGGATGGTGTTCTTGAAAGTCAGTGGTTAGAATCACACTCAAGCATGCCTTCTAATCTGACCTCAGAAGTTGCAATTTTCCGGGGACAGCCCTGTTCAACTGCTGGCACCAGCAGCTCTCGGCAGCATGGGCCCCTTTTTCTACAAGAAGAGACCAGAAACAAGCATTCAGGCTGGGCCTGGTTGGTACCTCTCTGTGTGGTCTAAGCCTGCCCTTGCCAGGCCGGCCTTCTAATAATGGAAGGAGGTTTCAGCTGAGGGGAGGTGGCCACCTAGCCACAGTTCACCTGGCCCTCTTCTTGCTAATGAGTTCTATAGACCTAGAGATCTTACTTAACATGCTCCTAGGTTCCAATGGCCCCAGTTACTGCTCTTCGGGAAGGTGTTCAATCTTATGTCCCAGTAAGGTTAAAACCATCTTATGAATGGGGGTTCTGTGGTCACAAATGCTAGAATTCCTTTTTTAAATTTTTAAAAAATATGTGTGAGTGTTTTTCCTGAATGTAAATGCACCCATGTGCACAAAATCTAGAATTTCTTCATGCTCTGGGGCAAAATGCCAGGAAAGAATGCTGTCACCTCCCCAGGGGCATAATACTGGGCTATTGAGAACTTGAGCTTGCAGCCCTAGATGTGAGCATCCAAACACAGGAGCCCTTCTATCTGGAGAAGCAAGGATGGAAGGGTGAGGAAGGGGGCGATTCTGAAGGTGCAAGTAGAGTTGGGGCAGGGTAGGAAGATTCCTGAAGGCAGCTCAGGCTGGACTTGTCGGGCTTTTCCTCACCAGTGCAGCATGTCCCTTGGATCTGGTCTCCAGGGAGGAAGCAAGTTCTAGAAAAGGAGGAAGGGACATAGTTACACACAGCCTCATCTTGGCACCTCTGTCTACATTTTTCAAATGGCTCCTGCTTTGTTCACTTTTACAAATTTGGCAGTCCAATAGGGCAGGACTGTCATCCCATTCTGTAGAAAGAGAAACTGATCCCCACACAGAGGTGAGGACCAGATGTGACCCTGATCCTGTTGCTCCCCAGCCCAGGGCATTACTGCCAGGCTGAGACCCCGGGCTGTAAACAGACCAGAGCTTCGTTTTGCTCCAGCAAAGCCAATGTCGCATTCTGCATACAGAGTTCCAAATGGCCTGGATTCAGAGCTGTGGCTCATGTTTTATGTGGCATTTTAAGAAAACTGGCACAGATAAGAGA
This sequence comes from Nannospalax galili, assembly GCF_000622305.1. Lineage (NCBI taxonomy): Eukaryota > Metazoa > Chordata > Mammalia > Rodentia > Spalacidae > Nannospalax > Nannospalax galili. Next base: position 429,434 of record NW_008355789.1, on the reverse strand, counting down.
ATGTGATCAGTTCAATACAACCTTGAAAATGACTCCAAGGAGAATTCCATCCAGGCTGCAAGAATAAAGGGGTACCCTGTACCCCAGACCTCCTCTGAGGAAGGCCTTTTCTCTGAGATACCCCAAAAAACAATGGGGAAGGGAGAATCGGGGCTATAAATGAACATGTGGAAAGGGATTTTTAGTTTGGTTGTCAGTTTCTCTGTAGGAGCTTACGGTGGGAGAAGGATGGGTGATTCAGCAAAGGCTTCTGTAGATACTCATGACTCTTCTCTGTGGGGTTCATGGTAGATGGTGCAGGTGAATCAACCAGGACAGTGTGGCAGGTTGTTACTTAAGATGGGGGAAGAAGGGGAGGATGTAAATTTTTAGTCCAAGTATGTAGATGCCCTTAGGATCAATTAAGGCCCTGTTCCAGCAACTTCAGAGGCTAGGGACAGGCCTTACCCAGCTTGCTCCTACACTTTCCATATGTTGACTTATAGCCCAAATTCTCCCTTCCCTGTCATTTTTCAGATCTCTCAGAGAAAAGGCTTTCCTCAGAGGAGGCTTGGGGTGCAGAATTCAGGTTGAGAACAGAGCTGAATCATGGGCTTGTCCCAGGACCAGAAGTCAAGAAACAAAAGTCTGTGTCCTGAGAAGGAAATGGCTCCTTCTCCTTTCCAATGTCACACCCCCTCTGACCACTGTCCTCCCAGATCCTTCCAATGGCAGCTTTGCCAACCTGCTTGGTCACCACCCAACACATTGCTTGGGTGGCTGGCGCAGCCTTAGTGGGCACCAGCTTGGGTTCATGGCATCTTAACATCCCAGCTCTGATGCCATCTTTCCGCTCGTAGTGTCTAGTTCCAAGTTGCTGGAAGAAGGGGGCTCAGAACCCCCTGGGGTTCTCATTTTTCACAAGACCCTCTGGAGGTGCTGAGACCATAGCTATCCTCAGGGGAGTGATAGGCACCCACGAGGACCTTGAGCACACACTGCTCCATGTTCCATGAACTCCCATCTGTCCACTGAGAGCAGTCTGGGAGGACGCATTGGACATGCACATGGCTATTAATAAAACAGGGCTCTGATTTCCATTCTGGCACTGCTCCCTCAGGACCCCACGGGAAGTGCTGTGGTGTGTGGGGCAGAATCTGGCATTCCTGGGCCTTCAGCAGAAATAATCTCTAGCAGCCCTCAAGCCTCACCCTGAACCTAGAATGGTTATTAACATATTAATTAATATTTAAAAACTCATTATGCCTTGATGATGGCTTCCTTAATCTGCTTTTATATTAATCGCGGCCACTGAGGAGCAATAACCATACTTATGTGGCAAAATGGAGCCATTCTATTTAATTACTGAAGAGGTTTTACAGGCAGTCTTCAAACCTCACAAACAATCAGAGGGTTGATGGGATGTCTTCCTTTTAGAGTTTCTCCTAAATTGGATGCTCTGGCTGTTGGACATTTTATCTTGTATTGAGATGAAGTCCCCTTACCCACACCCCTGTTTGCTCCCCATCATGCCAACCTGGAGCCCCTGTTCTTCCAGTTATTGGCCACAGGAGGTGGCCTGGATTTTAACTCCCAGCCTGCATTTTGGCCTGCCTTCCCTGGAAGCAACTCAAGCTGAGCTTTTCAACTCGAGACCCTCTCTTTTCCTCCCATCAAGTTCTACTCTGAGCCCGGGACTCTTCCCTTAGCATTCTGTCTTCCAGATGGGCTGGCCTTTCAGCCTGTTCAGTTACCCGAGGGATGGCCCTGTCAGCTGTGTCAGCACTGCCTGTTACCTGCAGGCTTCTCTCCATACCATGTTTCCCTCAATGCCCAGCTCTAAAAGGGGTCACACAGTCGCTACCCACCAGCTTTACCCACTGCCCTGGGGTGGTGATAGAAGCGGAACTAGTTCAAGTTCAGTCAGTTGGGACCACTGCAAACAGAGATGAGTGATGGTACTGTGGTCACAGCTAGCCTGCCTGTCCTGGCAGGTCTCTGTCCTTGGTCCTGTGGAAGATTTAGGATTTCTGTCACACCTCCCTGTGGGGAGTGGAGGGGGGTGGCAGGCACAGTGTGGGCAGGGAGCCATGGTGGATTTGCCTTACCTGCCCACTATAGCTCCAAGGTGATGGCAGTGCTCATGGTGACATCAAGGCCTCAGGTGAGCCAGAGATTGTGCTGAGGCCATGGTCCAGTGAACCTAGTATGGCATCCATCCAGGAGGCCAGCAGGGAGCACTGTCAGCTTCTGGAAAATGATCACACTCCCAGTTCTCCCTTCTGGGCTTGGTTCTGAGGAAGCCTGCTGGGCAGAGACGGAGTCAAACAGTGTCCGGAGATGAGATCAACCTCCTGTGCCTTAGAAATTATGGTGAAGGGACAGGCTGGGAAATTGGTGACTCCCTCCCTTGGTTCTGATAACCCCAGGCTCATTCATCAGCCGTGCAGAGATAGCGAGAGCCATTCAGAGCGTCCCATGCAGCCATTAGAATGGGGCTGGTAGAATGGTCAGCTACCAGCTGCCCAGTGTGGTGCAGTGAAGCCATGGCCCTGGAAGTTGTACACTTGAGTCAGGACCCAGATTAAAGTGCTTCATGGTTCATCTTCATTGTCAACTTGATGGAACTTAGAATCATCATGAACCTGTAACTCTGGGTCTGTGACAGTGTTTCTAGGAGGTTTAACTGAGGAGGGAAAAATCCTCTTGAATGTTGACAGCACCATTCCATAGACTGGACTCTCAGATGAATAAGGAGAAAGTGAGGGAGATGGCTTTGCAGGTAAAGGTGCTTGCTACTAAGCCTAAGGACCTGAGTTCAGTCCCCAGGACCTACATGGTAGAAGGAGAGAATGGATTCCCCAAAGTTGTCCTCTGATCTTCACACATGTGCTGTGGTCTACACACACACACACACACACACACACACACACACACACACACACACATGCATAGTCTCTATAGATAAATAAATGCAATAAATTTTAACTGACCTATTTTATTCTTTGCAAGTCCCATGCGTTTTTACAATGTATATTGGTCATATCCATCCACCACTACCTCCCTCCACCTCCCTCTAGAGTCGGTACTCCATCTCTGTCCCACTTTCATGGTTTCTTTTTTGTTTGTTTGTTTTATTTTTTGTCATTAATATCCCCGTGAGTCCAATTAGTGTTGCCCATATATTTTGTTATTGTTGTGTTTTGGGTTTTATGTTTTGGGTTTTTTTTTTTGTTTTTTTTGTTTGTTTTTTTGGAGACAGGGTCTCCCTTTAGTCCTAACTGGCCTGCAACTTGCTATATAGACCAGGTTGGAGAGCTACCTGCCTCTGCCTTCCAAGTGTTGGGATGAAAGGTATGCACCACCATGCCCAGCAGCTGCAATTTTTAAAAAAATTTATTTATGTGTGTCTCTATGTGTATGTGTATGATCAGACACCCTTAGAAGCCTGAAGAGGGTGTCAGATCCCTTGGAGCTGGAGTTACAGGTATTTGTAAGCCACCAGCCTTGGGTGCTGGGATCAGAACTCCAATCCCCATGATAGAGCAGCAAGTACTCTTAACTGCTGAGCCATCTCTCCAGAATCTTTTTTTTTTTTTTTTTTAAGGAAAAAGCAAGCTAAGCACAGGCATTCGCCACCTGCTTCCTGCCTGCAGATGCAATGTGACCAGCTGCCTCTCTTCTGCCACCAAGCCTTCCTTGCCACATAAACTATACTATTAAATTGTGAGCCAAACTTCCTTCCTTAAGTCACTTCTTGTTGGGTATTTTGTCACAATAACAAGAAAGCTAACTAATACATTCAGGGACATTAGAGTATGGGCAGAATAAGGTTTACGATTGACCTGAGGTAACTCAGGGTAGATTTTAGGACTGGATGGCATCAGAGGTCAAGGGACGCCTCCAGCTGAATGTAGAAGAAGCCATCTCTAGGGAACGAATTGATATCTGGGTTTGGGGAGGGAACGGGGGAAGTTATTTTGTCCTAGATGTAGATGCATTGGGGGTTATGTGTATATCAGAGTGTGGGGCTTCATATAGGGAATATTTGCTTAGTGATCAGCCTGGATGAGGACCTAGGTAGAGGAAAAAGGCTAGCTCCTCAGTGAAGCTCCCATGCACCACCCAGGAAGTGGTTTAGAAATGGTGGAGGGGGACTGGAAAGATGGCTCAGCAGTTAAGATTACTGTCTGCTCTTACAGAGAACTCGGGTTCAATTTCCAGCACCCACATGGTGGCTAACAACCATCTGTAACTCCAGTTCCAGGGGATCCAGCACCGTCTTCTGGACTCCGCAGGTATTGTACAACATAGATGTACATGCAGGCAATACATTCATACACATAAAAAAGGGTATCCTCACACTTGGCACAATAGGGAGAGAGTCCTCTGTTCCCAGGCTTTGAAGAGGCCTTGAGGACAGCAATGTTAGAGTCAAAGAGGCCCAGGGTCAGGTTAGGTATTGGAGCCTGCAGATCATTAGTGTGGCTTGGGTTGTTATATTATTTTCTTTGTTTGTTTGTTTTGCTATGATTGGGATCAAACCCAGAGCCATGCATGCTAAAGCACTGGAGCTGTGTCCCCAGTCCTGCTTGTCAAGGTTCAAATATAATTTCTCTCCCTTTTCTGGAAAATGCCAAGGCTGAGCTTCTTGCTCCATAGTGGCACTGAGTGATAAGTTCTGGACAAAGTACAGTGAGCAGAAGTAGTAAGGACCACTTCTAGGTAGAGCATTTGATCTCTGACTCAGGGTCCTCTATTGTAGCCCCCCTTCCTGCCATGGTCACAGGCAATATGCCAAATAAGAGTGCTTTTGCCAGTCCTGACCTGGAGTAAAGGACGATGATACTTGGACTGACATGTAACATGAGAAGTGAACCTCTGATGCACACCTCTGAGGTTTGTGGGACAGGGAGGGCATTTGTCATCATAGCATGGCTGTGATGGTTTGAATGAGAATGACCCCCATAGGTTCCATGTACTTGGACATTTTGTCTCCAGTTAGTGGGACTACTTGGGGAGGTTTTAGGAGGTGTGGCCTTGCTGGAGGAGGCACGTCACTGGGGGTGGGCTTTGAGAGTTCTTAAGCCTTGCTGGATATCCCCAGTCTTGCCCTGCTTCCTGCGCCTCCTTGAAGATGTGAGTGTTTAGCTTTCTGCTCCTGCTCTGGCCACCTCACCATGCCTCCCCGCCATGACAGACCCTAATTCTTCTGAAATCTTAAGCTCAAATAAACTCCTTTCTATAAGTTCCCTTGGTCACCATGTTTTATAAAAGCAACATAAAAGTAATAAAGGCAGAAGTTGGTACCAGAGCATGGGTTGTTGGCTGTGGAGAACCTGACCATGTGGGTTTTTGGAGAAACTGGAAGACTTTGGAAGTTTGGATTAGAAAAATGATTGAATGCTGTAAGCAGAGCTCAACAGGCCATTCTAATAGGAGCCTGGAAGAAAGTAGTGCTGAGAACAATGTAGTTCCAGAGGGAAATAAGGACTTAAGCAGCAACTGGAATATTTTGGCAAAGAGTCTGGCTGGAGTCTGCCCATAGCCCAAGAGCTTGCCTGAGACTAAGTTTAAAAGTAATGGGGGCTGGAGAGATGGCTCAGCCAGGTCCTCTTGCAGAGGACCTGGGTTTGATTCCCAGCATCCACATGGCAGCTATGAACTGTTCTGAACTCCAGTTCCAGGGGACTCTGAAGCCCTCTTCTGATATCTGTGGCATTGCACAACATGGGTGCACTCACATATACATGCAGGCAATACACTCATACACATAAAATAAAAATTAAAAGAAAAGTAATGCACTAGTTTCTTTGGCAGAGAGATTTCAAGACAGCCTAATATAGAAATGGTGACTTGGCTATTAATGGTGAATATTATGCAAATCTACAGTGAAAAAGAGCAAATAGGGCATGACCTAGCTTATACGTGACCCTCACCAACTTCACAACCAGAAGTGTGGATGTAGTTATGGGATTCAGCACCTCGGTGGGAACCAGGAGCTGGCCCAGATACATGTTTGATACCCGAGAAACTCTAAGGATAGCAGCCAGACCTGTGTCTTTCTCCTCGTGGCATAAGAGTCACAGGTTGCCCCTGCAGGTGGCTGCCATCTTGGAAAGAAGGAGGTAAGATGAAAGAAAAAAGGGCTGGGGAGATAGTTCAGTTGCCAAAGTGCTTGCCTTGTACACGCGAAGACCTGACTTCAATCCTCAGAATCCATGTAAAAGAAAAAACAAAGCTGGAAGTGTTGCTACATGCTTGTAATCACAGCTCCGGGGAGGTGGAGACATGGGGATTCCTAGAGCTCATAGGCCTGTCAGCCTAGCCTACTTGAAGAATTCCAGGCCAGTAAGAGACCCTGTCTCCAAGACTAATATGGCCTGCACCTGAGGTTGTCTTCTGGCTTTTGCATGCACATGCACACAGGTGCACACACACACGTATCTGTGCACACATGAATATGCACGCATACAAAAAAAAAAAAAAAAAGAAAGAAGAAGAAGAAAGAAGGCCTTAAGGAGAGTTTGAATTCTGGAAGATCATACTGATGTTGAGTTAATACGAAAGAGTGTTTTGAATTAGGAAAGGCTGGGTGAGCTCTCTTAATTGGTAAATTAAAGTACTTCCTCTGTTCCCACTCCAGCAGGGTCCCCACGGGCTCACTGCGTCCCTCAGCTGAAGGGCCACGCCTTCATTGTGGCACCACCTGCTCCTCTCTTCAGTTTCCAGCTCCTTTGGCCTGAAATGATGATGGCTTCCCACTGTTCCTAGCTCTAGGGCTTGACACTGATCTGTGCCTCTTAACTGTGGTCACATCTGTGAAAATAGTGCATGGATGAAACTCCTCTCTTGGCACTCAGTTTGAGGGTGCCACCTGTTTTCTGCCAGGATGGAACAGATACCAGTTCCCACAAGGGATTTCTGCAAGGGTGGCAGATAAAGGATCTAAAAAGCACGAAGATCAAACACTAGTAGATAGTTACTCAGTCCACAGAAGCTGCAATTAACCATTACCTCATAAACACAGCTCCCCTAATCCTTTCCCTCCATCCCTGCAGCCACTTTTCCTGGGAGAGGTCTTTGCTGTCTTTCTCCTGTCCATGATCACTGTCCTCTGGGTGTCCCTGAATTCAGCCTCACCCCTTTTCCCCTCTGATCCTACAGTGTGCTGAAGCTCACATCTCCCATGAGGCTCTCTGTATGGAGAACCCTGGTGGAGTCGGAGTTCCTCAGTCTGGCCCTCAAGGCCCTGTCCCACACACTGGTCACAAACCCTTCCTGGATCTCTCCTGGAGTAGCACCATGCCCTTCAGTTCCTGAGCTTCCTTTCCATCCAGGCTCTGTGTAGGCTTTCCTGCCTGTCTTCCAAAGAAGACTGCTAACTCAGGGATATGCAAGATAACGTCTTTTTAGTATTTTTTTTCTTCATCATAGGCCTTGGCATGGATGTTCAGCACATCTTTGTGTAAGGAAGCAATGAGATGAAAGGGGAACATCTTCTCCCCCTGGTCCAGGCCCTGGGTACACTGTCTTCCATTTGCAGAAAGCTGCCTGGCCTTTAATAGTGCTAACATAGACACAGCAGTTTCAAGTCTGCTGCTAGCCAAGAGTTCCTGACTTTGAACCACAGAAGGACAGTAGATGGCAACTTGGACTGTGCAAGGTCTCTCAGAGGGTGTTGTAGAGACCCTAACACCCTGGACTCTGACCTTATCCTTCCCTAGGGTCAAGCATTGTATAAAGTGGGCTAGAAAAGGAAATTTGGAAAGGGAAGTCACTCTGGGGGAAGTCTGCAGAATAGTCTTTCTGCTGGGGACCTTGAACTGATTTAGGAAGTGTGCAACTTGAGGGTCTCTTGTCAAGCAAGGAAGAGGCAGCCCCAGAGGTACACAAGAACTGTGAAATGCCCAGGCACTAGGTGGGGGGGAGAGGGAGCGGTGGTGCCTGGGGAGGGCCTTGCCTTAGAGGATGCTGCTAGTGAGGCAGCACAGCCTTGGGAGTGGAACATCAGAGCTCCCTATTTCCAGGGTCATCAGTTAACCAGGCTACTTGATCAGACTGAAGCAAAGTTCAAGGTTTACCTTCTACACTACAGAAGGAAACAAAACCTGTTATTGACATCCAAACCTACGAATATAAAATAGAGTAAGTCCCCTATCCATGACAGATATGTTCTAAGACCCCCCAACAGATGTGTGAAACCTTGGACAGTGCCAAATCCTGCATATATGTACCATTTCCCCCAGTGTATTCTTTAGTATTGCTGTAGTCCCAGAGTTGCTCTGTCCTATTTAATACTTTGGCATTAGTGCTACTGTGCTTTAGAGCCATTGGTAAAATAGGGTTCACTTAACATGAGCACTATAACCCCAGGACAGCCAATCCAGTAGACAAGACAGCTAATAAGTGACTAACTTACAGACTGATACACTGGACAAAGGGATAATTATGTCCTGGCTGGGACAGAGCAAAAAGTGTGATGGCGAATCTTCATTGGTAACTTGACTGAAGGTAGAATCGTGGAAACACACCCTGGGGTATGTCTATGAGGGCATTTCCAGAAAGGTTTAAGTGAGGAAGGAAGACCCACTTTGAATGTGGCCAGTACCATCCCATAGGTTGGGGTCCTGGACTGAATAAAAATGAGAAATCAAGCCTTCATCTCTCTTTCCTGACTGTGGATGCAATGTGACCAGCTGCCTCCTGCTCCTGCTCCTATAGGTAGGGCCATACAAGCTGCCATGCCTCCTACCCCACCATGATGGACAGTACCTCAAACCATGAGTTAAAATAAAAACCTTCCCTTCCTTAAGTTGCTTTTGTCAAGTGTTTTTGTCATAGCAACAAGAAAAGTAACCAATACAGTGTGAGATTTCATCCTGCTACTTAGAACAGCGTGCAATTTAAAACCTATGCACTGTATTTTTGGAACCTTCCATTTCATACTTTCTGACCATGGGTGATAGAAACTGTGCAAAGGGAAACCATGTATAAGGGGGAGACTATTGTAGGGGAGCCATGCCTTCTGGGTTTGAAGATCACCTCTGTTCCATACCTCAGTAGCTGCATGCCCTGGGCAGGCTCCATAACATTTCTGCATTTAACCTGCAAAGTGGGGGTGGTGTAGCTACCGCTTGGTACAGCTGTCAGGTGAGAGGAATTAAGGGTGTGCAGTTTTTCCACTGTTCTAGAAGACAGTAAGTGCTGTAGAAATGAATGCTGTTATTTCTATGATTGCTTGGAAGCTCTAAAGAGCAGGGAATTGAAATAGGATGCATGGAAGAAGAAGCCATGCACTGGGGCTTTGAAGGAATAATGCGACTTCCTGTAGAGAAGACAGAGGATATTCAAAGTCGAAGGCAGCTTGAGTTGGTCATTAGGTCGTCCTTTGGGGGAATGAAGAGGGATGGGAGATGGCTGGTGCCCAGGGATGGAGGGGACATAGTGGGAGATGAGACCGAGCTGAAGGGGTCAGTGGTACAGCCCTTGTAGTGCTAAGAAGCTTCCAGAAGGCTGATGCCAGGGTCAAGGCATGGTCAGAAGTATATCTGTGGAGGAGAGGGGAATGCTGGGTGAGGGGACTGTCAAGTGGAAAGGGGGAGTGGACATAGAGAAGCTAGCTATAAAGCTGTCCCCCAGACCTGGGGAGGGTGAGAGGTCCAGCATGAAAAACGAACACAGCCCTCTAGCTATTGTGGGGAGGTCCCTTCTGGGTATCCAGATCTGGCCCTGACTTCCTTTTTCTCCCTATGCTGAGAGGAATGCTCCAGAGCTTAGACACCTCCTGGAAAGCAGCCACCACCTGCTTACCTGCTCTGTTCCCACATGCTCTTCCCCTTCCCTTCTGGGGTTGCAGAGTGAGGAAACGATCTGTTTCCACAGCCTTCTTTCTCCACTGCCCCCAGCAAGACCCCCAGCTCTATGCACTCAGAGAGAGTGACTTCCTGCAGACAGTGGCAGGTTCTTACAGGCCAGGCACTGGGCTGCGTGGGGTTGAATGTTCTATGGACCCCACTTCACTACTGAGCATGCAGCTCATTCACCCATACTCCTCCCATATAGAGGCCTTAGACGGTGCTCTGCCAGAGGCCAACCAGCTGGGACAACAGAAATCTTTGGGCCCTGGAAGACATTCCTGAGGGTCCTCTCCAGTTGAGCTGTGCTCAGAATTGTGGGCCTCAGCACAGCCATGACACCCAGCCTTGAAGGACATACAGATGCATCATACTGCCCAGAAGGCAGCCTAGAATGGGGATACTTATAGTTTGAATGTGAAATACCCCCCATATGCTCATATGTTTGACTACTTGGTCCCCAGATGCTATTTTGGAAGGTTATGGAAACTTTAGGAAAGGTTGGGCCTAGCTGGAGGAAAGGAGTGATTGAGGGGCTGGCATTATGGGTTACAGTCCTGTCCTAGTTTGGGACCAGTCTCTCTGCTTTCCAGTCCTTTGCAATGTGGGTAGCCCCAGCCATACACTCATACCATCAAGAACTCCACCATGCCTTCCCCTTCATGATGAACTGTACCTCTCCAACCATGAACCAAAATAAACCCTTCCCCCAATGTCACTTTTTGACAGGTATTTAGTGACAATGATGGAGTTAGTATGTGTGAGGACCTAAGGCCAGTCAGCAGCATCTGATCCTGTTGCTGCCACTTCTTACATTGTGATGTTGTTGGATAGGCTTGTCCTTCAAATGACTGGCAACAAATGGATGCCTTCTTCTCTAGCTTCTTCCCCACTTACTTCAAACTGGTTGGACCCTACGACTCTCCGTAGGAAGGGAGAGAGGGAGACAATCACCCCTCCCACCCAATCAGTCAGCCTTAACTGCATGAAGGGGGAGGACTAAGGATAGACACAGAGGAAGCGAGAGAGGAAGAGGGGCTTTGCCATCTTGGACCAGCAGATGCAGGTTCAGGAAGCCACAGCTGAGATGTAGGGAAAAGCCCAAGGGGCTTTTTTTAAGTAACCTCTCACTGCTATCATATGCTGGGCTAGTAAGCCCAATAATTATTTTTATTCCTTAAACTATAGTTTGGAGGAGTATTTTCTCGGTTTGTTGTAAGGACGATGGGAGGAAGAAGCCACATGTGTGCATCCTAGCAGTAAATTCAACTTACAGATGCTAGGCAGTATGCTCATCCGGTCTGGGTCTCAGTTTCCCCATCTGTAAAATGGGCCTAACAATACCTCGTTCACCTGTCATGAAGCTCTGGATGGATCCATACTTGCAGCATTGTAACCACACAGAAGCCTCGATGTAAGTGTTAGCTAGTGTTACTGTCCTCTTCTGTTTCTTCTTACTCTTATTTAAGAGTCTTACATGGGAATGGAGTATACCTGGGAGAGGGAGAGAGAAAGAGGAGAAAGCAGAGAGAAAGAATGAAGTATGTTCAAGATGGCATCTTGGCTCTCCACACAGACACAAAGCTCCTGGGCAGCTGCTCTGGCAGAGTGACGTAGCCTGAACTCACACACTTCCAACACAGGAAACTTGTTCCATTCCAGGTTGGGCAATTTGTTTACAGACTCTCTGAAGTTAGCAGGTTCTTCCTTGGGTGAACTACATCTCAGGCTTTAGCAAAACACTTGAACCTTCCTCTAGAGGGTCATCTATCCGCAGCCTTTCCCTCCCACATGTTTCTGGGGTTTTCCCGCAGTGCCTCAGCACTGTGTGCTCACAGGGACAACAGCCTGAGACACAATCCTGGCCAGGCTTAAACTGCCATAACCATTACTGGTGCCAGGCTGCAGCCCCCACTGCCCATCACGGACAGATGAAACCCTCTGCCACCCATTACCTGGTTCTCCCTTGCAAAGTGGGGGGGGGGTTTGACCCTCGTCGTGTAGTGCCCAGTTGGAGGGCTCACAGCTGGGTGACTTCTGTTTTGAGGTTCATATGCACCCAGCCTCAGTGTGAGCCACTGTTCCCAGGTGGCTGACTGCACTGACATCCTCCTCCATCTCCTGCGGGCCACCTCCCAAGTCCTGTCTGGGCTCTGGGCTGACCCTATAGGAGAGTGCTCACCTGAATTTTGGTTCTACCACACTGGGCCCCAGAGTCCTGTGTACAAATCTGGTCCTTTCCCCCGGAAGCTTTGCAGCTCTTGTGTCAGTGAATTGCATGGTTGAATGAGGAGTGATGCTCTCATAATAAGTATCAGAGGCAGCTCTTGCCAACCTCCTGCTCTGTCATGTTTCCCTAGACACACACTTTGCTTCTTTGACCCCCAATACCTGCTACCCTTCTGTTCTTTGGATAGCACAAGGAAATCAGGTTTGTTTAGCATTTTGTTTTCAGTACTGGAATCAAGGCCCAGCCTTCACTTATGCTAGGCAAGTGTTCTACCACTGAACCATACCCCTAGCCATATTAAATCAGGCTCTAATAGTAACTATACTAATATTTATAAAGCACTTACAGTGTGCCAGGCCACAGTATCCATTAGAAGGGGACTATTATACAATCTTAAGTGAGTCAATCTGTATCTCATTTTCCTCAATTGCTTAATGAAGAACTAGGGGCTGGAGAGATGGCTCAGTGGTTAAGAGCACTGGTTGCTCTTGCAGAGGACCCAGGTTCAGTTCCCAGCACCCACATAGTGGCTAACAACCATCTGTAACTCCAGTTCCAACGCTTTCCTCTGACCTCTGTGGGCATCAAATGACACGGGTGCACTTACACGCATGCAGGCAATACACTCATACACATAAAATAAAATAAGAATAATAAATAATAAAAATGAAGAACTAATATCTACCTCACAGCCTTGAAGATTAAGTAAGCAGACATAACGGGTTTTAAAATCACACTTGGCACATAGCAAATATTAAAAATAACCATGCCCTCATTAGCACGACTTAACAAATTGGGTTCTATCAATCACTCCATTTTCCAGGCAAGGAAACAGCATGTGAGAGGCAATGTGGATTTTGGAAATCACATTATTGGTTAAAGGAAAGACAGGGGTGATAGCTGGGCCTCACTTCAGGATCCGCTCTCCAAACCTTTAACTGCTAAACTGCATCTCCCCATGACCTTCTCTGGACACAGCGGAATGGCTCCAACTCTGCTTCCAGTGGGATACTAAGGACCTAGCAGCTATGCTTCTTCACCTATACAGCAAGGGAGGCCACAGTTTCCGAATCCTGATGGAAACCATCAGGTGGGTGTGACACCAGATTGCAGGAAGTTGATCTGGAGCCCAGGTCAAGATCAAAAACAGTTTCAGAGGGACATTAGGAGGGCAAGGGGCAGGCCCACTTAGGTGGTCCAGAAGTGCCTTAGGGGGTCCAGTGGAATGGTCCAGGAATTAGACTACAACAGAGGTAATTTTCTTACTCTGTAGGGGGTCCAGTTCTCCAAAGTGGCCTTTAAGATCCAAGGGGCCCAAGTCCTGGGACCTTCAGGGGGACCAAAGATAATGATGAGGGGTTAGCCCTAGCTCCTGGGCTGTGTGTGGATGCCAGAAACACAGATCCTCAAAGGTTAACTTGGAACAAGACTCTGGAGCCTCAGTCTCCCTGATTATAAAATGGGGATGCATAGCTCTTTCCTAAGAGTTCTGTGAGGGTCTGCTTCCTGCTCAGAGAGAGGAAGGCTGATACTGGCAGGTAACGTGGCCTAGAGAAATTGGAGCCCTGAGAATTAGAGCCCCAACTTCTCATCCTGCTTTGGTCCTCTTTCTGCCCCTCCTGGCCCCTGACTCACCCACAGGATGCACCCTTGGTGAATGCATACCTGGGCAACCAGCCCCTTGTTGAGCCCCTGTGGGCCTTGGGAAACCTGCTTTAATGAACTGAAAAGTATTTCCGTACTGACCTGCTCTGTAGTTGGGACAAGTCCCTTGATAGCTGAGGTCTTTGGTTTTCCCAGTTAGAGGGAAAGGACTGTTGAATGATCACATGGCAAGGGACTTCCAACCCTCCTCCTGCCCTGAAGAAAAGTCACCTACTGAGGCCACCAGGCCTGTCCCGGGTTTTGTGGCACTATGCACCAATAGGACATTCCCTGCCCTTACAGAGACCGCTTAAGCCAAGCATGTATTTCCCCGGCCCTTGAGTCTTCTTAAACATGGGAGGAAGGTACCTTGCTGTCTCCAAAGGAGACCAACTTGGAATCCTTTCACTTTCTCCCACAGAAAGACCCGGAGCTTTTATAAATTCTGTTTGCTTGACAAGAAACAACCAGAGACCATCCTGTTCCCGGGCTGTTGGAGGTGCTCCTTTGCATACGGAAATACTTTTCAATTCCTTAAAGCAGGTTCCCCAAGGCCCTCGGAGGCTCAACAAGGTATGCCCAGGTATGAATTCACTGAGGGTACATCCGTGGGTGGGTCAGGGGCCAGGAGGGGCAGAAAGAGGATCAAGTTGGCTCAGGGATGGACCAGGAGGGGACGGGTGAAGAGATCATCCCGGACCTCTGGGATCCTGGCTTGGTAACAAGTTCCCGCCCTTGCAGGCCTCCTGCAGAGAATGCATGCCCCGCCCAGTGGCTGTGGCCTGGTCAGCCCCGGAGACTCCCGCGGTCACCAGCGGGCACCGCGCAGGGCCATCCACATCCGCTACGCGCTGCCCTCCGCCCTCCGCGCACACGTCTTTCTAATGGGATTAGGCGTCACACGGGTCAGGGAACAATTTATTATTCTACTGGCTGGAGCCAAGTTTCTCTTTGAAAAATGGTTACTCCCGGAGTCGGCAATTACTTCAAAATAAATTTACCAAAGACAAAATTGTGCCTCTTGGGTCAGTAAACGACTTGCCTGTTTGGGGCTGAGCAGACAAGGTGTTTATTAAGGACCGCCTTCGTTTCCCGTGCAGGTTTTTCAGTTTGAATAATTGTCCAATTAAATATAATTTGGAAGTCGGTGCTAACCCAGTGGCTAGATTTCAAGAGGAAGAATCACTCGGAGGCGTGCATTAATAAATCCCGCGGAGCCCCATCGCTCCCCAAACCCCTCCTTTGGTTTAATTTTGAGATTTTTTTTTTTTTTTTTTTTTTTTTTGTCTTCCCACAGCCTATAGTCTCCCGTTTGGAAATGAGCTTCTTTTCCCCTAAGAATTCCTAGGCTTGCTTCCATCCGTCTGTCTTCTCTCCAGCAAGCTGCTGTAGGGGGGTTCACACCAGCTTTCTCTGCGGGACCTCACACCGACGCTGGGATTAACAGCCCATTCTTTTAGGGGCTGCACACTTGTGGGTTCCTTCTTTTCTTCGTCCATCCATCCAGTCAACCAACACCTTTGTCTCTGAGTAGGCCTTGGGCTGGACCAAGAGAAAAATCAGAATCCTGACTCCCCAGAGATGACTCAGTCCAGTTGAGAGTTAGAGCTATAGGCAGTCAGACCTAATCCTTCCATGTTGCACATGGGGAAACTGAGATAAGGAAATGGAAAGAGAGTCACTTAGGGAGTAGCCCGGGAGCAGGGTGGTTTATACAGTACCTATTACACTGCCTGCCTACTGGGTATGCAGTAAGGGAAGGAGATGGTAATGTTGAGATCCCTACCAGATGCTCCATCCTCTTGAGCATGGCTAGGGGAGGGCAGCTAAGGAATCAGAGCATTTATGTCATGCCATCCTTTCCTGCTGGGTCCCATGGGGTGAAATGCCATCACAATGGATGTCTGCCTATTACAAAGAGATCAGCAACAATGTCCTAGACAGAGAAGCCAATGGTCCTGGGTGTAAAGCAGTGACAGTGTCAAGTCTCAGGCCTAGGGAAAGGCCTGGACACTTTCTCTAGGAGCTTGAGGTCCAGTCTGGACAGTCTATGTGGCTCCCCCTCTGGAGGCTGGTAAATGAATCACAGGACCATGTCCCTGTAGTCCCTGTATTAACCTGTCATTCATTAAACAATTATCTATTGAGTATCTTCTCTTTTTTTTTTTT